>NW_025999783.1:3000000-3355063 GCF_019419815.1 Pyrus x bretschneideri
GAGTCACAAAAATGAGGGCCTGGCTCACAATACTCACTTGCAGGTACAAGGCAGCCATTAGTTCCTCAGGTTTCTCCCTTATGGATCTTACACCAAATGAGTCCTGCAAAATAATGAGCAGAAAATGCATATTGGGAACTGAACTTCATGAAAGTTTCTGAAAAAAAAAATGATGGACAGAAAAGAGAAAAGCATAATAAAGATCATCTTACAGAGAAGAAGTCGGTTTCTTTGATTAACCAGAAGAAGATAACAGTCATCAGTGCCAAGTAACCTCCAAGCACAATCCCAGTAGCAAAAATCTCTTTCAATTTCCAGCTATCAGGCAGGGGAGATGGCTTTACTCTATCCTTTGAGATTGTCATAATTGTGCCTTCAAAATTTAACGAGTGCATGGTGTCAGCAGTCACATAAATATATATCATATACTATTTGACAGTTCGCTTCCTAAAAACTTACCATCGTTCAATATGGCAATAATCAAAACCATGAAGGGTGAGAAGTCGAACTTCCATATGAGAGCAATGAACATGAAACCGAACTGCAATGTATGCCAAAAAATAAATAAAAAAAATTAGATAAAGACTTGATTAGGGAGAGAAACCACAAATTGTTAAACCACCACTATTTACCTACCACAATACGAATGGTGATAGAAACTGCATAGATCTGCAAAAGACAAAGAAAACAAAACAGGAGGAAAACGTTAGACTTTCCATCATAAACTGTTCGATCAGAGTGGTCTTTTGATGAGAAAGGCAGGAAAACTAACAGTGTAATTCTTCATTCTCTGGAAAATAGCTCTACTGGTCAACACTGCACTAATGATGACACTCAATCCGGGTTCTGTAAGAACAATGTCGGAAGCACTTCGTGCAGCATCTGTAGCATCAGCAACAGCAATTCCGATATCTGCCTTCTTCAGTGCAGGGGCATCATTGACACCATCTCCAGTCATTCCACAAATGTGCTTTCTTTCCTGCAACTTCTTCACAATTTCGTATTTGTGCTCTACAAGAAGCAAGAAGATGTGTAAGAAAAAATCACTTTCCGTATTAGAAAACAGAGAAACCCTCTAATCAATCACTGCTCAAAAGTATTCACCTGGAAACACTCCAGCGAACCCGTCAGCCTTCTCAATTAACTCTTCAATAGGAAGGGCAGCGATGCTTGCATCCTTGTGTTGACCAAGTAAGGAAGCAGATGGGTACATGTTTGTTCCCATTCCAAGTCTCCGACCAGTTTCCTTGGCAATGGCAAGTTGATCGCCTGCAGACACAGAAACGGCGACAGCAAGTAAGCACAACCACACACAAAATAAGAATGAAGCCATTAAAGTAGGTTGAATATTAACCGATTTACCAGTAATCATCTTAACATTTACACCAAGGTTAAGAGCCTGGCGGATGGTTTCTGCACTATCATGTCTTGGAGGGTCGAAAAGAGGCAACAATCCAACGAACTGCCATGGACCACCAGAACTTTCTTTTGTTTTCGCAGGCACTTCCTGTAAACATATACCAATCACAATTATAAGCCGGTGCTCTACTTCTTATAAAACTGAAAAAAGTGCAAGAGATGCTAAAAACGTCAAGGTTGAGTATAAAACCTGTCTAGCAACAGCCAATGACCGAAGCCCACGTTCAGCATATTTGTCAATAATGGTAAAAGCCTTCTTCTTGAAATCTTCTTTGCAGAGGCAGAGGTCCAAAATCTAATTACAGAAATCAATTCATTAGTCTGTGAGTATGAACGCTTACCTTTCAATAATGTAATGCACGGGGTAACCATAGGAAACACAGAAGTACCTGCTCAGGGGCACCTTTGCTTGCTCTATGCCAGTTTCCATCGGAATCAATGTAAGTCAAAGCAGTTCTCTTGTCAACGGGATTAAATGGTAAGAAGTGCACCTCTCTAATACCAGCTCGGGCCTGCGTATAAATGAATTCATTAAGATGAGCATATCCATTGAAAATTCCGTCCCAGAATTAATAAAGAATCAATTATAGGGCATACAAGAAAAGTTGGAAATGATTTATACCTCCTTTGGGTCGGCAAGCATTCCAACCATAGCAGCATCAATGGCATCCTGGTTTTCAGTTCTGGATGACCTTGCAGCTAGAAGAATGACATGATCTTTCTCCACACCCTTTGCAAACACCTCAATCAAGTTTTTATCGACACTAAGCTTGTTAAGAGTTAGTGTTCCTGTCTTATCACTGCAAAGCACATCCATACCCGCCATTTCCTCAATGGCAGTCATCCTCTTGGTGATGGCACCCTGCTGAGATAGCCTGTGAGAACCAATAGCCATTGTCACGGACAAGACAGTGGGCATGGCAATGGGAATGCCTCCAATCAAGAGCACCAAGAGATTGTCAATTCCACTCCTGTACTTGCGGTGCTGAATTGGGTACATGACTATGATTTCAATCACCATTCCAATGGCAATGGAACAGATACAGAAGTTCCCGATGGCAGTGAGCACCATCTGGAAGTGTCCGACTTGGTTAGTGCTGTCCACAAGATGTGCAGCCTTCCCAAAGAAGGTATGGACACCGGTGGCAATAACAACAGCTTCAATTTCACCCTGCTTGCAAGTTGAACCGGAGAAAACCTCATCACCTGGATGCTTGGTCACTGGAAGTGATTCTCCTGTGAGGGCAGATTGATCGATCTTTAAAGGATCACCCTCGAGAAGACGAGCATCAGCTGGGACGATATCTCCCAATTTGATACTGATGATGTCCCCTGGAACCAAAATCGCAGCATCCTCCTCGCTCCATTTTCCATCTCTAAGCACCTACATATACATCGCCATCAAATACATAAGAATTATATTGTTGCCTCCAATTAGCGAGGTGCATAGTTGTGTGATAAGCGTCGAGACTCATGGCGCTAGGAGTGCCAATATTAGAAATCTTATTATGTTACCACATTCACTAGGCAGCCAATATTAGAAATCTTATTATGTTACCAGATTCCCTAGTAGCCTACATATGAGAATGGATTCTATTAACACAACAAAAACGGTGATGTTTGCGCTACAAGAAAACAACATATATAGACGCCACCTTATCTTGTCTAGTGCAACTAACGTCAGTGACTATTCATGTGGTTTTCTTTAACTGCTGAAAAGGCTCCTTAAAATTAAAGTTAGTTACTTGAGTACAAAGCCACTGAAATCCAGGACCCTTTTGAAATGTTTGATTTGGATTACCTTAGTCTTAGGAGCAAGACCAGCCATAAGAGCAGCAGCTGCATTTCCAGCATTGTTTTCTTCAATAAAACTGATGGTAGAGTTGATGACCAACAGGCAGAGAATACCAACAAAATCTTGCCAATCTGGCGCCTGCCCATCGCCGTTGGCCAGAGCAATTGCCATGATGGCTGCAGCTTCCATGACCCATGAGAGAGGATTCCACATAAACCCCAGGAACTTGAGAAATTTGCTTTCCTGTTCATTGTATCAGTAACAAATATTTAGATATTATGAACTAAACTATACTAAAAGCTAGTAAAAACAAAATTTAATGTATGCAATCGTTGTAGTAAAAGGAAAATGTCTCTTGCACTCGCCCGTGCGGAGAAGCTGGTTATATTATTAGGAAAATGACCTTTTTCTCTTCGAGCTTGTTGGGACCAAAAATCTCTAGCCTTTGGGCTCCTTCCTCCGAGCTCAAACCTTCTTTCGAACATTTCAACTGTTCAAACACTTCCTCGACCGGAATCCGCTCCTGTAAACCAACTCATTGTTAGGAAAGAAATACTTATAATGCTCACTATAATTTCAAGCATTCATACATACCACACACCACCTATAAAACTATGATTTGGTTAAAATATTTAGTCAAATTAAATATAAATATTTTGTTCCGGCAAATTATTTGTACTAACTCGGAAATTTGATCAGTAAATGTGATGCAATTCCAGTTTTCGCTTTCTTATATTTATATAAAGTAGTATACAATTCCAGCCAAATGATAACTGTTGCAAGTTGACAAATGAACTGTTGGCAAACTGTCGGGGAATCACATCTCAGTGAACATGTAACATGCACATAAAGTATAGCCAGTTCTTTTTTTTTTTTTTTTTTTTTTTTTTTCAAAGTATATAAGCTAGTTCATTTGCTTGACATTCTTTAAACCATAGGGCTTGAGGTCCACATGTGAGAGATTTCTATACATTACTAGATTAGTAGATCCCACAAAAATAAATGCGTACTACAATTCAAATCAAGCCAGCTACCAAAAATAATAATAATTGGAAAATAAAAGAAATAAGAGATATAAGGCAAACAAGTTTGAAGATATAGATTTTAGACATAAATATGATTTTCCTGTACGCATTTTCTCTTTCTTCACACTTTTGCTACTCTCCTTTAATTTATTTTGTCCCCTTTAATTTATTTTGTCCTTTATTTTATCTAAGAGAAAGGTTTTAATCTACCACAATTACTGTTTAAAGTGAATGACACACCAATTAAGTGACCAACTTATCCAATTACATATAATCCAATAGTAGTATTGAAAATTAGCTACTTAGTACTACGGTCCATTGATATTTTTCTTTACTAGTAAGTTTGAGATCTTAGGTTTAATTTTCGCCAAAAGCGAATTTGAACCAAATTATTGTTAGTTCATTGTGAGACTCTTAATGTAAATAATATGGTTTTTTCCCACACAAAAAAAAAAAAAAAAAAAAAAATCCAATAGTAGTATTTTGTTCACATAACCGTAAAAGCGGTAGATTAGGACATTCTCCTTTATCACATCCAAATTCCAAATACAAATTCGCAAGGAGAGAAACGGTGAGAAGATATTATCTTATCTATCACATTGCATTCAAAATTTAACCTTGAAATCGAAATTGAATGGATTTTATTTTTGAATCAAATCTCAAAGGAAATCTTTTATGTTTTAAAAGTAACGTCAAGCCTTTTATTGGGATGAGGATTCTCTCCCAATCCTTTTTGTGGGAATTTTAGAGATCCTCACATCATGATCGTTCATCGTATATTGTGTAATCAGTTTTCGTTAAATATTATTTATATTTAATTTTAAATAATAAAATTTGAAATAATTTCTGATCACATAATATACGATCAATGACTACGATATAAGAATCCCTAAAATTCTCACCATTTGAATCCAAATAGAATCCAAATCCCTTTTATCGGTTACAACTTGGTGATTGCTGATCATGAATTTTGATTTTCAACGGTTACAATGACCCGAAAATCAAACCTCTCAATTTTTTTATATTTATCCAAATTCTTGCCCTCCTAGGGATTCTAGCCAATCACAAAAGCGTTGACCAACGTAGTTATAATATATTTCATTTTTATTTATTATAAAAAATACAAGTGAAGAGATTTTTTTAATATATTTGAAACGAATCAAAAAATAAAAAATACTCTAATTATGTAACATGGGATGTGCCAAAAACCTCCAAAAATCTCTTGTAAGTGGAACAACACAACTTTACATGGCAAGAGCCTGACTTGTGCGTGACCTGCACGCGCCCAATACGAAAAACCCAAACGCTTGTGTATACAACATAAGTGTAGAAGGGCAACTGGGGTACAGAAAAAGTTTAACTAGAAGTGTTGGTTTTGTAAGTGGTCATCTATTATTGTGATATAGATGTGTGTCGTTCTTGCACCACAACGGGATTCGAACTCCGTCGTCTCTCTAACCTAACATTTGAACTTCGTCGTCTTTCTAATCAAACTATAATCTAACAGATCGGTAGTTTGACCAAAAAAATAAAATAAAAAATGGGTGTTTTATAAATCAAATGGTGTCAGGAAAGAGGGTGGATGTGAGAGTTATCACAGGGGAAACGGTTTAAGAGTTTTGAGATAAAAAAGAAGAGAATTCCTCGAACAGGAAAAGCCCAAAGTACCACGGAAAAGTACTTCGAATCCCTAAAAGCAAACAAACACCGGTGCGAGAGAGAGAGAGAGAGAGAGTTAGAACAAACTGTATTGACAGGGAACGTTTCTGTGATAAGAGAAGAAAAGAAATGATTTATATGGAATAAATTTAGTGTCACTATGACGTTCTAGATCAATATATAGTTTCATTTTTACATAGCTATATTAGTGGACACAGATGTTACGTATCAGTGAATCCGTTTTACAAAAAGTTAATCTCTGAAGTACGTAGCAGCGAATCCGTTTCACAAAAGATAATTTCTTAAGTAAAAGCCGCACAGCAGAGAGAGAGAGAGAGAGAGAGAGAGAGAGTTTATATAAAATCCATCAGATAACCAAAAACAAATGAAGGGAGAGTATTTGCAGAAATGAATGAATCAATTTTGTAAGAACATGATAAATTCAGATCTAGGCATCAATCCAAAGCATACACAGCTAGAAAACTAAGAACATGCAACAAGTAAACTCACTTTGGTGTAAAGATTAAGCAAAATCCCAACTCATGAAAAAGTAAAAAACTACCACAAACAAAATCAAGAACCATATTTTCCTGAGAAGATGAGGAAGAAAAATATACCAGATCAACAGTCTCGTTCTTGATCTCCTCCAGGCTGATAGCCTTGTCCGTACTCCCCATCTTTTCACAAGTTTAAACCAGAACCTGAGCGATAAGCTTAATTAGCAACAACGGAGGAGGAGGAGGAGGAGGAGGAGGATACTAAAAGGGCATTTCTGAATCCCAAGAAAACAAAGGGGGAGACTTGGGAACGAGTGCTTGTGGCTGCCTCTATTTTTATACGTCTCCGGGGAAGGCCACCCCCTCCCCTCATGAGTCAGAATAAATTAATAATGTTTGGGGGGTTGGTAATGTAAAGTCACATTTGATCCCGGCCGTTTAACCCCGTCCCCGAGTGGACCCTCACCCTTGCTCTCGTATTATAGTATGACTTTTAATTCATCGTTTATGCTATGCAATTTCTCTACTTCTAGAAAATTAATAAATAAAGAGATTATTATCAACATTTTAAAATAATCATTATGCACCGTCTTTTAAATATGCAATATTCAAAGATTGAATCACTATGAAAATGCATCTTCGAACTTAGTCTTGCATGTTAGGGTACCATCTCGTTCTCTTGTAAACTAAGTTTGAATCATCATCTCTTAACAAATAACATGTTTACTTATGTAGAACAAAAATTCGATTCATTAGGATGATTGACTTCAATATGTTTACTAAAATGTGAGTATTGTAATCATTCAAATTTTTAGATTCTTATGTGTTTACTAACACTTATGATATAAAAGAAATGTATATTCAACCTTAAAATTCTTAATTCCAATACGTGAAAATTATGAATCATATTAACTAGGAGAGATTAGTTGATTCAAATCCTATTTATTTTTCTCGTTCCCATGAATTTGTGACCTCCCTCGTTTTCAAGTACTTAAACATACCATTAGGTAGTTTAAAATATATTACCTCTATGTAATCTATATAATAATGATAAAAAAATTAAAGTTAAATAATACTAGATGATACTTCAAAATAATTTTTGCTCGCGTGCCACGTTGAATATGGTGTTATCAATTATGACATGTCTTTATTTTGAAATATTGTCATCTACTCATATACTAATACATGGACTAATTATATTACTTAAAATTGTTACGTAAACAAAATAATAACTCTTTCATATAATAAATTTTCCCATCACCTTAACATCAGAGTCTACTAATATAATGTTAAATTAAACGAAAATTATAATCTAATAACATAATAATGTTATGTGAAAAGAAAGTTATAACGTCGTAACCAAGTTTTATATCTTAGTATTTTAGACTGTTTTCTCTGATCACCGGTGACTTGTCGGTTGCCGTTGCTGCTGCTGCTGTGGGTGATGATGATTCTTTAATTGTTTTGTGATAGGGATTGCCTTGGGGTTCTGACCCACCCTTGCGAGGCGACACACCCAATAAAATGGTCCATCCCAGTGCTTGCTGACATGTGAAGGATTTAACACCAATTGGAAATCCGCAATGGCAGTTTCTCTGCTTCTAACTCTGGGACGTGTGTGTATATGGTGAAAGGTGCACTTGGGGTAGTAGTTGATCATATACTCTAAAGAGTAGGCTTGGGATTTGAGACGTGTTGGAAATATGGTTCTAATATATGTTTCAGTCATCTTACGGCTCCTTTTTTCTTTTTTTTCTTTTTTTTTTTGGGAATACATTAATTCATTAAAATAAATAAATGTACAATTTTGTGATGGATGGACTTAAGGAACGAAAAAATTTTCTATATGGCATGAATAAGGAGTGGTACGCTATGTTTCATTATATAAATTCCGAGAATTTTTATATTTTTTAAGTGTCCTTTCATTTGTATAATGACATATGAGGTTTATATTCATATTCCGGACACATTGAAAAATCACTCTTAAAAAACAAGGTTTGAGAGAATTAAGCCCACCAAAATACTACAAACCCAATACATAGGAATTCGACAGATAAAAAATAAACAAGCAACTGTAATAGTAACAGAAAAAGCAATAGGTCAAAAGTTGAAACAATTGGAAACCTTGGAGCAGCCGCCATGTAGGTACCAAAACGAAGGTGAATCTGCAAAAGCAAGGCACAACCAACACAACCCAAAAATGGCAAGCATATCAAAGCAAAAATCACATCTTAGAGTTTCTCAAAAAGACACCCGGAGCGAAGCCAAACCAAATTTGAAGAGGAAATAGGGCGATAGACGGTGTCCATGCCGACGACTCTCAAAATGACACCACGAGTGAAGCCAAACCAAATTTGAAGAGGAGGGGGGGATGTGAGCGAGGGAGGGAATCACACGAGAGAGGAAAACTCTCGCAAAAGGAGAGAGACTACCACGAAGCACAGAGGTTTCGATGACTAACGGCGAGTAGAGCAAAAAGCATAATACAAATTATGGTTCCTTATAAGGGACCGTTTGGTAATTATATTTCATTTTTCAGTGTTAATTTTTAGTTTATATAATACAAATTATGATTTTTTATGAGGGAAACTAATGAAAATGATTTGAAAATTTTGAGTTTTATCGATAAGGACAAAATAAATGGTAAATGAATAGTACCAAGATTAATTTTTTAGTGTAAAAATATGATTTTTCGTTAAAGTGAACAGTACCGCGGACTTTTTGTTAAAACTCCCTTCTTTATAAGGGATCGTTTGATAATTATTTTTCATTTTTCAGTGTCAATTTTTAGTTTATATAATACAAATTATGGTTCTTTATAAAGAATCGTTTGATAATTATTTTTCATTGTTCAGTTTCAATTTTTTAGTTTATATGTTCATTCTTTATCTTTATTATTATATATTATTACATGTGTTTCTGCAGATTCCAATTTCAATCATCTATGAATCTAACCCCCATACCTAACATTAAAAGAGTAGATGAATTAGTGAAATGATCCAATTTATACAAATGAAATTGCTAAACTTTCACAGGTGCATAATACATTACAATATGACATGAGTGGCAACAACAGAAAGACAGAAGCATATGTACTTCCTCCTTCATCCACTTACAAGTAGGTCCCCTCATAACAAGATGAATGGAATACTATAAACCTAGTCGCACATGATAGGGATAATTTTGTAAATATGCTACGTGTAATATCCCACATCGTCCAAGGATGAAGATCTCGTAAGCCTTATATGTATATTCTTATCTCTACCTAGTATGAGGCATTTTGGGGACTCACTGGCTTCGGATTCTATCGGAACTCCGAAGTTAAGCGACTTCGCGCAAGAGCAATCCTAGGATGGGTGACCCACTGGGATGTTCTCATGTGAGTTCCCAGAAACAAAACCGTGAGGGCGTGGTGGGGGGGCCCAAAGTGGACAATATCGTGCTACTGTGAAGTCGAGCCCGGGATGTGGTGGGGGCCTGGGGTAGGATGTGACAATTTGGTATCAAAGCCAATACCTGGCCGGAAGTGTGTCAACAAGGACGTCGGGCCCTTAAGGAGGGGTGGATTGTAAGATCCCACATCACCCAGGGGTGAAAATCCTGTAAGCCTTATATGTATATTCTCATCTCTACCTAGCACGAGGCCTTTTGGGGACTCACTGGTTTTGAATTCCATCGGAACTCCGAAGTTAAGAGAGTTCGCGAGAGAGCAATCCCAGGATGGGTGACCCACTGAGAAGTTCTCGTGTAAATTCTCAGAAACAAAACCGTGAAGGCGTGGTGGGGGCCTAAAGCGAACAATATCGTGCTACGGTGGAATCGAGCTCATGATGTGATGGGAGAGTTCGCGAGAGAGCAATCCCAGGATGGGTGACCCACTGAGAAGTTCTCGTGTAAATTCTCAGAAACAAAACCGTGAAGGCGTGGTGGGGGCCTAAAGCGAACAATATCGTGCTAGGTGGAATCGAGCTTAGGATGTGATGGGAGCCCGGGTCGGGATGTGACACTACGCTCCACAAATAAATAAATATAATTTTTATTAAGTTTTAGAAGATTATAAAATAAGAGTATTATTTTGGTTTTTTTATTTTCACAAAATGAGATAATTTTGACTTTAATTTGTTGGGACCCCCAATAATCCTAAGTCGTCGCGCCTTTGGCAGGTTAAACGAAAACACAGATCCTTATAATAACAATATCTTAAACAAAAAACAACAATCTTAATAATATAGGCCATGGTTCTGACAATGTTGAACAGTAGATCGTGAGATCCATTATTATTTTTTTTACTTGTAAATATAAGATTTTAAGTTTTATTTTTGTTAAAAAATATTTGAATTACATTATTGTTAACATATTATAAGCTTAAGATTACTCAATTTCTTTTGGTATAAATAATCTTGATTATTAAAAAGAAAAAAGAAAAAAAGGAACCACTGCCATTTCGGCTAACAAATCCCCACCGTTGGAATTTCTTTTCTTGCAGTTTCTTTTGATCTTTGGATGGGAGTTTGGGTTGTTTTTCTAGTTGAGCGGACATTTTATGTGGACAAGGTCACTGTTTTAAAAATTATTGTCTAGTGCCGCCTAGATGCTAGACGGCTTGCTGTCGCCCTGATTAATTTTTAGACATTTGAAAATTAAGAAAGTACTTCTAGATCCATTTAGGTGTCCACTTAACTCGCCTAGGATCCCATTTAGGTCGCGACTCTCATTTAGACAGGAAACCGATAACTATCATTTTGCATTTTTTTTAAATAAAATATAAGAGGCTTGTTGAATATTTGGATGAAACTCATTATATGTTTTTTTCTCTATGTTTTAAATATGTTCTGATAATTTATAATTTATACGTCATTTTATTTTTGCAATTTATGTATTTCAATACAACTATGTGTTTTTTCAGTATAAATATGAACTTATTTATACAATATATAATAAATTTACTCAAATCTGCCTAGGCCCCGATAAGATCTCGTATAGACGCCTAAGCGCTCGATCCCGCCGCCAGTCTAGCTCCAAGCATCTTTTAGAACTTTGAACAAGGTAACAGAAAACGTCCTTATTTTTTTGGCAAATCACTAAAGAGGCATGCCTTCTTAATTTTTACATTAAATTAAGGTTCACATAAACTTGACTTCCCCACCCTAGCTCTCTAGAGGAAGAAGAAAACAGAGTAACACTGGTAGCGAGGGATCCAGTCGGATATCCTTCATTTGGCGACAGTAGCGAAACCAGAATTCAAAATAAGGAGGCACAAAGAATCAAATTGTCCATAAAGCATGAAATTGAGGTACGTAAGAAATTTTAAGAAACAGGCCCTAATTACGGCCGGGCCCTGTCTGGCGAGCTTTCACAGCCACACGTTTGCCATCTCTTTTGTTTCGGTGAAATTACCTCATTATCTTAGTGTCTGTTTGTCTTGATTCATTGTCTTCCATCCACAACTAACTGAGGCTTGAAAATCCTGAGTAGTTTTATTTAAGTTGTATGGCTTTTCCACTTCAGACTCCACAAATAACTGAGGCTTGAAAATCCTGAGTAGTTTTATTTAAGTTGTACTATGTGTGGAAATTTTCAGGTTGACGGGCCGATGGCCCACTCCAACAACATCGATACTGTCCCCACTTAACCACCTGCACAATCCTCAGGTGTGGGGTTTTATCACAAAAGGCCTCGGTGTTAATTTGGGACTGGGGGTTCCAACACTCCTCCGCACGTGAGACCCCACTTATGGGTCACACGTGAATTTCCACACATCGGCAACCACGTGGAGCCATGTCGGGACTCACCCAATCACGCGGGGCCAATGGGGACCTACCCAAACACGTGGCATCTTTGGCCTACGTGGACAATCACGCGGGGCCAATGGGGACCCACCTAATCACGTGGCAGTACGGGCCCGTCCCCTGGCTCTGATACCATGTGGAAATTTTCAGGTTGACGGGCCGAGGGCCCACTCCAACAACACCGATACTGTCCCCACTTAACCACCTGCACAATCCTCAGGTGTGGGGTTTTATCACAAAAGGCATCGGTGTTAATTAAAGAGAGGTATTTCTATTTAAAGCACTCTTCTCTTCTCCCTCTGTCCGATGTGGGACTTGGGGTTCCAACACTATGTGATGGAATCCTCGATTGGCTTAACCAGTGCATTGCAGAACCAAGTTTTGGGTCATATATAGACAACACTGCCGTTTTAGTCTGGCGATGAGAGTGGATAAGCAAGGCATCAGTGGGAGGATCTTGTTTTTGGTAACTAATTAAAAACGAAATTATGGCCGCCTTAGAACAATAAATTTATTAAACTTGAAAGGTGCAATTGACATGATTTGGATTCGTATATTATGAGTTTTGTGTGCTAGGTAAGAGTAAAAGTTGAAGAAACTACATGCCTAAGGCTGATGGGCGCTAAATGTTGAAACCTATAAATATATGCTATCTAAAATATTAAAAAACTGCTACTTAGTAGTATGTTCTAATGATATTTTTTTAGGTTCGATTCTGAAAAAACGAATTTAAACCATATTACTAACTCATTATGAGGTTTAGCCCACTTCCCCCACCCCCATCCCGTCCCCCTCTCCCTTCCTCACCTGTTAGTGTAGATAATATTCTTTATTAGAAAATATTTTTGAAGACCTAAAAGTATACCAAAAATTCTAATAATCTTCTAATTTGAACATTCTTGTTCTATATTTTTGACTCTTCTTATTTTGCAATGTCATAGGATGATTCAAACTAACTATTTCTAAGTCACCTAGTAATGATCAACTGTACTAAAAATTAACCACACTTAAAAGTAATCTAATAAACAGACAATTCAAGATATAAATTCAAAAACTAAATTTTGAAAACATTAATCGAGTTAAAACCACCCAAACCGACCGTATTAATTTAGAAAATGTTTGAAAGACATGCACCATTAGGAGTCAAACCATTAAGCACAACACCGCCGAAACAACTGGGAAAGATGTGATCAAGTTGTATATATAAGACAAATATTCAAGCTCACTAGGTGTAATAACTTGACCACTCCCAACCCAGCACGTCACACATCATATTGAAACCCTAGTTCCACCCCTTCTCACAAAAGCCTCCCCCTAATTCTTCTCCCTCTTAGATAACCTTCTTCTCTTTCTCTCTATCTCTTTGTCGGCTCCTGTCTGTGCTGGGATCTAATCTGTTTTGGTCCCTCTGGCGGTCGTCTGTTTGATTTTCGTTTGGCCAAACTGATTCCAACGTTAACCTATTGCTGTGATTTGTGATTATTCCATAAACTCACTTTATAGCAAGTCCACCCCAATGGGATAGGCTGGGACAAAGCCTAAAAAAAACGATGGGGCCGGCCAACTCAGACGCAATAAAGGGGAGCGGGGATAAGCCACGTGGCGTTTATTCGGCCGTTAGATTTTCAACGGCTAGTTTTCTGAACCGTTGGATTTCCAATGATAAAAAAAAAATTTGAAACTCAAACCCAACGGCTAGTGACGTGGCATGTTCTGAGCCGTCCGATTCCTAGATCAACGGTCCACGATTTTTGGCCCAAAAAACAAAAAACAAATGGTCAGAATTATTACAATTGGCCACGTGTCCAAATCTGGGCTGTTGGATTTCAATCTTTTTCAAATCCAACAGTCCAGATTAATTAACTTAATAAAAAATTATTAAAAATTGTTTAAAAATACAGAAAAAATAAAATTAAAATTTACCTGAAATTAAAACTAAGTTTTTATTATTATTATTTTATAAAAAATTAAGGGTAAATTACATTTTACCCCCTCAGGTTTGGGGTCGATTTCAATTCCTTACAACATCTTTAAAACATTTCAATTTCATACATTTACTTATCATTTTATTCAAATTTCATACATCCGTTAGAAAATATGTTAAGTAAACCGTTAAGTGATGATGTGGCAAATATGGGATCCACATTTGTGCCACGTGGCAAAAAATAAATTTCTTTTTTATGCATTTAAAATATAATAATATTTACCTATTTTAAAAAAAAAAAATCCTTACAAACCTAGAAAAACCCATCTTTTCCTTCCCCTCCCGACCCCCCTCACCTTCACCTAACCCATAACCCTCCACCTCCAATGCTCTTCACCGCCACCATGTCCAACCCTCTCCTCATCCTCAGTTGGCCTAGGTCCCACCCCTCTCTCCCTTCCTTCCTCTTGAACTCCCACCTCGACTCCATCCCCTCCGAGCCCGACAAGTGGACCCACCTTCCTTTCTCCACCCACCGCACCCCGGAGGGTGTCGTCTTCAACTGTGGCACCCAGGATGACAAATGCATCGCCATCTAGTGCCTTAGATTCTGGCTCAGACCATGGACCCCTGTAATTCTTCCGTCGGGACCATCGCATACATAAGTCCTGAGAGGATCAACACCGATCTGGGTTTTTTGGGGTTTTGGGTGGGGTAAGGTGGGGTGGGGTGGGGAGGTTGCAGGGGAGATTGGATTTTTGGAGCTAGGGATTAGAGTGAGAGAGAGAGAGTGTATCTGATTTGGGGGTGGGTAGGAGGGGTGGGGAAGACGATGAAGTTTCTGTTTTTTTTAATTCATTAATTATTTTAATATTTTAAAATTTTTATTAAGTGTTTAGCCACGTGGCACAAATGTGGCAACCACGTCAGCACAAATGTGAATCCCATATTTGCTACATGATCACTTAACAGTTTGCTTAACATATTTTCTAATGGATGTATGAAATTGAAATTAAATGATAAGTAAATGTATGAAATTGAAATGCTTTAAATGACACACCCCGACCCCAAATGTCCACTTGGACTCCGAATCGAGTTGTGCTGGCCGACACCTAGACGGTGAAGAAGCCATAAAGTGTAGTGTAGTGGAAAAAAAAAGATGTGAATAAATTTTAAACCTAAAAGTGCCTAATCAAAAGAGTGCGGGGGTGAGTGGGATTCAACCCTTTTTCACACGTGATGTTAGAGCATAAGAAAATATAGTAAATAGGATGAGGGTTATACCACTGAAGATAACCATCTCCTGAGATTTGCCAGAATCCTCGTTTACACGTAAGCACAGCTACTAAACCTGGAGGGGCGAAAAACAAAGTTGAGTGAGTTAGCAAAACAACGTTTGTAAGAAACTTTATTTTCGAACATAGTAACCCCTCGCTGTAAAACAAGTATGGTTTCCTTAAAACATACGTAAGTATGTAAACAACAGTACAACAACAATATAACCAGAAATATGACAAGTCATGAAATATCAAATGTTGCAGTAATATAATCATGTCATAATCAAGTATAACTAAGTGCTCATCCATCTAAGCTGACACACGAGTTCGTACATATAATTTCTGACACAAACATGATTGGGTGTAATCAATACGCTCTAGTAGTATGATCATGTCAAGGCTGGGGCAAAAGCACGGTCACATACTAGTCGCAATTGCCTAATGCAATATGAAGGATAGGATTGGCACCTAACTTGGATCCAACATGAGCGAACGGTGCAGATCTGAACATACACGTGAAGGACTGGCCCTGGCCCTTGGGCGAGTACCAACACCAGTGCAACAAGATGAGCATGTACAAGTATGTATGAATGTCATGACAGTAATACCCCAACCATATAGCAGCATTTATCACATTTAATACCACAATAACAATACTTCGCAATATAAGTGTAAAAATGAAGTAAATACGCATTTATTGGAACTATAACTATGTATAGGTATAAAAACAAACTACCCACTCACAAGTACGTCGTTAGATCGTAGCCCCCGAGCCTTGCCTGACCCCTTAAGTCCTTGGGATATGTTTCCCCTATTGTGAAATAACTATATTTAAATTAATTAAAACACATATATGGAAACTTAAATAAAACCCCCATAGTTTGCTAAACCTAGGGTTTAAATGCATGAAATCGATCTACTTGACGTTACGGACCTACACAAATTTTCAGAATAATTTTTGGACACCGAACGCGCCTTTACCCTCCGTGTGACTAACGGCGTTAAGAATATTCCGTTTAAACCTTAACAAAAGTTAACGACATTACTTGACGCCGTTAGAATATTCCATCAGAGTTGACAGAACATTCTGTTGTCTTCTTCGGTCGTCCTCGCCGGTCGCTGCTGTCCGAACTTGTCAGAAACAGGAAAATTTTCAAACCTTTATATCTTCTTCAGTTCTCAACCATTTTTCACAAAATTTATATGGAAATGAAGCTTATGAAGAGTAGAATGGCATTATACCTTTTTGGTGTCCAAAAAGTGGATGGAGGTGTCCTGAAAATGCCTCGTACAGCTAAAACTAGGACTTCTCAAAACCTTGTATTTCGAGTTTGTTTCTTCACCAACCTTTCACTAAAGACCTTGGGGAGTTGTAAGAAAGTTTCCCCGACCTTTAAAACTCCTCGATTCAGTCTGAAAACGTTGAACTCAAACTCACTGAGTTCGGACCTACCGAGTTTGATTCTAAAACTCGGTCAGTGCGTGATCCAGTGGTATGGTGGTATGGTTGTGTTCGTGGAGTCAAGATGAACACAATGGTGTAGGTTTCAGGTCATGTTGGTGAAGTTTCGCGTTTGTTTGAGAAAGTTGCAAAGTGAGAGAATGAGAGAGTGCATTCGGAAAGAGAGTTCTAAGTTTTTGATTGGTGACTGGTCTGAGTGTGAAGCTCATTGATTGGTTATGTAAAGGAAGGAAGAAACTAATTGGGTGGTGAGGAGAGAAATCGGGAAAAGGAATGGAGGAGGGTGATTTGAGGAAAGTGATTGGCTGATTGTGTGAGAGAGAGGGAACGCGAATCCCTTTTTTTGTGGGATTGAATGACTATTAGAGTTTGTACAACCCTTAATGTATAAAATCAAATTGCTTTAAATGTTTTAGACATTGTAAATCCGTACGCCCGTGTACAAGAATACCTGTGGTCAATGTACTTTAACGGAGTGTAACTTTTTCGTTACAGGTTCGATTCGAGTCTAACACGTGCTCATGCATTCGTATCTACGAGTACCATTTAAGTACAGAACAAAGAAGAAGAAACTAAAAGCCAAAAACCATGTCCACGTCAGATCGTACTTTTGTCCAAAAAGGGGTAAAATCGTCAACTCACACCAACGGAAAAGAAATTACAGTGAAAAATAGGGACGGGTTTTCACAACCTACCCCCTTAAGAAAATTTCGTCCTCGAAATTTAAAATCATTTGTTACACAAAAATTAAAGATAGGAAGAATAAAATATGTGTACATAATGACGAAATCAAGTCAAAGTAGTTGCATAAAAGAGGAAAATGCTACTCTGTCGCGATTGGAGTGCATTAATTCCTTTTTTATGCCTCCAACTCATACTTTCCTTCTTCTGCAGTACAATACTATAATATAATAGTTTTTGCAAAAACAAAACATCGAAAATATTTATATGTACTAACGTTCCTTCGAAAATACATAAATATAACAATATAAGGTTAGAGTAGTTGTACTGATTGTAAAACTGAACATAGGATTTTTCTACTACGCAACTCGCGTGTTGCGCACTCCAAAAGTAAGTACGCAGTAACGTTGGGTCGTCTCAGTAATTTAATAGGTAGATACAACAAATACAAAAATATGTACTAACGTAAAAGGACCTACCTATTTATTTGCTTAATGAATCCAACAAATAAGTCCTCGATATCACGGTACTGACAACTCACTGTTGTCATGATAAGCAAGTAACAAATTCTTGAGGGTACAATATTACCATCATGCCTCCATTGGGAATTACACAAACAACATCTGGTCAAGCCTCTATCATGCTTACGTAATATCCCCCTTTGGGCAACAACAACAATAAAACAGCTCTATATTGTGAACTCTCACAATTGAACACTTGTTCGCAAAACTCCTCTGTCAAACAAGTGCTAAGCAAAGAATCTCCAAGCTACGGCCTAACCGTGTCATAACCAAGACAAAAAATAGTAACCGTAGTTACAAGCAGTTCTAATAGGAATAAGTGTCTAATACGATAGTGCTACAACTATAGAGCATATAAACGTAACACACCGCAAAAGTCCAAGTAATTTGTTCAGACTAGCCGTTAGTCTGAAGGTGAAATGTAGCCAATGACAAAACTTACTACACGTGGTCTTCAAGAAGGCTTCCCCAATACTTGGTAGTAAAACTCGCATCACAATGAGATACAATAGTGGCACACATGCCATGTAGTCGATCCAATGTAGTTCGCAATGCCTTAGCAAGCAAATTCATAGTGAAGTGCTCTTGAACTTAGTGAAAAAGTAACTATGTCGAGAAGGCTAGAAGAATACTCAAATTTGAGGATCAAAGTAAGTCCATCAAATCTAGGGTATGAGAAAACTGGATCGAATGCATAACGTCAAACTACAATAGTAGTTTTGGAGATATTTAGTCACCACGGTAAGATTCATTCAATTAGGTATTTCGTGGGTGATTGAGAAATTAATGGTCATGAATGCACTCCCAATGTTAACGATTCTTCTAGACAGTGCATCATTTTCAAGGCAATACGAAGTGCAGTAGGGTAGACACGTATCCACGGTTGACTGGAATGCCTTTCAGCACCAAGACGTGAAAATGTTGTCCTTTTGGACCAACGGAAAACGAATTGACTTGTCAAGTCAATCGATAACCACCGTACATCACCAAAATTTCCACATGTACAAGAAACTCGTACTATGAGCGTATGGCGATATTTTCCTATCTCTATTCAGACATAGGAAGTGATTATAACCATTGAATGATTCTTGACCATTTGTAAGTAACGTCAAATCAATACTCATGAATCCCAATTAGAATGGAACAAGACAAGCTAAAGACATTCAAGGGTAGATGCGTCTTTTGTTGCTGTACCAGTAAACACCTTTGCACAACTAGGGTAAAAACACGATAGTGCACTCATAGATGTTGGTCTAGTTCTTCCATCGTCGCTGTCAGATTTTAGCTCTTTCCCAACGAAAGGTACTGGAGAAGTTTGTGAGGTTGATGAACATTTCGAACATGCTTCTCCACAGAGAAGTGACATCCAGCTTTCAAATAAAGATTATGACCGTTGACTTTAGGTCATGGATAAGATGGTTCGTTTCATACTGTTCCAACCGTTGGGAAACATAAGCGTTACCCCGTCATGCCGCATCTACATAGCCAAAACATCCAAAGAAAACGTCATCGTGGATTTCGAAATTCTCGATGTTATCGAAAAAAGTAAGAATCATGCTTGGGAAAAGACAACACTTAAGCTGTTAGAAATTTTATTCTTATCCTACATCCCAAACTAAATTAAATTTCCTCGGTCAAAAAGCGAGGAAGAACACTATAGTCAAAAAATCGCTAACAAATTGTCGATAAAATCGACAAGATCAAGGATATCTCGAATTTCACAACACTTTGTGAGAATTTCAACCTTCTTCCACTAAAACCTTTTTGGAAAAAGAAATGATTATTGTTTACAAGGATCACGTCTCCCAAGAAAAGTATCAATTTAAACAAAAGTAATATTTGAGGAATTTGGTGTAAAGCTGACTATTGATATTTAGAGAATTTGATTTCACTGTCAAGGTAGATGAGAAAGTCGTTGATAAAACCACTATGAATTTGTCAGGCTATGGAAGAAAACTCGAGTTACAAGGGTCGGTTGGCTCGACCATCAACTCAAAATAGGGTTTAAACTATTTTTAATCGTCACCCGATTAAGTTGCTACAATCTAGGTATGATCCTAAGGTTTAGCCTTTCGCCTTTGCGAATAGGTTCGAGGTTCCCTAGATAAAGTGTTTAGTCCTTGGTTGGGTAAATTCGTGATTGGTAAACTTTGTAACTATGTTTCTCAATGGCGTCGAAAATGTTCAATATGAAGCAAGGAAAATTGGTATAATACTAGGAAGTGGGTCAATGATGTACTTCACTTTACAATTTGGTGATATCCTAGGTAAAATTTTGAGAAATGATGCCAATGGTATACGTCCTCGAAACGTATAATACTACTAACCAACTCTACGACACGAACTAAAAGGTATTCACAGTTTTCTCGACACTCAAATCACTCTAACAGTGAGATATTATCTCATATTTTGATTCTATTGTGCACCTATGGAAGTCATCGAGAAGTGGCTAGTCGAAGAAGTTTTGATTACATAAATGGATAATATGGTTAACATAATCATGAGTTTACTGTCCTTCTAAAAGGCTTATTCCTAAGTTTCTGGATTTAGTTTCTTCGGCTCAAGTAGTCACTGCTAATCATTCTATCAGTCGCGCTGCTAATTAACGCATTTATAATATTTTGATATTGTTCGTTACCCTGAAATTGTAAACCAGTGTTCTGGCGTAAGGGACTCCCAGGTATTAGTATGTATCCGGTATCAGAAATCATACTGCCTGAATACTGGTTGACAGTTACAAGATATCAGATAGTGTTGTCAATTAGTAACGACACCATAGGCTGATTACAGGTTAGAGCCCGCTCGGATAGTTGATTTTGGACGATTGGTAAGGAACTGGTCCGTTGAGGTGGTTTCATTAATTCTAGGAAATATACTTATAACTTCAGGGATTTCTACTAACCGTAGGTATAACAACTCATACACCTGGGCCTATACCCGTCGAAATGACAAGTACATCACCAAAAGAAACTCGAGAAACTAGGGTTGGCTGGAACGTCCTAAGGCCAGAAAAAGAATTTGCTAACGATCTACTTTGGAAACGAACTTAAACGGAAGTTGATCTTCCTCTTGAAGATCCAAATGGTTAATAGTACGTTTGAAGATATTAATGCCATAGGGGACCAAAAGATTGTCCCTCAAATGACCTTTCGTTAGGTGTTACCACTTTAGCACCAGGTTGTCGTTCAAGACATTTCTAGAATCTTGACGAAGTAAACTTCGTAGGAATTGTAAGAGATAGTATACCAGTAGGTTCTACCGAAGTAACAAAACCATTTCTGGTTTCTTGTCACGAAGGGTTGGTAAAAACAGTGGGAAAAAAACAATAAGATTGATCGATAAATCCTTGATGAAACTCAATTCTTGATGCATTAGCCCGGTTGCAGGGCTAGCAACTCGTTCCCCAAAAAGGAAATTCCTTGGTAAGGAGGTTCGTCATTTAAAGTCTAGTGGCGATTTCTAAAATGACAATAAGTTGTCTAAAGTACCCAAAACCTAGTGAAAGGTTAGAACGTTTTTCGTGTTCAACGAGGTGGAAAAATTCCTTACATCACTCGTGTGATGAATGCAATACCGCCCAAACTTATGCTCTGATACCAAACTGACACACCCTGACCCGGAATGTCCACTTGGACTGTGAATCGAGTTGTGTTGAGCGACACATGGAGGGTGACGAAGCCATAAAGTGTAGTGTAGTAGAAAATAAAAAAAAAAGATGTGAAATTTTTTTAAACCTAAAAGTGCCTAATCAAAAGAATGTGCGGGTGAGCAAGATTGAACCTTTTTCACACGTGATGTCAGAGCATAAGACAGTATAGTAAATATGATGAGGGTTATACCACTAAAGATAACCATCTCCTGATTTGCCAGAATCCTCATTTACACGTAAGCACACCTACTAAACCTAGAGGGGTGAAAAACAAAGTTGAGTGGATCAGCAAAAAAACGTTTGTAAGAAAACCTTTATTTTTGAACATAGTAACCTCTCGCTGTAAAACAAATATAGTTTCCTTAAAACATACTACGTAAGTATGTAAACAATAGTATAACAACAATATCACCAGAAATATGCCAAGTCATGATATATCAAATCCCGCAGTAATATAATCATGTGATAATCAAGTATAACTAAGTGCTCATCCATTTAAGCTAACGCATGAGTTCGTATAGATAATTTCTAATACGAACAGGACTGGGTGTAATCAATACGCTTTAGTACTACGATCACATAAAGGCTGGTGTAGAAGCACGATCATATACTAGTCGCAATTGCCTAATGCAATATGAACGACAGGATTGGCACCTAACTTGGATCCAAGGTGAGCGAACGGTGCGGATGTGAATATACACGTGAAGGACTAGCCCTGGCCCTGGGGCGAGTACTAACACCGGTGCAGCAAGATGAGTATGTACACGTATGTATGAATGTTATGACAATAATATCCAAACCATATAGCAACATTTATCACATTTAATATCACAATAATGAAACTTGGCAATATAAGCGTAAAAATGAAGTAAATACGCATTTATGGAAACTATAACTATGTATAGTCGTCTTCTTTAATCGTCTTCGCTGGTCGTCACCGTCTGAAATTGCCGGAAATTGGAAAAATTTCAAACCTTCATATCCTCTTCATTGCTCAACCATTTTTCACAAAATTTATATGGAAATGAAGTTTATGAAGAGTAGAATTACGTTATACCTTTTTGGAGTCCAAAAGGTGGATGAAAGTGGCCTGAAAATGCCTTTAAATGTACAGCTAAAACTGGTACTTCTCGAAACCTTGTATTTAGAGTTTCTTTCTTCAGCAACCCTTCACTAAAGACCTCGGGGAGTTGTAAGAAAGTTTCCCTTACCTTCAAAACTCCTCAACTCGGCCTGAAAACATTTAACTCAAACTCACTGAGTTTGGACCTACCGAGTTCGACGTCCAAAACTTGGTCAGTGCGTGATCCAGTGGTATGGTAGTGTTTGTGGTGTCGAGATGAGCACAATGGTGTAGGTTTCAGGTCATGTTGGTGAAGTTTAGTGTTTGTTTGAGAGAGTTGTAGAGTGAGAGAATGAGAGAATGAGAGAGTGCCTTCGGAGAGAGAAGGAAGAGAGAGAGTTCTGAGTTTCGAATTGGTGATTGGTGTGAGTGTGAAGCTCACTTATTAGTTATGTAAAGAAGGGAAAAATCTAATTGGGCGATGAAGAGAGAAATCGGGAAAAGGAATGGAGGAGGGTGATTTGAGAAAAGTGATTGGCCTAATGTATGAGGGAGAGGGAGCACGGATCCTTTTTTTATGGGATTGAATGACTATCAAAGTTTGTAGAATCCTTAATGTATAAAATCAGATTGCTTTAAATGTTTTAGACACTATAAATCCATACGTGTGTGTACACGAATACTCGTGGTCAACGTACTTTAATGGAGCTTAACTTTTTCGTTACATGTCTAATTCGAGTCTAACACGTGCTCACACGTTCATATTGACAAGTACTATTTAAGTATGAAACCAAGAAGAAGAAACTGAAAGCCAAAAACCACGTCCATGTTAGATCCCACTTTTGTCCAAAAATGGGTCATATCGTCAACTCACACCAACAGAAAAGAAATTACATTGAAAAATAGGGACGGGTTGTCACATTATAGATGTTGTAAGGAGTTGAAATCAACCCCAAACCTGAGGGGGTAAAATGTAATTTACCCAAAAAATAATAATATTTTTATACGAATTGACTAAACTTTGTGCCAGCGCATTTTTTAGGGGTGGAGATGCATTTGGCCAATTACTGTTCATTGTGGTCAATTACTATTCATTTGCGTGGATAAAATGGGCTAGGTGCCAGCGCACTTTTAGGGGTGGACTTGCTCTTAGACGAGTTTGGTACTCTTACTTTAGGCGCACCTAGTAACCTCGCTATACGCTAGTTTGTTCATTACAAGGTTGCTCTAGTGGTTCTTTACAAGAGTTCCAGAGGTGAGTTGGGTCGAGTTTGTTGGATCTACTATGAAATGATGCTTTGGGATCCACACCTTGTACACCTGATGTTGAGTTTATCGTATATTGTTTAACATTTTAAAATAGAAAATAATGTTGTAAACTTTCCTAGTTTAAGTGTGATTGTGTAAATCCTAGATTAGATTTTATTCTAGTTATCATTTCCTATTACAACTTGTATTCTTTGGCGATGAAGGAATTTCTTCTCTCCTTTTAGTTCTTTAAATAAAGGCACTATGTAGGAGGGATAACACACATTCCCCTACAATTCTACGAACACATCTCTCTCACTCTCTCTTCTCCTTGCTGCTGACCCCCTCATATTTGTCAGATAAAATAGGCTACAACACGTTATCAGCACGCTCCTACCGCTTCACTTAGGAATCTAACGTAGAAGAATTTTTCTGCATCAAACCACTTCATCCATATCATCACGCATGTTCTTTCAAAACAACAGTTTTTATCTCGATATTTTTCCAGCCCTGATAGCATGAACATTCACCATAATGCATGATCCAACTGTAGGTTTTTTCAAAATTTAGAGTCTACATAAATTGTGTATGCATTATATTCATAATTGTTAAATTATGTGAATTTGATATTTGCCATGAATTGCATCAAATATATGTACATGCATTAAAATATTATTGATTTGAATATGCATATAATTGAATTTCATAATTGAAAAAAAATAAAAAAAAATAAAAAATCGCCACCTCGGTTCTTCGAACCTGTGACCCCGAGCAAGCACGGAGCATCAAAGCTCTTTTGAAACCCGACACCCATGGCACCCAAACCAAGAAAATGCACATTGCCTACAGTGAGATCATAACTTTGCCGTGCAATTTTCTGACCAAACCTGACATGGTATCGTAATTTTGATTCGATAGCATTGAAATTCCCGAAGAAATTTCATCGACTTTGGGTGAAATTCAAGTTTGAATTTCTTAGGTTCCCCCATGATGTTGATGTACTCCCTCCATCCCCTAGAACTTGCTCGGCGTTGAACCTTTGACCTTGCACCGAGAAATTTTTCCCAAAATACATCCGTCTATAGCAGCGGCACTAGCCTTCGTCCCTGGTGACTGCACCTAGCTCCGGCTGGGGTGTTTTTTTTTTGGTTGAAACCCTAAGCCCCAAATCTTTGGGTTGACCTTCGTGACCCGCAGAATTTTTTTTTTTTTTTTAAGAACAGGGCTCGCATGATTCGACCCAATCCTTGGCTCGACCCAACACTGGCCTGAAGGGCCATGGTGTTCTGGTGTTATGTGCCGCACCAAATCCTAGCTCTGCTGCCACATCTGTGTTCCCCCGTATTTCGTCATACATGATCCACCCCCCATTTGGGCCACCATTTTGGGCCCAGCTCCTTTTATGCAGCCAGTCTACAATATTGGGCTTGCAGTCCACTATTAACATTAGGGCCTCATCAGTCTGTGAAAAAAAAAAACACAAAATTCTTGGTCCCGCCTACAGTGGGACGTGTGGATTTTTTTTAGGGGCTCGCCTAATGCAGCTTGTTTTGTCCTTCTCTTCCCTATGGGCCTGAAGCCTAGGTCACACAGACCAAATTTGCTCAGCCCCTCGTGGGCTTTGACCTATATTTTTAGGCCTCGAGTTTCGTTGTTTAACACTTTTAGACAATTTGGGTTTTATATTTTTTTTCACCCGTACTTTAAATTTTTGCCCAAAGTCCAAATACTTAATTCAGTTATAACTATAGACTCGAAGTTTTGTTTCCATAATTTTGTTGCATCTTTTTGTGTATATATTTGTGGTTGCCTGCAAGGACATATGAACCTAAAGCTCATAATTATTTTGAAACCTGAAGTTTCTTATAAACATGCCTTGTTTGAAAACCTGAAGTTTTCTTTAAAAAGATCACCCATGAAAACCTGAAGTTTTTTCATGCAAAATTAAACCAATACATGTCTATTAGAACCTGTATGCTCTACTCCTATTTCAACCTTCTCTACTTCTAATATTATCCTGCATCAACAATATAGAGCTCAGAAGTTCACTAAGTTCTCAGATTTGATCTCTGTTTTACTTATCGCTGAAAAGCAGAACCATCTGTTGATGAAGAATCATTAAGCTCAACCTACTGAGGTGACTTATGTGCCTGAAGCACATTATAGCACAAGCCAACGCCCAAAATGGCAAACATGGTAGGGGTGGCCAAAAGCCACCCCATGAAGGTCAATAGAGTCAAGGCCCATCCAAGGGAGGAAACAAAGCCCAGAAGCGCTCAAACCTCGCTCCCAAGGCCTCGAACTTCAAGAATAAGGGCAAAGCACCTGAAACCATGGATGCGGATATGTGCTATGGTTCAAAGGACCATTGGTCCTATGTTTGCCGAGCTCCCTAGAAGGTTGTAGCTAAATATCATTCTCGTCGTAAGAAGTTTGAATCAAACTTCGTGCAAGTGGACGAACCAGACACTATAAAGATGGAGGTTTTTGACTTTCAAGAGGATACCACCGCTATGGAAGATTAGAATCTTAGACATAAGCAATTTTAGTTAGTTAAAATTGCACAATGGGGCCGAATTCTACCTACTGGCTGAACCCCCCTTTGTTTTTTGGTTGATTTTTGAACAATTTTCCTTTATGTTTGGATTATTTGTTGGTGATTTGTTTTTGGATATTAAGTTTTAATTAATTGCCATCTCTGAATAAATGAAATGATTTTGAATTGATATTCGTTTTTAGAACTTTTATGCATGTGACTGATTCAAATTAATTTTTCATTCTCGGTATAACTAGTAGGGAAGTTAGTTGTTTGGCAGATAGTTCAACCACGCACACCGTTTTGCGTGAACAAATCTATTTCACTAACTTCATACCTAAGAATGCACCTTTGATAACCCTCTCAGGCTCTCAGGCCCATCTAACCTGATAGAAGGAGACGGTAAGGCACATATAATGTTGTCCAATGGTATAATCTTGACCATTGATGAGGCACTCTATTCTCCATGTTCTAGAAGAATGTTGTTAAGTTTCAAGGACATTAGAGATAACAATTACCACGCTGAAACCCACGTAGAAAACAGAGTTGAATTTCTGTGCATAAGTTCCTACAAATATGGTTAGAAGCATATTCTAGAGAAGATGGAACATATCTTGAGTGGTCTGTATACTACGACTGTACGATCCATAGAATGCCACTATGTGGCCTGCCCTACTACTAGGACCGCGCATGTAATTACACTTTGGCATGATCGTTTGGGACATCCTAGATGAATAACAATGTGCCGAATCCTCAAATCATCACACGGGTATCCACTAACTTGAAGTTTAGGTTCGATCCAAGAAATCGCATGTGAAACATGTTCCATGGGAAAGCTTATTACTAAGCCTTCTTATGACAAGATTCGTTGGAGTCCACCTATTTTTCTACAACGGATTCAGGGGGACATTTGTGGACCAATTCACCTTCCCTGCGGACCATTTAGATACTTTATGGTTTTGGTTGACGCTTCCGCACGTTGGCCACATGTGTACTTGTTGTCCACAAGGAACGCTGCATTCTCTAAACTGTTGGCTCATGTTATCAAGCTCAGGGTTCACCACCCTGATTATCCAATCAAATCTATTCAATTAGATAATGCTAGAGAATTCACATCTAAAACTTTTAATGACTATTGCATGTCGGTCGGGGTTGAAGTTGAACATCTCGTACCCCATGTTCACACCTAAAATGGCCTGGCAGAGGCTTTCATTAAGCGCTTACAAATGATTGCTCGATCGTTGGTCCTACGTACCAACCACCAGATTGCTGCTTGGGGCCATGCAATATTGCACGCAACAAAGTTGGTCCGCCTGAGGCCTATTGCAGCACAACCATTTAGTGCCCTTCAGCTGGTTACCGGATACGAACCTAACATATCGCATCTGCGCGTTTTTGGTTGTGCGGTATATGTGCCGATCTCGCCGCCCTTACATACAAAAATGGGGCCTCAACGAATGATGGGAATCTATGTTGGATATGATTCTCTTTCGATTATTTGTTACTTAGAACCTTCGACAAGCGATCTATTTACCACTCATTTCGCAGATTGTCACTTCTATGAGACAGTCCCTTCATTAGCGGGAGATAAGAAGGTCAACGTTCCGAAGAACGACACGAATTATTGTGGATGACCCCACTTTGTCTCATTTAGATTCCCGGACCGCTCGGTCTGAAACTGAAGTGCAATGCTTATTACATCTGCAGAACATAGCTCAAAGCATGCAAGATGCTTTCACCAATCTAGCATGCATGACAAGATCACATATTCCAGCTACGAATACGCCTGCAAAGATGGATGTACTGAATGTACGACGAACTTCCCTCCTGGAGATCCAGGACACCAATCTTGGTGATCTAAGTACATTAGCGGCTAGTCAATCATTTGCCCCTACACAAAAGTGTGGTAGACCATTTGGTTCAAAGGATTCACATCCTTGGAAGAGGAAATCCACAGCACAAGGTCCCAAAGAGCCTACCGTGAATCCGACTATCGCTTACTCATTCTATCCAACTCATGGGGAAATTCTAGATTATGGAAGCGTCCTTAAAAAGACGAATCCTCCTCTCGAGAATCGTGAGATTTCGGTCTATTATGCTAGCTTAGATGATGTGTGGCGTAGAAATGAGGTGATTGTCGACAATGCATTAGCATTTGCAGTAGCTACTGAAATCATGTTAAGCGATGCCATTGAACCGTGTTTCGTTCATAAATGTCGACGTATAACTGATTGTTCAAACTTGAAACAAGCAATCCAAGTCGAACTCGATTCGCTTGCGAAACATAAGGTGCTTAGACTTGTAGCTCCTACTTCTCAACATGTGAAGCCAGTTGGCTACAAATGGGTTTTCATTCAGAAGCGTAATGAGAAGAACGAAATTGTGCGTTACAAAGCTCGTCTTGTTACACAAGGCTTCTCACAATGCCGGGATTGACTATGACGGAACTTATTCACCCGTTATGTAGTTGATGGATGTAGTAACCGTGCATCTCTATGGGGATCTTGATATGGAAATTTATATGAAAGTTCCCGAAGGACTTATATTGATTGGTTCAAATATTTCCAAACCCCGAAACACGCTCTCAATTCTGCTGAGGCGTTCATTCTACGGTTTGAAGCAATGCGGAAGAATATGGTATAACTGTTTGAGTGAGATCATGTTGAGTGAGTATTTTACTAGTCAATGATTTGTGAACAATGAACTATGCCCTTGTGTGTTCATTAAGAAGTCACATTTTGGATTTGCAATTGTTGCAGTATATGTCGATGACATGAATCTCATCGGACCTCCTAAAGAGCTCACGAGAACTACCACGTGCCTGAAGTCAGAATTTGAGATGAAAGATCTAGGTAAGACTCGATACTGTCTCGATCTTGAGATAGAGCATTGTTTGGATGGAATCTTAGTACATTAATTGAACTGCACCTAGAAGGTGTTGCGCCGCTTTAATGAGGATAAAGCAAAGCGTTCGAGTACTCCTATGATCGTTCGATCGCTAGATGTAAAACGAGATCCCTTCCGTCTAAAGGAGGATGATGAAGAGATTTTAGAGCCTGAAGTTCCTTATCTAAGTGTGATAGGTGCTTTATTGTACTTAGCTCAATGCACTAGACTCGACATCTCCTTCACTGTTAATCTTTTCGCTTGATACAGTAATGCACCTACAGGCCGACATTGGACTTGCGTGAAAGACATCTTCTGTTACCTTAAGGTACTACGGATTTGGGCTTGTTTTATCCCTATGAATCCTCGGGTGATGCCGCACCCTCCGCTTCTCGAGTCGATTCTCGCCTTGTTGGTTATGCTGACGCAAAATACTTATTTGATCCGCACAAGGCGCATTCTTAAACCGGTTATGCCTTTACCGTTGGAAGGCCACAATTTCTTGAGGTCAACTAAACAGACCTTGGTTGCCACTTCGTCTAACCATGTTGAAATTCTCGCCTTACATGAAACAACTCGGGAATGCTTTTTGTTGAGAGCAGTAATGGGCCATATTCTAAGCTCCTGCGATCTTTATCCCGCCGTTGATGTCCCGACGACGATCTTTGAAAACAACGCAGCATGCATCGAACAACTCAAGAAGGGTTATATCAAAGGAGACAACACCAAGCATATTGTGCTGAAGTGCTTCTTTTTACATCAACAACAATAACATCAGAAGATTGAAGTCACGCAAATCTACCTTCGAATTAGTGCCGACGAGTCGACTTCCTCAACTTCTGCATGTTGCTAAATCTACCTTGAGTATTTACACACTCAAGGGGGAATGTTGTAAACTTTCCTAGTTTAAGCGTGATTGTGTCCTAGATTAGATTTTATTCTAGTTATCATTTTCTATTACAACTTGTATTCCTTGGGGATGAAGGAATTTCTTCTCTCCTTTTACTACTATAAATAAACGCACTATGTAGAAGGGATAACACACATTCCCCTACAATTGCACAAGCACATCTTTCTCACTCTCTCTTCTCGTTGTTGCCGGCCCCCTCATATTTGTCAGATAAAATAGGCTACAACAAATATAGTTTTATATGCCCCTTTAATCTTTTTTTTTTTATTACACGTAAAAGAAAAAAAAAATTCAAAACTAAATATTCTATAATAATTAGAATGAGTAGTGATTAATTTATTAGCTTGGGAGCATCGACAACCCTATATTATTATGTTGAACAGATTCCATCAAATTCAAAATAACCCCTATTATTGAGGACAGGCAAGGATTAGCGGGAGTGATACATTCAGGTGCATTGTGGTATAAAATGTTCATCTAATATTAAACAAATTTTACATGTTGGCAAATTGTTTGGCACCTGTTAAACGATATGCTTAAATTGGCTGGCTGTAGTGGAAGGTAACATAAAATATCTGTATGAATAAAGTGTGACCCTAATTAGAATACCATTGTGTCAGTCGAGTATATTCTTTCTTGCAATTTACCATGTTAGATTATTAGCTCTCTTTGGTTTTGGTTTGGCAATTGTTGCAGCTATATATATGGGCAGCAATATTGCTCAACTTCCCAATCACTTTCATGTTTTGAAATTTAATATGTTTAGCCCCATTATGATTTCTATACAAAGATGTTTTTATTTTAGTCAGAATTTAAAGAATTCCCCTTTCGAAATTTTACTGGCTTCGAAAGTGGATGTGCCAAAGTGGACATAGTTGACAGAATTACCCTTAAGAGTTTCGCCAACACTTAGCCCTCATGTGGGTTGGGTATTAAATGCAAGAAGGGAATGTTTCCCCTATAAATCATGCCCGACAGAGGTGACACCTCTGTCACGTTAGCGCATCATACCTTACGTGATGAACTCACGTAAAAGAATGCACTGGGACACCCTGCTTAGCAAAATTGATGAGCTTAGGATGCCAAGTGACGCCCAAGGAGGAATTTATTACCCTAGAAAGGCTCATAGAGGAGATCAACTCAGAAGGGCTTGATAAGCCAAGGTCCTCAAGCGATAATGATCCTTGCAATCATGGCCCAGACATAGGTCTTGGCTGCCGATGATGTTAAGAGTCATCCCTATACGGGACACTTCTAATTGGTCCTTCATCATGTCTCCCACAGCCAACTGTTGTTGGCTAAATAAGCGAGATAACATGGTGTTCAAACCGACCACTTAGTTAGGTAGTGCCATGAGTGCTCCAATGAATCATCTTCAATCCCATGCCCGACTCTATATAAAGGCATGCCAATACACATTGAAAGGTAATTGTTCTTTACCTAAACAAAACTCATAGCTTGAGGTTCATTTTCCTACGGTCGAGTCTAATTTATGCATCATATGGCATTCAGTTCACGCCACGCCGGCATTACTGGGTGACAGAGTGTGTGCACAAAAGTGATGGTGACGAAGAGTGTGCGCGCAAAATTTGCCTTGTTAAAATTAACCCTATTGAATTTCATAAAAAGAAATTATATTAAAGTAACAAACTACCGGACCAAATATTTCAAAGACAAAATTGTACTTTTTTGAGAATCAAATTCTTCATCTGTCTGAAATTGAATCTTGAATTTGCCTTTTTTTTTTTTTGTTTTTTTTTTGTTTTTTTTTTATTTTTTACGAATGAAATATGTTGTTCCCTTATAAGAAGAAAAAGACTATTATGGTGTTTTATAATTCCTTTTTCACTTGAAAAAAGTAGTCTCAATATTTAACTCCTCCCGCCTCCAACAAGTGAGAAATAACAATTGACAACATCACTTAGGGCTACCCAACAATTGATGACATAGTTTAGTGTATGTTATTCTGGTCATACAGACTCTAGCAGGTGTTTGACCGCAGAAAGCCACATCCGCTATCGTCATCGCCACAAAAGTCTTGCCAGCAGCTATCAAAGCAGCTACACTAGAGAAAATGATCGAGTGGTGAAATCAACCAAGACATCACAGCACAAAAGTACCGAACTTGCAACCAAAAACACACCACATCCAGATTTCTTCACCAAATGCGCATAACCAAGAGATAGTCACTAGATCCAAATCCCATTTATCAATCTTTGCAAATATATACAAAAACAATACACACATGGATAGAAGGTGAGACTAAAGGGGTATGTAAAATACCCTTACTTTGGCTGAAGCTGCAATATACTTGGATTTTGAGGGAAACTCGGCATGCCGGTTGGGGTAAGGAAAGTGAGGGAGGGAAATAAATCTGGTAACCATAGCCAGCCTAGAGTCAGGATCAGAGCAAAGGACGGGGTGAGAATGGAGTATGAGAAAGGGAGACAGGAGGAAAAAGTGGGGGAAGATGGAGTTTTTAGTTTGGAAAGGAACGGCCAGAGAAGAAGGAGAGGAGGAGAGAAATGACATGAAGCCCAAAAGTGAGATAAACTCACAAGAAAATATGAGACAAAACTCAAGGAAATTGAGATAAAACTAAGGGGAAAATGAAAAAGAGAGAAAGGGAACATGAGAATGAAAGAAAAAGGTAAACAAGGAGATTGGACAAGGGTAGCCACCGGCACCCAAGCCAAATGCTAGAGCCAGCGGCAAGAGTGTTTGCAGAGTTAGGAAACCAGAGAGAGAAAACGCATTTTTTAGAGAAAAGGTCTTATTCGAATGCATTTCTACAAGGTAAACATTCAATGAGATTTGAAGAATTTGATACTCCTCCATCCTTTATACTATTAATTAATAAAACTTTGTTTATCAACCAAAACTAACATCATGCCTCATTTTAATTAATTGAGTTCAGCACATCAACCAGAAATATGGATCATACGAAGCTATTTACATATATAACCTACCATTTTAATTAATTGAGTTTAACACACCATGTGATTCAGGATTTCTTGTATTTCTCCTTAGCATCTGTAGTGTAGCTGGGTCTTTGGCTATCTCTAAGAGGGTGGAAAACAAAAACCATTTGGGCCCAACACTTTTCCAAGGGATGTATTTTGGGGTGGGAATTTTGGATTTGGGACTTTGCATTTGGGATGGAAATCACGGACTGCAACCCATCCCAGATGGATAAGGAAAGCAAATGGCAGCATAGGCCCCAACTTTCTACTGCAGCATGTGAAGAGGGGGAAGTGTTGAAAGTATGCCCATAAAGCTACTCATTTAATGTAATAGCTTTTGGAATACTCATTATGTTAAACTGTTATTTGTTTAACGAAGGGCAAAGTTTATTGTTAATCACTATTTAGTGTAGCATGTATTTAAGCAAAAGGGAATCAAAGGAATGTATTCGACCTAAGAGAGATGCGATCTAAGTAAGTTAGATTAACGAGACCTTTCTCTTATGTTCATTCCTAAAATGATCCTAGTCATAGGATTGCCAGTTGGGCATTGACAATCCGCTAAGGTTAGTATGTGTTATGTTGACTCAAGCATGAGTATAACTAGTCTCAAGTCATTTAGTGTTGGACATTAAAACAAACACATACACTGAACAATGATCAAAAGAGAGTTCTAATACACATGTCATCTAAGAACTCATAAGTTGCAATACGTAAAGTAGTCCTTCGACCTGAGACATCATAGTTGTCTAATGGCTAGGTCCTTGATCTTTGACTATCTCAAAGACATTGCATTGAGAGTGTCCACGACATTGTTGGGGTCAAACTTCTAGTCATGTAGGTATGTGAATGCGCAACAAGGGATCTCTAACCTTTCATGGTGGAAGGTGAATACTGTAAGATATGATTCGAGAGTTTTTGGCCAAAGCATGCAAATATAACTTAGGAAGAATGTTCCAAATCATATTCGTTTGAATCATATAGAAACATATCATATTGGATAGTAGATATGAAACATAATATCAATTAAACAATGTGATTAAGAGTATTGTATTAGAGAAGGACCGTAGTACATTGTAGTTGTAACTAGATAGGTTCACCAACCACTTCTACTTAGCTTGGGTAGCCATGACATACTGCTAGGTGTCACTCATGGTTTGTGGAAGCGTTGAAGATTAGCAAACACTAATCTTCATCAAAGGGAAAACTAAAATGTGGTTTTGATTCATAGTCGATCGTTAAGAGTAAAAATCGCCCATTGCCTTGTTAATTGCAACGTAATGGATCATACACCGAGTAAAGATGAACGTGAAGAAATATAAATGAGATGGATAAGCAATTAAATAGTTTAATTGAGAATGGTCAAGATTAATTAATTATACGGAAGGTTTGTATTATGCTTTCAAGTTAGTTTTGGGTTTCGAGGCCCAAAATGGTTTTAATCCACAAGGCCTATTGAGTTTAAGTTGCCTAACAACTGAAACAAATGGGCAGTTAGCCTAATAAACAAACCTAGGTCGGCCATATAGAGAGTGGTAGTGAACTTGGCTTAAATGCAAGTTTGTCACTCAAGTGTGAGGTGCTGCTATAAAAGGAACTTTATAGCTTTAACCTCATTAGGGTTTCTTTGAGGCAAAGAGTGAAACTTTTTCTCTCTTTCTCTCTACAAAGAGGCCGGCTACTCAAAGGGTTTTTACTAGCTTAAAAAATCTATCAAGTCATCTCATCTTTGGTGTGGAGACTTAGAGACACCAAACATTTGGTGCTTTGGAGATCATTTCCTTACATCTTTAAGGAGAAAAGGAGAAGTAAAGAATCAACCATCCAAGGAGCAAGGAGGTGACTTGAAGGCCTTCCACTTAGGTGAATCCTTGTGTAAAAAGATGAGCTTCAAAGATAATGAAACTCAAACTCTCTGTTCTTTTTAATTTGTTAAAGAGATTTGGTTCACCATTCACTAGTTTTGAAAGTCATGGGTTTTAGAATTGTTTTTGAGTGCATGCTTACTTTAAAGTTTTATATTTATATGCTTGTATGCTCAAATATTGTTGCATGTTCTTAGCTAGGATAAAATTTTTCTTTCAGAAAGGCGGGCCTCACACAGTAGATGCAACATGGCAAACTAATATGTGGGCTACCACACCAACAGCAGCCTTTCTATGATTGGGATTGGCCTACCATTCAGATCTAATGGTTGGCACCCATTCCTGGGTTACGATCGAGCGTGGCATGCCCTACCCCATCAGTCTCGAATGAGTCTTTATTATGATGCCCAGATCTTTTAACTATTGTAATCGAACGGTCAGTTTCAATTTCTTTTAATTATTTTTTAAAATCTAACTGCTCAAATCTATTTTAATCAATTTCAACAACAAAAAAAATCCAACATCTCAATGATATCCAAACAGATAATTCACAGTATGTCAGAAATAATTGTGACATCATGCACCATTTTAATTAATTGAGTTTAGCAAACCAACCAAAAATATGGATCTTATGAAACTATTTACAAATATAGGGCTTATTTGGATGTGTTGATTTTAATTTTTTTTAATTATTCATTTTTTTTAAATCCAACGGCTCAAATCTATTTTAATCAATTTCAATAGTAAAAAAATCCAACGTCACAATGATATCCAAACAGATAATTCACAGTATGTCAGAAATAATTATGACATCATGCACCATTTTAATTAATTGAGTTTAGCAAAGCAACCAAAAATAAGGATCTTACGAAACTATGTACAGATATAGGGCTCATTTGGATGTGCTTTTCAAATAACTAAAAGCGCTTTTAGAGAAATTTTTTTTGTGTTCCAAAAGCACTTGAAGTGCTTTCTGGAAGAAGCACTAGTTATGTGCTTCTTCCAAGAAGCACTTTAATTGCTTTTCTAGGATTTACTTGTATTTTTACTAAGGATTGGTTCTAAAAACATTTTCACCAAAAGAACCTTCAATCATTTTAAAAGCACATCCAAACGAGCTCATAATTTAATAAACCAACCAAAAATTTGGCTCAACTCCTAAGACTTCTCCAGACATGAAGAAAGTGCATTTCACTTTGGGTATCCCTTCCGAGTACCGTGAGTGGCGTTGGTAACTTAGTTCTCTTTGTCGTGAGAAAGGTGAGCTGCCCCCAAGAGAAGAGATAAAGCGGATCAAGGCGGAGGCATTACCTTGTCTGATCGCCGTTATGGAACCCGCTGTAAGTGAAGGTGGGAAAAAGAGACCTTCTTCGCCTGCTCAAGAGATGCCGACTGAGAAAAAGCCAAAGACTTTTTCCACTGCTCGTGAGAGTTCACTGACTGCCGCCAAGCTTGTGATTGACTTGATTTCTCCCAAGGGTGAAAAGGATGAGGCTGCTAGATCTGTGACGATGACGTCTGTCGTTCCAAAGGTGGCTAGTTTGATTGCTGATAGAATTGCTCAGTGTAGAAGTTCCTATGTGCCTCTAGTGCCAAAACGCCCATCTGGGGCTAAGTCTGGCTCACCTTTGGAACGGCTTGCTACTATGAAGAGTGATAAGGTGCCTTTGCCTGCTAAAATGGCCCCAAAACCCATTCCCTCTATTGCTGAGACTGATTTGTCTGCTGAGAAGATGAAGACTACTTATGCGAGTAGTTGTGAGAAATCCACCAAGTCTATTTTTGGGGAAGTTGCTAAGATTTTTGCGCTCTTAAGATCAAATCTAGTCGAGGACATGAATGTGTATGCCAATTTTGTTGATGGCGTCAAGGGGGTTGTTGGCCCAAGTTCCTTTGCGAAGCATACAACCAAGTATAGGAAGACTGCTTTACTAACTACTATGCAGAAAAATGGTGATTCTAGTAGCTGAGTCTATGTTCCTTGATCAAGAAAATACCAAAGTTGCCAATGAGGTCGTAAGAACTGTGGCAGCAGAAGCTTACTCCTCGACCGAGAAAGTCAAGAAGTTGGAATATGAGCTTACTGCTTTGAAGGGGTCTAGTTTGTGGATTTGAAGACTAGGCTTGACGCGATCCAAGTAAAGTATGAAAGTACATAGAAGGAGATCAGGTGTTACATACTGCTCTACTGTTTACGCAAAGGATGAAGAACTCATCGTTGCTTACAACTAAGTGATCCACTACAAGAAGGTTATTGATAGGCTTGAGCCTCAAGTGTTGGAACTCCAAGGTGCTTTGAAGATCAACAACAATCTAAAGAAAGAAGCAAATGAGTTGTAGCGAGTTTGTGCTTGTTTGCTCGAGGAGAATGAGCAGTTAAAAGGTGAGAAGGCTGGGTTCGAGGCTTCATTTACTCAGAGTCAAGCTGATTTCTACAAGCTGGGTTATGTAGACCATCTCTTTGGATGGTCGTCTGACTTGGAGTTTTCTGGTAAAGACTTCGAGACATTCTCTATTTCTTCCGAAGACTTGCTCTTTTTTACTTTTGAGTCTTCTATTGGTGAAGTAGTTGGAGAGGTTGGTGCCCAGGTTGGGGCAGCTGGGGGTGAAGCACTGGATGGTGTTGCTAGTGTGAGTGTCACGGCTGCTGAAGGTGTGGCGACTGAGTAGTCGTGGGATGTTCAAGCTGCTAAAAAGTAGTCTTCTTAGTATCCTTTAGGATTTTCTTTGATTTCCTTGTTGTTTTTGCTTGCTTAAACTCCTTCGGTCTTTGCCAGTTGTTTATCAAATTTGCTAGAAAATGTAATAAACTCGTTTCATTCGCTTTTCTCCATCTATGCTTGTTTTGTTCATGCCCTAACCTTTAGACTTTACAGACCAGTGGCAGGCATGCTAGTTTTCTATAAGAAGATAGGCATGCAAAGCCTATGCAGCAGTAAATGTCGGTGTAAAACTTCGCAAAGTTGTTAGCCCTAGGGTTGGCAGCCGAACGCCTTACTTACAGAAACAAACAAGTCCGCGTAACCACTAGGCTGTTAACCTTAGCTTTCTCAAATTCTATAGGTTGCGTAGCAAGTATCACAACACTTTAGGACTTGGTGTAGGTCATTTCGCGCTTAGCAGAGATGAAGTTTATTGACCACGTAGCATGTTGGCAGTGGATAAAGCTTCGTATATGCACACTATCTTGTTTAACCTTTCATAGGAACATGCGGTTTGTATAAGTCTAGTGTGGCTGTACTGCTTGAAGGGCAAGTCGTAGTCTTCTAGAAACCGTAGGCTACCTTAGTGCACTAGGTAGCAGCTTTAAGGTTCCAAGGCAGTCATCCATAAGGCGTATTGCATTATGTACCCTCTCTGTCTCTGGGGCCCCGTTCCCTGCAGATTAGGTCAAGAGACACAAAATCCTTTAGTTAGCTAAGCCTTTAAAAAGACCATTGTGGCTACTTCTAGGAATCTCGGAGCAAGCCATTGTGCATTTAGTTATACTAGGGCAGCCCGGCGCATCTACGTCTAGATATTCAGAGTGTAAAGTTTATCCTTCCGCTCTAGAGAGCAGACCTATATGGGTGTTAGGGAATTGGTTTACCCTATCGCACTGGAGAGCATGGTTGGTTCCTCAGGGGATGTAATTTTTGGGATGAGTGCCTAAGAAGGGGGCGGTCTTCTTTTGAAGTGCATGAGTGATCAGTTGTTGCAGACATGCAGTCGAGCCAAGTTGCAAATTACTTCTGAATTCCTTATTGAAAAATGAGTGAAACAAACAAAAACTTAGTTGTAAAGTAAAGACTGCATAACAACTGGATAATCCTCGGCTCGCAATGTGGCGCCCGTTGAGCTACTCAAGTTCTTCGGGCTTTGATGTAGCGGAAGGTTACACATGGTACTTCCTCAAATTGTAGGCGTTCCATTATTTTTCGATCTCTTTGTCGTTCATGGTGGTGATGGTGTAATTACCCTTGCCGCCTACTGTGCTGATCTTGTATAGACCTTCCCAGATGTGATCCATCTTTTTGGAGTCTTCTATGCGGGCAATGATGAAGGTTTTTGTTAGGACTAGATCTCCGGGTTTGAACCGTCGGATCTTAGCCTTTTTGTTGTAGCTAGAGATGAGCTGTTGCTGGTAGGCTACAATACGAGTGATGGTCTGCTTTCGTTTCTCCTCTGCCAAACCTAAGCTTGCGGCCATCTCCTTACTATTCTGCTCAATACTTAAAAGTAGAGTGCTGATACTTGGCACGAAAAGTTAGGAGGAATGATTGCTTATGAACCAAATGCTAAAGAGAAAAGAGTCTCACTAGTTGCTCGTCTTTTGGTGGTGCTATATGCCCATATACATCCGGGGAGTTTGTCTAGCCATTTTCCCTTCTTGTCGGTGAGGGATTTCTTGAGGCAGTTGAGGATCATCTTGTTGAATGCTTTGGCCTGCCCATTGCCTTGAGGATATCTTTACGTGGACATGTGCTACTTAACGCCATATTTTTGGAAGAACTTCACCAAATCTTTGCCTACGAATTGCGGGTTGTTTATGGTGATGATGGACTAAAGGATGCCAATTGGCAAATGATGTTCCTCCATATGAAGCGATCTATATCCATCTGAGTTGTGGTTGTCATGGGCTCTACTTCTACCCATTTGGTGAAGTAATCGGTTACCACGATCATCATGCCTCTACCCCTAGTAACAGGCGGCATTGGTCTTACCAGGTCAATTGCCCACTGCATGAACGACTAAGGACTTATCTGTGAGTGTAGTTCATTGGCAGGTAGTGTTGGTACCGACTTGTAGCGTTGGTAGCAATCGCACTTTTATATTAACTTCTTAGTATCTTGGTGTATGGTAGCCTAGTAGTAGCCTACGTTAAGAGCCTTCTGTGCTAAGGATCGGCCTCTGGAATGATTTCCACAAATCCCTTCATGGATTGAGCTTAGAACCTTTAAGTCGTCAAGAAGCACTAGGCAGCGGATATGTGGTATGGTGTAGGATCTTTGAATGAGAATGTCGTTCTAGATGTAGTAACATGCTGCCTTTATTTGGAGATTTCTAGACTCCAATCTTTCTGTGGGGAGTGTGTCATTGAACAAGTAGTCTATAATAGAACTTTGCCATTTCGGAGTTATACTAACTTGTGACACTTCGGCTATCGGATCTACCTCTATCCTTGGCTTGTCTAGATACTCCACCAGGATTGAGCGTTTGAGTTGGTATTCAAGGGAGAAGCCTAGGTTGGCTAGTGCATCCGCGTTAGCGTTGTTTGCCCGTAAAACTTAAGTGAAAATGTAAGTCTGAAATGCCTCAAGTTGCTTGCATATTTTCTCTAGGTATTGCACCATCCTTGGATGTTTTGCCATATACTCCCCACTAGTATAATTGGTGATTAGCTGGGAATCGAAATGAATTGCGAGTTTTTTCACCGTTAAGTCTTTTGCCATTCGAAGGCCTACTAGTAGGGCCTCATACTCTGCTTCGTAGTTGGATGCTTGAAGCCTAGAGTGATTGCCTGCTCGAGCATTGAACTGTCGGGGGTGACTAGGACCACGCCTATTTCTGATCCTTTATAGTTGAATGCGCCTTCGACATGTAATTGCCAGAAGTTTCTGTTAGGGGGAGCAATTGCGGCTAAGGTCTGCTCGGCTGTTTCTGGTGTGTCGTTAGGCCGCTCTGGTACGTTACTTAGGCTAGGCTTGAATTCTGGTATGAAGTCCGCCAAGGCTTGGACTTTTATCCCCGTGCGGGGTCGAAAAACTAAATCGTATTGGCCAAGTTCCAACGCCCATTTCATCACTCATTAAGAAGTATCCAAACTATGTAGGATTGATCATAGAGGATATTGAGTCATGACGATGACTGTATGAGTTTAAAAGTATGGTCTGAGCTTCCGAGCCGCAACAACTAGCGCCAAAATTCACTTTTCAATCTTCGTGTATCTTGTTTCTGCATTGAGAAGAGCTTTAGAAGTGTAGAATACTGGCAATTAGGCCCACAACTTTTCTCGTATGAGGGCATAGCTTTTCTCGTTGTGCCCTCTTGATGGCCTTGAAAAAAGGTTTGCATTGATCAGTGAACCGCGAGAAAAAGCGGTTGAGGGCAGCTGTTCATTCAGTCAAGCTTTTGTTATCCTTCAAGGTAGTTTGAGATTTCATCTCTATGATCGCTCAGATTTTCTTGGGATGTGCTTCGATTCCTCGTTCGGTTAGTAAGTACCCTAAGAATATGCATTTGGAGAGATTGAGCGTTATCTTGTACTTTCTAAAAATGTTGAAAGTTTCTGCCAGGTTGCTGATGTGGTTTGACCGCTATTTACCCTTCACCATGATGTCGTCGACGTAGACCTCCATGGTTACTCCAATTTTTTTCTTGAACATCATGTTTACTAACCTTTGGTAAGTAGCTCTCGTGTTCTTGAGGCCAAAGGGCATGACCTTGTGGCAGTAGGTGCCTCGCTCGATCTCGAACACAGTTTTTTCTTTGTAGCTGGAATAGGCATCCAAGAAATTGAGCAGATGGTCCCTAGAAGTTGAATCTACTAGTGGATCAATTCGGGGAAGTGGATAATGATTATTTAGGCATGCTTTGTTAAGGTCAGTATAGTCTATGCAAACCCTCTATTCGCCCTTCTCTTTCTTCTTTACTAGCACGACGTTGGCAAGCCATGCTGAGTGCGCTACCTCTTCTATGAATCCGACCTCCAACAACTTGTCAATTTTTGCTTCGATGATCGTCGCTAGTTCGCAAAATGCCTTTTTTTTTTCATCACCGGTTTAGTAACAGGGTAGACATGTAGCTTGTGGCAAACTATCTCAGGATCGATGCTGGGCATGTCGGAAGGTGACTACGCAAAGACGTCACAATTTTCTCTTAGGAAAGTCGTGAGTTCTTCCTTCTCGGCTGGGCTTAGACGTGAGCCGATTCTAGCCGTCTTTCCCTGCTGCTGGGGATCGAGAATGATGTCATCGACATCTTCTTCGGGTTTCCATCCTATCTTGTCCGCTTGCTGTAATTGCTATTAGGTAGCTTCTTCGTCCTTTCAGACCTTAATAGCCTCGACGAGGGTAAAAGTCGTCTTCTTTGATTCCTTTAGTGCTTGCACAGTGCATCGTAGAGATGCCGCCTAGTCCAACTTGATTTCACCAACTCCTCATCTTGGGATGTGGAATCAGAGTTTTTGATACTTGACGAAATTGACGGCATCCAACTTGATCAACCAAGGTCTCCCAAGAATCCCATTATAGGGAGATGGGTCACTTAAGATTGTGAATGTCTACTTTGAGACAACTGGCGGTGTTTTCACGCCAAGTGTGATGCTGCCGACGGCATTCGAGGTGTGCCCATTAAATCTGGCGAGTATCTCTGCTCGGCGTATAATTGTGTTTTCTAGGCCCATCTTCTAAATTACTGAGAGTTGAAGTAGGTTGACTGCACTTCCATTGTTAATCATCATTATGTCAACTATAGCATGGGCTAGTTGAACAGATACTACCAATGCGTCATCATGTGGGAAGTCGATGCCTTCTACATCCTGCTCAGTGAAGCCAACGATGGGTTTAGGTTGGCTGTTAACTGGTTGGATCTATGAGACTAGTAGAGCCTACTGGATCTTCCTCTTTTTGGAGTTGTTGGTGGCCCCCACGTGCTCAGATTCGGTGAAGATGCCATTGATCCGGATAGTTTTGGTTTACAGCTCTTCATTGGCATATGCGTTCCTTCTAGGCTGCGTAGCTAGCTTGTCCAAGTATCTGTCAACTTTGCCTTATTTCACGAGATTCTATAAGTATTTATTCCAAGTGTAGCAGTCGTCAGTTGTCTGACTGGGTCCTCGGTGGAATACGTAATACTTGGTGTGATCTAACTTGGAAGTATCTCCCTTTGATTGTTTCGACAGCTTAAACCATGGCTCATTCTTGATGTTGCAAAGGATTTGGTGGATTAGGATTGAGAGCTTAGAGTAGTTCTTGGTTGTCGGGCCTTCCTTGGTCGTGGGTTGGTCCCTACGTTTGGCCTCCTGCCTGCTTTTGCTGGACTGCTTCCCGTCCTTCTCCTTTTGAGCCATTGCCGACTCTTTTCGAGGCTACTCAAGCACTTTGTCTACTCGACGGGCCTCGTCCCAAAGTACATGCTTCTGCTAGAGCGAAAGAGTTTGCCAAAGTTAGATCGTCTTTCATGATCAACTCTCTAAACAGTAAGAGGTTTGCTGGGAGTCATTTTTGGAAGGTTGCATTTGCTATCAAGTCGTCACATTCAACTATCATCACATTCTCTACTTTAAACCTCTTCACGTAGTCGCATAACGATCCTTTTGGGTTCTTCTTCACATTGAACAAGTGGTTGGACTTTTTCTTGATCGAGCGGTAGGATGAGTATTCTTTGCTGAAAACCAAAGAAAGATCATCAAAACTTTGGATGGATAGTGGTGGCAGGGTGTGGAACCAATCTTGCTCCTCGTCTTGCAAAGTGGTGGCGAATATCTTGCACATAAAAGCATCGTTGTTTTGGTAAAGGACCATTGTGCTCTGTTAGTGCTTCAAGTGCCTTTCCGGATTTCCATCTCATTTGAAAGATGTGAAATGTGGCATGCTAAACTTACGTGGAGAATCTGCCTGCGCAATCTCGTCCGTGAAGGATTACCTGCTCATGTTCGTCATATCCCATTATAATGCTTCATCGGCGACTTTGTTGCATTAGAAATCGCAAAATTGCCCATTTAAGAGACTCTCTACCTCTTCCTGAATCTGCCTTTGTTGGGGTAGCGGAGCTCTCGGCTGCCCTCGATCTTGACATAGTGGTCTAGGCTACTCTTGTACTTGCTCAGCTCGTTTATGCCACGGCAGTGGTGCATGTGGTTAATTTCTAGCAGACGAGGGAATTCTTCACAGGCTACCAGTTAAACTTGAGCCGGATTGAATGACTGATTCTTTCCATCTGCTATGTTGCCTACTTCGATGTGATCTGAATGATACTTCTTGCGGGCCTAGCCACGAATGAATGCTTTGTTTGGAAGGCTGCTCATGTTGATTCTCAGAGTGTGGCCCCAACCGTGAGTGTATGTTTGTCCGCGGGCCTAGTCGAGAGTGCACGCTCCTCCGCGCGCTAAGAGAGGAGTTTACACTATCTTGGGGGCCCAATCGGGAGTGTACATTGCCCGAACCCTCAATTTGTGGCTGGTTGAATGGCTGTTCACCGGGACGCTGCTGGAGAGGTTCTTCGTCTGCCCTTGTCCTACTTCGGGACCCCTCGTTTGGGGTATATTGGATCTCAGTGCGCTGCAAAAGCTGATTCACCAAGGTTGTCTGTTGTGCAAGGGCAACTCTATGACTTGTTAAGACAAGTGTTGTTCGCCATTCGGATTCGAAAAGCTTAGAAGAAATGCGTCTCCTTAAGCAGTGGAAGTGTGGTAAACTCCGGGCGCGAGATTTGAGTTGTGAAATGTTAAATCCGTGGACAAATGTGGTGAAAATGCCCTTGGTTCAATCGTAGGCCTAGAAATTTGAAGTCGGGACGGTTGAACTAATTTTAGACTGATTTAGGCTGCTTAGAAAGCCACGGGAGCAGGCTGGGCCACGGGAGTGGGCTGCTCAGCTTGTGGTTCACGTGGGTGCAAGGCTAGGGCTTGGCTTGGCAACGCGTTGGGCTCACGTCAAGCTTGAGTGGCTTGGGCCGTCATACCTTAGGCTTGGGCCTGTGTGGGCTTTAAATGGCACGGCTTGGGCCATGGTTGTGATGTCGTTGACCTTGCCAATATTGGCTGCCGTGGTGATTGCCATAGTGGTACCTTGTGGGGGTCGTGCCAGTCCATTCATCGTTGTGTTGAGCCATGTAGATCGCCCCGATCCTAATCCTTGAACGTTGGAATTTCCGTTCGTCGAGGTTTCCAAATCCCTTACAAGTGTACTTTTGTTTTACATTTTATCGAAGAATTTTAGAAATAAAAATTCCAAGAATAAGAATGTACGAAAAATCTACAAATGAACAAGAAAACGAAAAACCTTGGATGCAAGAGTCTTCTACGAGTGTGTGACTTAACTCTCAATGAAAGCACCAAAATTTTTTTTTTGGGGGGAGGGGGTGGCTTACGTCCAATGTCAAAGTTAGAATTTTGAGGGAAAAGTGTTTAGAGAATTTTGCAAAAGAGTTGGAATTGGGTTTTGGAGAAAATGAGGTGGTATTTATAAGGGTTTGGTCGGCCCCCTTTAGAGAAGTGGGAACTAGCCACCTTTAGGGTTTAGGGTTTAGGTGTTAATCACCATCAATTAGCTAATTAATAAATTAATTGGTGTTAATCACCATCAATTAGCTAATTAATAAATTAATTGAGTAATAAATCAATTAATTAGCTAATTATTATAATTTGAAAGAAATAATTTGGGAGTTACCTTGTAGAGAAGATTTGATGAGGGTTGATAAAATAGGTTTTGAATTAATACCTATTTTGATCACTTTTGACCTTGATGGTAATCTTGTCTTTTTTACCCAAGAATCCACGTGTCGTCTCCATATGTTTCTTAATTTTCCGCTATAACCAACCAGAAATATGGATCGTTCAAATACGCAGTGAAATGAGGATTTGTTGTTTTGATGTTTGTGCCTCTAAAGATTGGACTAAAATGTTTATTAGTAAAACCTAATTTTATATGCACAGGCTCTAGGACTCACCTTATTGGTACGCTATGTAATTCAAATTTGTGTACAAATTATCATTTTAATATTTTATTTAATTTTTGTTTAGATATGTATCAAGCTATTGATACGTTTATATTGACACACCCCGATCGAGATCAGGGCATGCTGGCCGTCACGTGGGAGTGACGTAACAATGTGCACAATGCGGAAGCTAATAAAATAATAATATAAATAGTACGAATAAATAAAAACTAGCCTTACATAAAGTAATAACAAACAAGTGCAAGCGTAAATGCGACACTAAGTTCAGAGCATGAAAGCCTAATGCAGTCCAGGAGAAAACGACGCAACAAAAGTACACCTGAAGGTGGTCCTACACTGGTGGTGGTCTGTCAGATATGCCGGGGAAATCCTCAGGGAAGCCACCAAACGTGTTAGCCAACTAGATTCTGGAGGGGCGCAAAACAAAAGCGTGAGTGGGCAAAAACAAAGCTTTTCGAAAACCATTTAATAAATAAGTTCTAACCCCTCGCCGTAAAACCTGTATACTTCCCAAAAAAATAGAATATATATATATATAAATCATGCTCAAGAATATGCTATGCCAAAACCTCAAAATAAAATGCAAGTGCTCAGGTAATATCGCATCAATATTATATAATCTGTCAGCTGGAATCACCTAACGTGACCTGTACGGCTGAATCTAGAGCTCAAATCTCCATCTCACTAACTAGACTTGCACACGAGTCAGAACCACCTAAAGTGGTCTGTACGACAGGCCTGGGTGTAACATATATATACGCTCAAGTGCTACGATCACGTGAAGGCTGTGCGAATAATCGCCGGTCACCTACGAGTCGGAACCACCTAGAGTGGTCTGTACGACAGGACTGTGCACCTAACTTGGATCCAAGCTGAGCGTGTGGTGCGGGAGGTGAACATCACATGAAGGACTGTGCCCAACTCTGGGCGGGAGCACTAACACCGAGGGTGAAGGTTATGAGCTCTCTATGCATCTCAAATCACTACTGAAAGTAAACATAAATCACAACTCACCTGGCACTTACCTATGCATCCGCAGCACCAAACATACATATATATAAACAATTAACAATGCATAAACATCGGCAAAACTATAGGCATGGCATATAACGAATAAACGTTCTAAATCAATTTCTGGGAAAAGTATAAGTACATAGGTATATACGGAAAACCAAAAGCCCACTCACTGGTAAGTGGAAGGGTCGTAACCCCCCTGCCTCGAGTGACCACGCTCGTCCTCGGGATAGGATTCACATATACGCGAAACAACTATAAAAACGTTAATTTTAAAGCACATAACCAAACTTAAGAAATAACTTCTCATACAATGCTCAAATGGGGTGTATGAATACACCAACGTGATCTACTCAACCTCAGGAACATCCTCATATTTTTAATATAATTTTTCACCATCGCACGTGCCCCCACGCGCAGGCACGTGCCTGGCATGCTGACGGCGTCAGTTAACGCCGTCAGGAATATTCCATTAACATTAACGGGTTCCGTTAACGGCGTTAGGAATATTCCGTCCAAACTGACAGAATATTCCGTCGTCTTCTCCGGCGAGGGTCCGGCACCGTCGCCGGTGCCGGAAAATCGGGAAAATTTCAAATCGTGATATCTTCTTCGTTTTTCAACCAAATTTCACAAAATTGGTACCAAATTGAAGCTTACAACGAGAGGAACAAGATCATACCACTTTTAAGTGCTAAAATCCACAAAATCTCGCCGGGAAAATACCCCCAACTCCGGCCAACCTTGAAACTCGTGATCCCGACGTCCAAAACCTTCAAACGAACCACCCCGAGCCTCCTAAGGACCTCACCAAGCTTCCTACAAGCTTGAAATTCCCAAAAACATAAGAATTTACGTGTGCATAAACAGTACCAAAAATCGGGTATCCCGAGTTCGACGTGAAAACGAAGGTATTCTTACCTGGAATGGGTATGGTTAGACTCAAATGGACCTCACGAGCGTGGATATGTACTTTGTTTCTTCGATCTATGAAGATTTGGGTGGTTTTGGAGTGTGTCCGTACACATGGGTATGAAAATGGGAAGGGAAATGGCACGGGATGGGTGCAGGGCTAGGGGAAAAATTGAAGGGAAGGTGTGGGGGAAAATGTGTGGTGCAAAACCAGCCACACCAGCTCAAACAATCACACAACGAAAAAAAATAACACTAGGGGCAAAATCGTCTTTTCATGCGTACGTTTTAAAATTTTCAGAATGGACTGTCATAACCTACCCACCTTATTAGAATTTTGTCCCGAAATTCAAAACAACCATACAACAAACCCTTAGTGATCAAAGAACAACCGAGGATACAAATCCCTCATCCGATCTTCTGTTTCCCACGTAGCTTCCTCCACAGAATGATTTCTCCACAAAACTTTCACTAAGTTCACTGTCTTGTTCCTCAGAACCTTTTCCTTCCAATCTAGTATCGTCACTGGTTCCTCATCATAAGTCAAATCTGGATTAATTTCCAAGGGTTGAGGAGGTATCACATGAGACGGATCAGCAACATAATGTCGAAGCATGGACACGTGAAAAACGTTATGTACTCTAGCTAACTCTGGAGGCAACTCTAGCCTGTAAGCTACCTCACCAACTCGCTCAGTAACCATGTAAGGTCCAAGGTACCTGGGACTCAACTTACCTTTCTTTCCAAACCGTACAGCACCTCTCCATGGTGAAAGCTACAGAAATACCCAATCGCCAACCTTATACACTCTGCCAGTAGCATGCCGATCTGCTAAACTCTTCTGCCTGTCCTGGGCTGCCTTCAGGTTAGACTTAATTACCTGAATATTTTGAGTAGTCTCCTCAACAATCTCCGGACCCACTAAGACTCTTTCCCCGACCTCTGACCAACACAACGGTGTGCGACAAGATCTGCCATACAATGCCTCAAATGGTGCCATGCCGATACTCGAATGAAAGCTGTTGTTGTAGGAAAATTCCATTAAATCCAACCGCTTGTGCCAAGTATCACCAAACTGTAGCACCAAAGCTCGCAACATATCCTCCAAAGTCTGAATGGTTCTCTCTGACTGTCCGTCCGTCTGAGGATGATACGCCGTACTATAAAGTAGTCTCGTACCCAAAGTTTCCTGAAACGCCACCCAAAACTTAGATGTAAATCGTGGATCACGATCTGAGACAATACTCACAGGGACACCATGGTATTTCACAATCTTCGAAATAAACAACTCTGTTAATCGGCCCAAAGAATACTTCTCCCTCACTGGAATAAAATGTGCTGACTTAGTAAGCCAATCAACAATCAACCAAATGCCGTCAAAACCATTATGTGTACGCGGAAGCTTGTACACAAAATCCATAGTAATATTTTCCCATTTCCACTCTGGAACGGGAAGCGGCTGCAACAACCCAAACGGCTTCTTCCTTTCCGCCTTAACTTGCTGACAAACAACACACCTACTCACATACTCAGCTATTTCCCTCTTCATACCCGGCCAATAATAAAACGGTCGAATGGTATGATACATTTTAGTAGCTCCTGGATGCATGGCATAAGCCGAGATATGTGCTTCATCAAGAATTGTTTTCTTTAAATCCAAACTATTAAGCACGAACATCCTACCTTTCTGCATCAACATGCCATCCGAATCACGAACTCTGAGGTCTCTCCTCCTTCCCCGATCTCGAGCTTGGATCAATTCTTGAGTTCCCCTATCAGCTACCTGAGCTTCAAGCACCCGATCAACTAAAATTGGCCTAACTTGAAAATTAGCAAGTAAAGCCACATCTCGATCTTCTGCCTCCAACCTCACTTCCGTAGAACGTAAGTCTGCTAGAAGAGGAATATGACTAGCGTACAACGCATTGATACGGCCCTGAGACTTCCTGCTAAGTGCGTCAGCCACTACATTTGCACGGCCAGGGTGATAATCAATCGTGCAGTCATAATCACTGAGCAACTCCATACACCTCCGCTGACGAAGATTAAGATCTTTTTGCGTAAAGAGATACTGAAGACTCTTATGATCTGTAAAGATCTTACATTTCTCTCCATAAAGGTAGTGTCTCCATAACTTCAACGCAAAAATGATAGCTGCTAACTCCAAATCATGGGTAGGGTAATTCAACTCATGAGGTTTCAACTGTCGCGAAGCGTAAGCAATCACCCTACCATGCTGCATCAACACACATCCCAGACTATTCAAGGAAGCATCATTATAAACCTCGAAATCACCACTATCGTCCGGGAGTGCCAAAACAGGTGCGTGAGTGAGACAATACTTCAACTGCTGAAAACTCTGCTCACACTTATCATCCCACTCAAATTTAACGTCTTTCCTCGTTAACCTCTTCAGTGGTAAAGCAATCACAGAAAAATCCTTAACAAACCGTTGATAATACCCTGCTAAACCGAGGAAACTCCTCACCTCAGTGACGGTTCGCGGTTGCTCCCATTTCTCCACAGCTGCGACCTTCTGAGGATCCACCAAAATACCCTGAGCTGAAATGATGTGCCCCAAAAACGCGACTTGGTCTAACCAAAACTGGCACTTGCTAAACTTAACATATAATTGGTGTTCCCTTAACCTTTTCAACACCAAGGTAAGATGTCGATCATGCTCCGCTTTCGTTTTAGAATACACCAGAATGTCGTCGATGAAAACGATAACAAACCTATCCAAATATGGCTGGAACACTCGGTTCATCAAATCCATAAAAGCAGCTGGTGCATTCGTCAACCCAAACGGCATAACCAGAAACTGGTAATGACCATAACGAGTCCTGAACGCCGTCTTAGGAACGTCATCCCTACTAATCTTCAGCTGATAATATCCATACCTCAAGTCAATCTTGGAGAATACACAAGCACCTCGAAGCTGATCAAACAAATCATCAATACGCGGCAACGGATAACGGTTTTTAATCGTCACCTGATTCAATTGCCTGTAGTCAATACATAGCCTCAAAGTTCCGTCTTTCTTCCTCACAAACAAAACTGGAGCTCCCCAAGGTGAAGTACTAGGCTGAATAAATCCCTTATCCACTAATTCCTGCAACTGAACTTTCAATTCCCTTAACTCAGCGGGAGCCATACGATAAGGAGTCAAGGAAATAGGATTAGTACCTGGAAGCAACTCAATAGTGAACTCCATGTCTCAGTCTGGTGGTAAACCAGGTAAATCCTCAGGGAAAACATCGAGAAAATGTCTGACTACCCTCACATTCTCTACTGTACTAAGAGCAACCTCATCCAACACCACATGAGCTAAGTACCCTTGGCAATCTTTAGACAACAACCATTTCGCTCGCAAGGCCGAAATAACGCCACGTCTCACCCCACTCTGCTCGCCCACAAAAGTAACCATAGGTAGTCCAGGATGATGGAACGTAACTATTTTCCCGTAACAATCAATATTGGCACGATTGAAATGCAACCAATCTGTGCCCAGAATCACATCAAAGTCAACAATATCTAACGGGATAAGATCAGCTGGCATAACAACAACCTCCACTAACATTGGACATCCTGGGTACACACGATCTACAATACATTTCTCCCCTCTAAGCATAGCAAACTCTAAATCATACCCTAGAGGTGTGGGGCGAGGTTGCGTCACTTGAGCAAATGTATGAGAAATCACAGAATGTGTAGCACCACAATCAATTAATACTCTAGCAAAATAACCAAGGATATTTAACGTACCCATGATCAAATCTGGGTTGTTCTGAGCATCCTGCAGAGAAATATTATGAATACGCCCCTGGGTCTACTGTCGTCCACCTCGACCTCTACTCGTCTGGCCACCACAACTCTGAGTGCCACGCCCCTGACTGGGCTGACCAGACTGCCTCGAAGACCCCGCACTACTCGTAGCAATCTCCCCCTGCTGAATCTGTCCTCCTTGAAACCACTGAGGCCCACCTGCTGGAACGGGAGGATACGACGTATAGCCGCCAGAATACGGAGGATAACCGCTCTGGGAATATGGGTCCTGGGGATACTGATATTGTCCCGAGGCTTAAGGAACAGCATCGCCCGATAGTAGTAGACACCACCTCGACCTGTCTGCCCATAACTACCCGGACCCTGAATCTGCTGAATCGGTACAGGTGGTGGCAAGAAAGTCTGCTGCGGCTTCTGCTGCTGACTCTGGGGACAATTTGCAGCCTGATGTCTGATCTGCTCACAAGTAAAGCAACCACTGCTACCACGCCTACACTCACCAAAATGCTGATTATTGCACCTGCGGCAAACTAGGGCCCTACCTCTACCAGCATCACCCTGTCTCTGGCCTCTAGCACCACCAGCAAACCTACCTCCACGTCCCTGACCAGTGGAGCTAAAACCCCCGCTAGAAGAGCTAGAACTAGTGCCACCCCTCTTGAAGTTCTGTGTCCTACGAGGTCCGAGCGACGCCTGACCTTTACCCTTATCATCTTTCCTCTGATTACCATCTTTCTCTTCTTTCTCACTCTCACTCGGCATATTTTCTGAATCCTTAATTCTCAGCAGAATCTCATAAAACTCCTGCTAGGTATCACAGTGGGTAGTGGTCGCCATCGAACGCCACTTCTTCTCGGTGCCTAAATGGAAACGACGAAGCATCTCCGCTGGATTACCAGCAACATCTGGATGATAGCGAGACAAATCAGTGAACCTCCAGTAGTACTCATTCGCTGTCAACTTCCCCTGTCTCAACTCAGTGAATTCTTGCTTCTTTCGATCAATATACTCAGGAGGTACAAACCTTCTCCTGAACAACTCTCGGAAAACATCCCAATTAGTCTTCTCAGCTGGAGTCAAACGACGAAGTTCCTGCTCCCACCAGGACGCAAACTCCTTACCCAAAAATCACGAGGTCGTCTCAACCTACTTTTCGATAAGGAGATTCCCCTGACTGTGCAAAACACGAAAAGTCTTCTCAATATGCTCTAACCATCGCTCCGCACCCTCATGGCCCTCTTTGCCTTCAAACTTATCCAACTTCAAATTATACATAGTCTCCAGAGGGGTCCTCTGGGGAGGGCGGATCGCCGACTGAATAGTTGTAGCAATAGCTTCCCCCAGCTGAGCAATATCAGGGATACTAGGCTTAGCAGAGCGACGTGGTTCCCGACGAGGCAGCATAATTCTGACAGAAGACACCAAAACCATTAGAATACTCACAAAAGCACAGGACTGCCAAACCTAGGCTCTGATACCAAACTGACACACCCCGATCGAGATCAGGGCATGTTGGCCGTCACGTGGGAGTGACGTAACCATGTGCACAGTGCGGAAGCTAATAAAATAATAATATAAATAGTACGAATAAATAAAAACTAGCCTTACATAAAGTAATAACAAACAAGTGCAAGCGTAAGTGCGACACTAAGTTCAGAGCATGAAAGCCTAATGCAGTCCAGGAGAAAACGACGCAACAAAAGTACACCTGAAGGTGGTCCTACACTGGTGGTGGTCTGTCAGATATGCCGGGGAAATCCTCAGGGAAGCCACCAAACGTGTTAGCCAACTAGATTCTGGAGGGGCGCAAAACAAAAGCGTGAGTGGGCAAAAACAAAGCTTTTCGAAAACCATTTAATAAATAAGTTCTAACCCCTCGCCGTAAAACCTGTATACTTCCCAAAAAAATAGAATATATATATATATATATATATATATATATAAATCATGCTCAAGAATATGCTATGCCAAAACCTCAAAATAAAATGCAAGTGCTCAGGTAATATCGCATCAATATCATATAATCTGTCAGCTGGAATCACCTAACGTGACCTGTACGGCTGAATCTAGAGCTCAAATCTCCATCTCACTAACTAGACTTGCACACGAGTCAGAACCACCTAAAGTGGTCTGTACGACAGGCCTGGGTGTAACATATATACGCTCAAGTGCTACGATCACGTGAAGGCTGTGCGAATAATCGCCGGTCACCTACGAGTCGGAACCACCTAGAGTGGTCTGTACGACAGGACTGTGCACCTAACTTGGATCCAAGCTGAGCGTGTGGTGCGGGAGGTGAACATCACATGAAGGACTGTGCCCAACTCTGGGCGGGAGCACTAACACCGAGGGTGAAGGTTATGAGCTCTCTATGCATCTCAAATCACTACTGAAAGTAAACATAAATCACAACTCACCTGGCACTTACCTATGCATCCGCAGCACCAAACATACATATATATAAACAATTAACAATGCATAAACATCGGCAAAACTATAGGCATGGCATATAACGAATAAACGTTCTAAATCAATTTCTGGGAAAAGTATAAGTATATAGGTATATACGGAAAACTAAAAGCCCACTCACTGGTAAGTGGAAGGGTCGTAACCCCCCTGCCTCGAGTGACCACGCTCGTCTTCGGGATAGGATTCACCTATATGCGAAACAACTATAAAAACATTAATTTTAAAGCACATAACCAAACTTAAGAAATAACTTCTCATACAATGCTCAAATGGGGTGTATCAATACACCAACGTGATCTACTCAACCTCAGGAACATCCCCATATTTCTAAAATAATTTTTCACCGTCGCACGCGCCCCTACGCGCCAGCACGTGCTTGGCACGCTGACGGCGTCAGTTAACGCCGTCAGGAATATTCCGTTAACTTTAACGGGTTCCGTCAACGGCGTTAGGAATATTCTGTCCAAACTGACGAAATATTCCGTCGTCTTCTCCGGCGAGGCTCCGGTGCCGGAAAATCGGGACAAATTCAAATCGTGATATCTTCTTCGTTTTTCAATCAAATTTCACAAAATTGGTACCAAATTGAAGCTTACAACGAGAGGAACAAGATCATACCACTTTTAAGTGCTAAAATCCACGAAATCTCGCCGGGAAAATACCCCCAACTCCGGCCAACCTCGAAACTCGTGATCCCGACGTCCAAAACCTTCAAACGAACCACCCCGAGCCTCCCAAGGACCTCACCAAGCTTCCTACAAGCTTGAAATTCCCAAAAACATAAGAATTTACGTGTGCATGAACAGTACCAAAAATCGGGTATCCCGAGTTCGACGGGAAAACGAAGGTATTCTTACCTGAAATGGGTATGGTTAGACTCCAATGGACCTCACGAGCATGGATATGCATTTTGTTTCTTCGATCTGTGAAGATTTGGGTGATTTTGGAGTGTGTCCGTACACATGGGTATGAAAATGGGAAGGGAAATGGCACGGGATGGGTGCAGGGCTAGGGGAAAAAGTGAAGGGAAAGTGTGGGGGAAAATGTGTGGTGCAAAACCAGCCACACCAACTCAAACAATCACACAACGAAAAAAAAAATAACACTAGGGGCAAAATCGTCTTTTCACACGTACGTTTTAAAATTTTCGGAGCGGACTGTCACATATATTATCATGATTTTAGTATGCATTAAACATAACAGCAAGTTATGTGTAATCCTAAAACCTATCAATACGTTTCAAGCCAATATAGATGTATTTCAATTCGGAATAGGTACATTTCGAATTAGTAAGCATACATTTTAATTTCAATTCAAGAAGAAATTGTGTTGGTACATCTCAATGTTTAATTTCAAAGAACAATGGTACATTTCAATTCGATCATACTTGAATTTTTGGAGACGAAAAAAAAAATGAGAAATAACCATTAATGACAATAGTAGCAGTAATTAAGAAAAAGTTACATACATTTTTGTATAAAGTTAGAAATAATTCAGATATTTTAATATTCTTAAATATTAATATATTTATTATTATATTTCCATCAAATTAATCTTGACCCTCCCTAGATATAATTGAATCGTTAAATTAAGAAAAGGGATGAGATTCCATGAAAATTAGCAAAAAAATTAATCAATATTATTGAGTGTATTTTTGACATAGAAATTAATTAAAATAAATTTAAAATATACTTAAATAAAAAATATACTTTATGAACAAATTAATTAAAAATATATTTTTTTAGTACAACAATATGTTTTACACTAAAGAGATGGAGGATTTCGGCTAGACCACAGAATGTGTAACCTAGTTTGGTATTGAATTCTCAATTCATAATATTCGAACCTAAAACCTCTTATTTAAAAATGAAGAAAAATATCACCAGACCATGATATTGAATGGTAATTAAAAATATACTTAGATTATAGAAATCTTATTTTGATTTTCTCTTCTATATAATGATTACTAATCATTATAAATAATCTGACAACATAATAACGTTTAAAAATATTTAGCATCGCTCATTTTTTTTATTATCTTCAGCTTAGAGTCGCACTCTTCTAGACAAAAATATTGACAATGCGCAATAATAGTCTCCCAGAATATTCAAATAATTAACTGACCACCTACTTCTCCAGGTTCCATACACACTTCCCGCTTTCAGCTTCCTCCGCAACATTGCGTGAGAATTGAGCATGCACCCGATACTTTTAGAATTTTTATATTCAACCACTTATATTATGATATTTAATATACTAGATTGTATTTTCGACATATTAAAAAATCTCTTCACATCTAGATTTTACTAATTAGAACAAAATCTATATATTTTAGGCATGAAGAGTCATTTGAATGACATCAACTAGGCTTATGACAAAAAAATTATATTAATATCTGATGAAGTCACACCACAATCATAGATTTTAAATATTATAAATCCAGCTACATCTATACGGAATTCAAAGGGTAATTAGTAATATTTTCACTCATGAGTGTGCTGCATGACGAGGGGTAACACACACACACCCATTATACAAGGAGGTAAGGAAGCAAATATCTTACCAACATTAGTTATGTTGTAAGGGCGGCCAGAAAAATAAGCAATAATTTATACCCTAATGCGCCATTGGTGTAATGGTGTCACTAATAGAAGCACTTTTATGTGGGGAAAACCCAATATTGATAGGAATAAATTGGTTATGGACTCGCTATTTATAAGATTTGAACTTAATGTTGGAGTTTGAGACCCTATTGTCCCACATTGGTCAACAGTATTTTTTCACTAGCCTTTATATAGGCTTATTCTTTTTTCTTAGTAATTAGAACTTGGACCATTTGGAAATGGATTGAAGGCTTGGGCCTTATGGTTGTGTGGATTAGGCTTGATGATTATACTATAATATTAATATTAATTAATATTAATTAATCAAGACAAGGAATTAAAATTAAGTTGATCAATTAGTTTTAATTTCGAATTAAGTTTTTAATTAAATTAAGTAAAAACGTTTTGATTAATAGACACAACTCTTTGGAAAGAGTTGTATCTTTTTGGAAAGAGCTGTATAGCTTCAGATACATCCAAAAGGTGTTTGAAGAGGTATGAAAGAGCCTATATAACTGGAGTCCTCATTTCCATCAATGATTATCTTTTCTTCTTCCTCCTTATCTTCCGTACAAACTTTCCACAGAGTAAACTCACAAAGCAATTCGCTAGAGTTCTATAATCCAGTGCGGGTTGTAGAATTAGGTAGTTGTATCCTGGTCGAGCAGACGTTGTAGAACCACAAGCACACGAGTGGGACGGAAATACTGTTCGAAAGACATATCGTTTGCGCTAGCCTCTACCTTCAATTCATTCAAGTTAGTATCATATTAATTTTTGTAATTATTGTGCTATTGTATTCTGTATTGCAAGTATTTGTGAATAATAAAGTATAAGTATTTTAGTTTTGTACATCTGTTATTTTATTGTTTCTAAATTGTTCTCCAACACTTAAACATCTTACTTATATATCAGTGAAGAGGAATATCATAAAACTGCAATACTAAGTAGCTGCTGTCTTTTTAATTCTCTCTTCCTATAAACTCTCTCCCAAAGAGTTTCAAGAACAACTATCCGATATCTAGTCTTAGGCCTTATTTCTATTTAGTCAATTAACATCTATAATCTATCGTAACAGAGATTATACTCATAAAACGGATGTAGGAACGAATTTCTCATTTTCCCGACAATTGGCATATTCCACTTTTCCTAAATCTTGATTTTTCCACCTTTTGATATTTATATAAGAGCACTCTGTTTTTTATAGAAGCGATTTACTTTTTAGGGGAGGATATCGAATCTAGGACCTTAATGGGGAGTTTGTTTGCCTTGTTAACTCTCATTGGACTAGACTAGAATAAAGGTCTAACCTTGTTTGTTACCTACTGGGATTTACTTTAATGGCACTAACATTTACTCGTCTCGACTAACCATGGGATTAGCCAGTCTTAGCGAATCCCCTAAAAACCATAGGATTGCTAGTCCTATTTCCAAAACTGCGTACAATGTCTGCATTGCAAGTCTACAAGCATGCTTCTGGGCAACTCTGTTTGCCCCACCCATGCCTGGATCTGAAACCCAACCCCACCCACAACCTAAATCTCAAAAACCAGCCACCAAAATTCAAGGAAAAAAAAAAAAAAAAAAGAAAAAAAAAAGCAAGACAATAACAATAACAATCTTAATAGAAAAATTATTCCTTATTCTCGAAACTTCCTAGACAATTTTTTCTTTTTCCCAGAAAATTCCGGAGAAAAATGGATAGAGAAGGGGAGAGAGTAGCTTTGGGAACAAAAAGAGATGGAGAGATGGAGAGGGAGGAGAGATTAGCTTTGGGGATGATTTTGCAGAAAAAATGGTTTTGAAGTGTTTTGTAGAAAAAATGGATTTGAACTTTGATGCGTTTTGTGGGAAAGAAAGATGGGAGGAAGGGAAATAATGGCGATAGAACCAAAGAGGAAGAAAGTACCCTCTAGAGAGAGGTAGAAGAGTGTTCAGAATTTTAAGAAAAAAAATAAAAAAAGGATGAATTCATAATAAAATATCATTAGATATATATTAAATATTATAATATTATAATAATTTATTAATTATTCTGTTTTTTTAATCGGACACTGCACCAAACGATTTACTAAGTTAGTATGCTTTAGTCTAATCTAAGTTAGTCTAACTTAATCCTTGAAGCTAGTCCAGTATGCGATAATCCGATGCAACAAACGCACAATGTAGAGATAATTAATTACTCTTAAACATTTTAACAATAATTTTTTTACATAAAAAGACATTTTTTGTGTTAGTAGTACACTTAAGGTCGTGTATATCTTTTTGCCGACATTAAACGACTATTATCGATCAATTTTATTTTATTTTTGAAAAAGAGGGACAACTAGTGGCAAGTCATGGTTATCCACCTCTTTCGGGAGCTAGAAAGACTCACAGAGGCATTTCAACCTCCTCCTGACCAAGTATCGAACGATTTTAGAATCAACATTAACAAAGTAACATAAATATATATGGATGGAATTAATGAAGGGTATAAGATAATATTAACGAGGCCCGTAACCTTTTCCTTTTTTTCATCACTGCTAGAGTAAATCCATGGTGAAAATGATATAGGAAGAACTAGGGTGTTTTAATAGAAGGATCAGATCAGAAATAACCTTTCTAATTTTTGTCTAAAATTTTGGAACCGGATTAGGTCGGATCACAAATTTCAAATTCGGAATGGGATGTTCAGAAACATCGGAACATAATTTGGAAATTTATATATTTTATGAGTTTTTGAATATTCCCTAGCTTTTTCATACATGCAGTTTATTATTCTTTCTTAATATTGAGTATGCATATGTATAAATTCAATTAATTTTGTGCTATACTAGTATGTTTATCCTTTTTAGTATTTAAATATATATTTAATATAAGACAATGAATAAAAATTTAGACACCAACTAAATCTCAATGATAAAAGAAAACTACAAGCAACTACATCAATCAACTTCAGCTTGAGAATGGATATAATGCACCATTGATTATTTAATATAGAGTTCTTTCTCAAACCTATTTTACTTGGTACTTGATGGTACACTCGCTCTGTAGGACTTGAATTCAATCATGTTAAGATCATACTCGCGGATGAGCATGTCAACATGCCAATCGGTTCTTCCTCTTTTGTCATGCATTTTAGCTCCCGATTCATAAGAAGTTTCATACGTCTTACCAGTAAATAAGAAAAATTGATTACAAAATATATCAGAATAAGTTTAGAATAATTTGAGTAAACAACTATGAAAAAATCAGAAATTTTTGAAGTTTTTATATTAGAATAAGTTCATAACACTTCAAAAAAATTCGGATATGAAATTCAAAATTCTCGAAATCTATAACATTATGTTTGGATTAAGACATTTGCAAATTGTTAGAAATTGCCAAAAATGATGAAATTAAAATTTCCATAAATTAGAATCTTGTTAATTACAAATTTCATTGTTTGGAAATTATGTAAGTGAAATTCGAAAAAGAAAGAGCAGTCATTGATGTTTACGCTAAAAAATAATATTGGCCCTTGGTTTGGCCTGGTAAGATTTTTAAAGTAAAAATATGGAGATTTGGGTCTTTACATTACTCTAACTGAACAGTCAAGCCCCATATTACTGTTTGACTTGTCCAAGATGCCAAGTTCAAGTTTTCTCTCTCGATGGCTGGGAACTTTGCGAAGTGCTTTGATGTTTTTAGAGGAAAGGTAACTTGGATTTAGGAAAAACCACCATCTTGGTTTTGGAAATATGCCCTAAAACCAATCATATGATGATACTTTATGGACATTTCACATGTTAAACTAATCTAGTTTAATTTAAAGAGCAAAGATTATTGTTTAAATCCGTCTCATATAAATGTTACATGCTTAAATGATAAGTCCAAGAATATGTAATTGGGAGAATGTGATCTAAAGAAGTTAGATTCATGAGACCATTCTTTTTCGTATACATATCCTAAACATTCTTGATCATAGGCCAATTGGGCATTGACAATCTGTTAAGATCAGTACGTGTTATGTCTTCTCTAAGAGAGAGTGACTGGTCTCGAGTCATTGGTGCGACTGACACCAAGACAAGCATGTAGGTGCTCAATAGAGAATGAGTCCACTAAATGCGATCAACAAGGAGTTCTCATACTCATGTGACATGAAAACTCATGGTTGGGATAATGCAAAGTAGTCCTTTGATCTGAAGCATCATAGTTGTCTTATGGTTAGGTCATTGATCTTTGACTATGTCAAAGTCACTCCGTCAAAGGGTGTCCACGACATAGTTGGGGTTAAGCCACTTAGCCATGGAGGCAAGTGAATGCACAACAAATGATCTCTTAAACCGTTTGAGGGAGAATACTCTATGATTAAGAATCTCTGGCCAGAGTATGAATGAGATTTAGGATTTCGTTCCAAATCACATTCAAGGTAATCATATAAGTAAGAGAATCACATTGGATAGTAGACATGAATAAACTATCAAATCAAACAATGTGGTCAAAAGTATTGTATTGGAGAAAGATCGTATTGCATTGTACTCCCAAACTGAATAGGTTCTCCACCTTTTCTGATTAGCTTGGGTAGCCATGACATATTGCTAGGTGTCGCTCATGGTTTTTGGAAGCCCTAAAGGTGTATAATCACTAAAGGGAGAATTGAAAAGTAAGTTTCAATTCACATTCGATTTGAAGAGTTCTAATTGCCCACTGCCTTGCTAAAAGGAACCTAATGGATCGTACACCGTGTAAGGTAGAGATTGAAGAAACAAGAGAGATGAGTAAGGATAATTAAATGGTTTAATTATTTATGGCTAGAATTAATTAATATGTTAATTAATCAAATGAATAAGTTCGTTTTAGACCTCGGGTTAGTTTTGGGCCTCAAGGCCCAATGGGTTTCGAATATCAAGTCCAATAACTCAAGTTGTATGACAACTTGAAAACACAAAAGGCATGAAAGCCCAATGAACCCACATGGCCGGGCATAGAGAGTGTGAGGGAGAATTGGTTTTAACTTCAATTATGCCACTCAATGTAAGTGGCTATAAAAGTAAATTATAACCCATTTTCTCATAAGGGTTTTCTAGAGAGAAAAGAGAAAAACACAAAAAGCTCTCTCTTCTCTTAGGAGGCCAGTCACCCTAGGAAGAATGGACTAGCATCCATCTCTTCCTAGGTCACTCATCTCTTCCTCAATGCTCTACTTGGTGTGGAAACTTAGAGATTCCCTTTCTTGGGAACTTGGAGAATTCATTCCTTCATCCATAGCCAAGAAGTCATGGAGCCAAGAAGCAAAGTTCCTCCATCCACATCCATGGAGCCAAGGAGCAAGGAGACTAAGGAAACAAGGTCCTCATATGGGTGAATATCCTTTACTAAGCAAAGAGGTGCTTCAAAAATATAAAAGTTTCTCAACTATTTTCTTTAAGATTTGAATTGAGTATTGGTTCACCACAACTACTAGGCCTTGAATTTCATGGGTAAAGTTTTGTTTTTGAGTGCATACAAGCATGATTTTGCCTTTAATTGTTAATTGCATGAATATATGTTGCTCAAATGAACTTGTTTTCACAAATTATTCCTTCACTTGGTTATACTAATCAACAATCACTGCCCATATATTATGGATTACTTTTTTATTGGTGTATTACTTTTCGGAGAGTAATCTTAGGTCGGCTTCAAATGAAGACATAAGCAGTACTAAAGAAGAAATGCAAAGTCTATAAATACAAGTAAATGACTCAAAGCAAAACACACCTAAATCATTCAACAAGACAGACTAAGCTTTTTAGCCAAAATCTTACCACTTTACTTATTTCATTCCTTTTGTCTTACCAAAAGATCAATTGAAACCAAGACCTTATAACTTTAGGAAACTCTCTTTTAGACTCAAAGACCAATTAGAATTTGCTTTGCTGCCACTTTTGCGTAGTATCGATTTACCAGCCTTAAGACAATTAGTCTCTTTGGTGGTAACCGTTTACAAGAAAGCATCTTTAATATTAACCAGTTTATATTTACCTCATCTTAGTAGTTTTTGGTCCAATATCGACAAACAATTAAAGTTCTTAACATGTGGGGTATTTAAAAGAACCAAACTTGAGCTAAACATTGGCACAATCCTTTATAAAGAAATTTTATTCCTTATGGTGCAAGTATTCAGCATATATATAATCTATTCTAAATAAATACATATTATGTTGGCAGATTTCAACAGTGGCATGCCTGATAATCAACAAATAAAGGAATTTACTAAGCCTGTTAGTAAGCCAAAGTGTAGACTATATCAACTGGAAAACAAAACCACTCTGCGAGCCAACTGTGTTTGTTTTCACATGAATATATTTTGGCATGCCCGATGGGATCTATTTCTTGTTGTTTTATGCCAAGACACAAAGAAGAAAGATTGAGAGATTCTGAGGAAATGTTTAGGGTTACTCTTTCATATCTAAACTCGCCAAAGAAGGTGGTAGGGAAGGATAAAGGGTCCAAACTCATTGAGACACCAATGAGTTCTCGAGATACTAAATCATCTACATAATCCAACAAGGGTGATATGGCTGAAGAAGTGCAATCAACAATGGATAATGTGTTGAAATCATAGGAGATGATTACTCTTGACAATATAACTAATATCAGAAATATGTGCTTGTCCACCAACAACCATCGAACCAAGGTAAACCAAGGGCTCTCATTCATATCAAACCAGTTAAGTAGTTTCATAGGCTCATCTGAGAGACTATCCTTTATCTGGGAAAAGGAGAAACTATTATGTCTTTCATCTTACCTACATAGTCAACTATTAAAGGAAAGATGGATGAGGGGCAACAAAGATTTTTGTTACTCCTAATACGATGTGAAGAATATCTCTTTAGAGGAAAAGGTGATGAAGACCAACAGTTATTTGGTGTTGGAAAGAGAATATTTCCTAATAGTGTTGACGGCCAAGCTACTTCTAGTAGCTAGTGGGAAAAGAAAGAAATGCATTAGAAGGAAGCAAGAGCCTGAAATGTTTTCTGAAGGTTTTTGCATCCAAAGTGAGACCTACCTTCAATAGAAGAGTTGGTTGGGTAGAGCTAGTCCCCAAAAGTCATTCATGACTAGGAGAGAAGGCTTTGATCCTAATTCATGAAGGCATGATGATCATGAACAGAGTTATGAGGAAAAAACATTCCACCTCGTAATTCTCTATAGACCCCAATCTGATACTACCACCAGATGATGGTAAGAAAAAGGGATTGAGGAATGAGGTAGTAAGGCCAGTAAGGCTACTGAAATTAACTCTAAGGCCTGATGAACAACTAAATACAAGACACGTACATCAGAAACCTTATCCAGCCTATATTGATAAATAGAATCCCTTTTCGATGAAATTCAAATGGCCAATTTTCCTTACTTTAAGTGGAAAGGATTCATCTGTGTCATCTTTGGAGAACATCTAGAAGTATTCCAACCAGCGTGTGGCTTTTGAAGATAAAACAGTTTTGGCATGATTATTTTTACATAATAGAACTTGAAGTCAGTACTAACGTTCTCCTTAAAGTAAAGAAGTTTGAGTATGAGTCAATTGAAGATTTCATGATGGGGTTCAACAAGACCGAAATAAAGTGCAAATTCCCCTTGGATAATAGGCAGGCAGTGGTCATCGCACAAAGAGAATTGAAGATCTTTCTAAGAAAGAAATTTACGATGTAAGATTTTGTGATCTAAAAGAAATTACGGTTGTAGCCACTAAATATGAGAAGGTGCTATGTGAAGAGCAACAACATCAACACTCTTCCAAGGTTTCTTACTTCCAAATCAACAAACCAGTCCATCATTTGAAGTTTGAATACATGGAGCAAGCTGAATGAATAGAGGACATATTTGAAAACCTTGAGATCTTTGCAGCAGAGATGGTTCCACCAACTAATCTTGTGATAGTTAAAGGATTAGTGAAACCAATAAGGGATCAAAATGCAGCCATGGAAGCATGCATGTATGTTTCAAATAGAAAGTTCCAAATCTATACCTTTGATTTGACAAAGGCATCTGAGATCTATGATGAGATGTTAAAAGTTAGGATTATCGAATAGGATCTTACTAAGAAGGCACTAAAGACTGAGGAAATGAAAGGCAAAAAGTGGTGCAAACCTCTTATTCTTGGAAAACTATCCTCCCTCAAGTGAAACAACGGTTTCAAATACATTGTTAGGGCCAATTATGGGACTATGATTTTCCAAGGCCATAGTAAGATAGATTAAAATATGAATACCTCAAAAGTCTAGGCATAAACTCAACAACTCTTATCAGAATTAGATGCACAAATAGACCAGTGATGCCATCATCATCTTGTGTCTCGAAAAGGTAGGCAAAGTCCAAACAACGAAATTGACCATTCTTGTTCCACAAGACACATAAACCTGATCTAATTGGGGATTAAATAAGTTTCCAATTTTCTTGAATAGTCCTCCAATTTAATGATTGCAATGTGCTGCAAGTAATCACACTCCTAAGAGGATGCAATATCTACTCCTAGATATTCTTTGAGATTCTCCAGTTTAATACAAACTTTATATCTTAAAAGGACTCTCTCTCAACTAGTATAAATGCACCCTTCTAGGGTTCATTTGGTAATGCAATCACAGCATACTCTATTCTTTTGCTTACTACTTGAGTCTCATATATTGCATACTAACTTGACTGTCGAAGAGCTTTGGTTGGTACCCCACTGATGGCTAGGTAATTTTACGATCATTTGCTCCTTTGCAAGTAGTCGAGTTTGTGCATCTCCTCCACACATGGTGGTGTGCGAATTTGGTTCCAACAAAAAAATAAAACAAGAACTAGAATATAGGCTTATAAAAGAAAAAAAATTAAAAAATTTTGGCTAAGTTACTAGTCTTGGGTACTATTCACCCTTTTCACTAAAAGAAATCTGCAAAACTAAAATTTTTCGGATTTGTACCAAAACAAAAGTTAGTTTCTGATATAAATACAACTTCAGATCTGAAATATTTTTTCAAATGAATTCATTTTTGGTAAAATTTAAAAATAAAAATAAAAAAAATAAAAAAAAAAGTTTGTCGGAGATAAAAACCCTAATTTGGTTTCCCCAACTAAAAACAAATGACGGTTATTTCAGGTCTGAAAGTTATTAAAGTCTGAAGTTGAAAATGAATTTCTTTTTCTCTTTTTTGTTTTTGTTTGAATAAAGGACTACTCATTGAACTATTGAGTACTTTTGAAGTTGTATTATGATGTAAAAAATGCTGGAATAGAGTTTCTGTGTTTGCTTATTTGCCCATGTGAATTATTAGCTTTCTTGTTTATATTTTTCTTCACATTTTAACGATTATAGATTAGCTATTATAGTTAGAGTATGAATCACGTCCAAATACAGGGTGTAAACTTAATCTCAAAATGGGGCATGACAAGTTATATGGTATTCAGTAGTAAGTCTCAGATTGGGCAGGTGATGATAAGGAATAGACATAAAGGTGCTACAACATTTATATGATCAAGTTCACTGAACATTGACCAACCCTTAAAGTGTATGAATAGAAGATTACCTACTTATGAATGAACTAGTTCTTTGATTTGATTTGAACCATCACTACTTATCTCATATTAATTGATATAATCTTTAACTTCACCACGAAGCTCTCAAACTCAGGGGAGACATATAGTGTGAGGTATGGAATTATGTACATTACTATGAGGATACATGAATGCAGGATAAGTGATCGGTCACTCTTTAGGTAATCTTGAAGGCAGATATTCCCCCATGATGATTTGTCTTAAAAAGTATTTGGCCAAAACAATATACAAGAGATACACCAGGATGATCATGTTTATGTATAGATTTCGATAGGAAGTTTCACATGATTGAACTATGGAAGACAAGGGAACTGAATTACACTGTAACTATAACTAAAGTTCAAATTATGTGTTAATGAATTCAAACATATTCTAACTAATCTAGGCAACTGATATTCATTACCAGATGTCACTATTCAATTTGTGGATACCATGATAATGAATTAAAATGTAGTTGAAATTATGTAAAAAAATATTAATTTGATTAATCATTCATCTACTGGCAGTTTTAGGTGAAACCTACAGGGTTACACATAAGAAAATGATTTTAGGAGATAAAATTTGTGAAGAGTTAATGTGATATAATTTCTATTTTATTTATTTTATTTGATTGTTCATGGTCGGAATTCTAAACCTAGCTTTAAATTTATAGCCTGTGTTCTTATTTTATTATCCACGAAAACAATTTTCTATTAACCATGCACTTTAATATGATTATATATTCTTACGTTATCCATTACACTTCTGCACACGTGAGTTAAAGTAATATGCAATCTAACAAATGGGCGTTTTTACCAAGTTACCATAGTGCATCATCTGTAGGCCCTTGTCAATTCTCTATTGGTTATCATTAAGTATCGAATCCTCCTTTATCACATGATGTGGTTTAGTTCAACAATGTGACGTAACAATTTTTTTTCATCAAGCATTGCTCATTAAGGGCATATTGCTTACTTGGAATGTGTAAAGTTGTCAACGGAAGAAGTCGTAGGGGACCAACTCATAATAGTAAGAAGAAAATAGAAGACACAAGATCTTGAATCTTATATACTCTTCTAACAACGTGTAGCTATTAAGTAGTTCACCAACTTACTAACAAACACATGTCTAAAATAATGCTGACATGTATATGGCAAATACCAAATACCCATAATTAATTTGATTCTTGAGTTTTCAGGTATGACACTACAAATTATAATTCAGGATTCACATACTTTTTTATTTTGTATGTGTTAGTTAACACAGGAGAAATCATAATCATATTAATTTCAATGACTATTGATATACAAGATTCAGTGCATCATTTTTAGGTTTTATCCATCTCCATCATACATAGAAACAAAATATAAACTATAAACTACAAACTATATATTGTGAATAGCTAGTCAATCTCGTCGTGCATGATACATTATGCTATGTAGTTTTGTTTTCTTTTGTTTAAAATATTATGAATTGAATGCATAGTTTTAGTAACGTTATTTTCGCTTGTAACGGATAGAAACTAAGAAGAGAGAGAGGACAAAAAACAAAAAACCAAACAAAATAACAATACTCACTTCTGATTTGTAGAAGTCAATGCATCCGATGTCTTGAATAAATGAGAGAAATCTCTCATTGTTAATTTGGTAATGTTCACTAAGAAGTGAGAGGTCTTATATTCGAATATTATGGATGGCGAATTTGATACCATATTAGGCTGTCTATTATGTGGTTTAACTGAACTTTTCTAACCTTTCATGTAAAAATATTGATGTAATAAAAAAAAATTGGCCATATTTGACAGACATAATAACGATGTGTAATAGGATATTTTGACCGCGTGGCTCTCTATCTCTCTTATATAATACTACTATATGATCAACGGCAAACTATGCTATGATTGAAGGAAAGGAATTATTTCCACACACGCTACCACGTGAAGAAAAAAAGGTTAGATACTCTGTAAAAAGACTCCCCAAAAAATGAATTAGTTGGTAAGGTAGACGTGGTACTTAAATAATTGAACTACTTGGGTACTAATTAAATTTGAATTTCAGTAGTTTTTTTTTTTTATGATTCAAACGGTTTAGTATTCTTTGGATCTTCATTCACAAATCATACTTCTAAAAATTTGTCTGAATTGAAAATAATTTAGTCATTTGATTGTTCTCGCGAACATTTTATTGTATTTTCAACAACGTTTTGTCCGTCATTTTTTTTCTTTATGACAATTAGATTTTGAAACACATTCCAATTTGGACGAATTTTCGTAAGAATGATTTATTAATGAAGATCTAAAAAATGAACAATTTGAACCATGAGAAAAATATTGTAAAAGTTGGCCCAAACATGTGATTAACATCTTATTAAGTAACTAATTGAGAAAAAGTACAGATTTCAAAGAGAACACTCTGTATTAATTCATTCCATTTTCGCGGGTATGAATTCTTATGAGGAGAGAAAAAAACCATGCTTTAGTATCTGAACATTAGGTTTTGTATCTGTGCGCGTGCGTACTGGGGAAAGAGACCTCTAAGGACCAAGAAGTTTTTATTATTTTTTCCCTTCCAAGGGTCAACTATACATGCATACAAGAAATATCTACTTTTGTAAATTTGGATATTATATTAGGAGTTGAAATGCATAAGAGTCTAGGTTTATGGTCTGCCCCTCTAGCTAATCCATATTCTAATATAGTGATACTAGCTCGACTCCTTCATAAGTAAGCTTAGAAGAATTGAAAGACAATAACGATGTTTCATTTAAAGGTCTACAGCACGCCTGATGTGTATGCATATATATATATATATGCATTATTTGGGAGTCAAATTACGAATCAAATTTGACAACCAAGCTGCGTGACGATACTCTCATTGGCATGATAGGATAGCATGTATTGACAACGTTTATGTTCTGTTAAACTACTATTTCTATATATTGACCTTTTGTTTAACCTTATCTCTTGTGAAATTAATTATTGAGAGCTATATTTATTATATAAAAAGTAACTCTTCTCATCGATCATCACCAACTCATCCAGTTTTTTTTTTTTTTTTTTGACCTAAAAACGCAGGGATGCTCCATCAGAAAGAGAAAAAAAAACGTGCGCATGCGGCATGCAAATGCCATCTATTTTGTATTTAGCAAGATCTCCGATCCTTACTTTTTATTTTGAGTACTTTGTTTCACAAAATTATGATGGAAATTTGACACAAGAACTTCGTGACTGATTCACTGGACTTCATATTTTATGATCCTGTTATGATTATCTTTACAAAAATTCAATTGAAACTATGATCATTTTGTAAATTAACAGTAGTAAATAGATAGATAGTTTGCAATAGTTTTACCAACTTTGATCATTTGGTTTTATACAATTTGATGACTCCAACAAACTCCAAAATGTTACTTTTCGCTAAATTTGGAGTGATACGTAGGATTTTTTTCCCCTTTTGCTCCGACAGAGTTTATAAACTCACTCCATAAATTTAAAACTTTTGCCAACTCTCGAGATTTTGAGACTTTCCCACTCCACGAACATTTTATCCAATCATTAAAAAATGTCCTTGTTAACTTGTTCTTAAAAAAATATCTTTGTCAACTTGTTTTTTATTATTGAATGTTAGAAAATAATAAAATATTATAGATTTGTAGAGTCTATTGTAGTGGTAAATTAACAAAATTCAGTCTTCAAATTGCCACGTAGGTTTACAAATTTGTATTTGAAGAGTCACATTTGCGACTTCATTGGAGATGCTATCACGTTTATCTATATTTTGCAAATATAATCTCTACATAGTTAATTACATATGAATTGTTCTAATTATAATTAGAAAGACGAACTATTTTTGTGTAGAAACTCTTCCACAATTTTGTTGAGCCAAATATCTCCATTTTTTTAATCGAAAGATAAACATTATTCACTGATGGAGATATTTGAAAACCGTAAGGCCTAGTGTCTGCACACGCGACGTTGGCTATGTTAAACACAGTTCGCCAGCCGCTAGTAATAATATGTATAGCCGGTTAACGTGGGGAGGTCGGTGCTAATCAAAGGTGTGTTTCTATAAACCAGGCACATCGCTAAATAATTAGGGCACTTAATTTGTGATTAGCCATAGACAATGACAGACATATTTCATGTGACCCTTTGATTAGCAAGGGGGTATATACCATAAATTTAATGACAAATTAGTCATAGCCAATGATAGACATTCTCATGTGACCCTTCTGTTAGCAAAGGTCTCTCTCTCAACTTCTTGTATTAAAATACCAGAACAGGTTTGACAAACTAATATAACATGCCAACATGTGAGATATACCGAAACAATTACTAGACTAGATCTTATGCGATGAGAGGACGATTTGTTATGACACTTCTTGGAAATATACATCACGGATTACAACTATGCAACACGGTAATTATATAGTGGCATTCCCTTGTGTTAGAGCAGGGTCCTTTTCGGTCCTCAAAATAGTACAGGTCAGGAGAGATCATGAAAGGGCCCAATAAAAGCTAAATCCCAAAGAAGAATAAGATGTTTGATGAGTACATATTATATCATATATTTTACTCTAATTTTAGTTATAATTTATTAGTTATTTTAGTAGAATTTTGATACTTTGTTATATATTTTCAATGTAGGACATTCGACTTCCTCTGGAGTAAAAAGTGATCAAACGGATGAATTATGGAGTGATTCCAATTGGAAGATGTCCGTGAGTCTTTCAAGATGATTGTATCAAAATTCTAGATTTTTCTACCAAGTCGTTTGACCATGGCGATCAAATTAAGGCCCAGCGCGCAGGTTTCCCAGATTGACATTTCTGGACGTTTTGGGTATTTTGAAGGTCAAGATGGCTTATTTTGAGGAAGATTCCTTCTGAGGATTTGTAGGGGACGTCTTCAGCTTTCAAAAAAGGCATTTTGGGACCAAATCGGAGTTGATTTGGTCGGTCACAAGTGTGATTTTCTGAGAACTCCGAATTCTAGTTCAAATAGGAAACCTTTTATTTTCTGTTTTATCATTTAATTATGTTTCCTAGTTTTATTCTAAGACCTTTTCAAGGTAGGGTTTTATTTTCTAGTAGTATAAATAAGGCTTGTTAGTCATTAGGGTTTTCTACGCAACATTGCGGGGAGAACGTACGTGGAGAATTTAGCTAGGCTTTGACACTTTGTATTTTGAAGGTGTTTTCTATCCTTTTTCTATCTTAATAATATTTTGTTTTATGGTTGTTAGTAACTAGTTTCGTTTGCTAGGGCGATCCCTTGAGTCTTAGCATGAATATGTACTTTTTATTTAATTATGTATGAATTTATGCGTGCAAGTTTTGGATTGTTAACCACTGTGCTTTAAACTATCTATTTGTTTTAGTGATTTGCGACCATTAGGATATTTAGAAAAGTAATTTGATGCAATTTTGGCAGAGGGCTGTCCCTAAAATTGACTAAGGCTTCTTGTGGTTAACATGTGTAACTACTTAGGATGGACGACACGTCGTAGGAGTTCCATGGTTTTTCAAAAGGTTTTCACAAAACTTAATGAGTCTTGTATGTTCACATTCAATCTGGACGTCACGGACGGATTGCATGTTAGATATACGTTCTATGTTGGGGGTTCCAAGTAGGGCATACCTTAGGAAAACCTAACCTTCAAAATATGCATGTGTAATTCATAAGGAATTAGAAGAACTACGTAGGATTGTTAAGGGACGGCGGAACCCTAGGCTTGTATAATTTGGTTTTCAAAACGTTTTCTTTTGTTTTCTTTACTTTGTCGATTTATTTAATTGTTTAATTTAAAATTCGTTTATAATATTATAGGTCATAAAATCAACCTCTTCCAAACTTTGTTTTCAAATAATTAATTAAGAATTAGTTTAAATACAAATTATTCATTCAATCCCTGTGGAAAACGACCTTGCTTGAGCCCTTTATACTACAACTACCTTGTTCTCTTGCAAGTATTTTTAAGTGTTTTATCCCTACTTTTGCAGGTGGTAGAAATCCCTATCAAGAAATTGGCACCGTTGACGGGGATTGTTTTAAATAATTTGTGTTTATCATATTCTTAAATGATTATTTGTGTATATAAATTTTAATTTTAATATTTTATTAATTTTTTCTTTTATTGCTTAAATTTGGGTTTTGACTTGTGAACAGCGATATAATGGCTTTTCTCATACATGAAGCTGCCGAACCCATAAGGGAGTCATTAGCTGCAAGGGATTGGTTTGGATTCTCACAAAAAAACACCTTGTTACAATCTGTTGATTGTGGGAGCAATTCAACGATGGGTTGGGAACCACCACTACCAGGAGGACCACCTTTTTGGGTTTCTTTCGCAAAACAAAGTTTCTATGGATTTAAACCTAAATTTGTGCCCTTTGTTGTTCAAGTATGCATGAAATTTTGCAATGCCCTGATAGGAAATATTTTCCAGACTATGTGAAGGAGCATATTAATATGAGGAACGAGTCACTTTGGCGTTGGAAGATCCCACTTTTGATTACTACGCTCCAGATTTTAAAAAGCATCCTAGTTTTAGATGGGCAGGTACTCAACAATCTTTTGAGCAGCCTGATGTGCCACAAGATTCAAAGGAATGGTGTGTAATTTAAACACCCCAATATGCAACGAGTTATGAGTACATTCAGGAAAATGCTAGAATTGAAAAGCAGTCTGCTAGTTACTCGTGCCCAATGGAGGAAAAAGTCCATGTTGATCCTGAAGTTCCCACGGAACCATTTACTGCCCAAGTTTATATGCCACACATACCACATCAAGAGGCTGCAATGCAACCCACAAAGCTGCAGGAAAGCTTTGAAACTACCAGCACACACGGAAAGCAAATCATAATTGCAGAAATAGAGTGCAGGTCCATCAAGCAAGCTAAGGCATATGAGAAGAATTTTGATGATCACGTCACTTGTTCTTGTAGAGTCAACCAATCTTTAACAACATTATTGGGCAATAGCAGGTAAGGATTGACTTGAATTGGGCATTTGAATTCATTGGTTGAATTGTGCATTTGAATCCCAAGGAAGAATAAGATGTTCAAGGCCCGGATGAATTAAAAGAGGGCAATGTCTAAGCACTATTGCCAGCCTCTCATCAACCTAGTCCGACTAAGCAACATAAAGTACTTTCTAACCACCAAGGACACGTGGGAAAACTGACAACTTTATGGCACAAGGCTTTGGGAGCAGACCTACTCAAGCATCAATCGAGCCACATGTCGATCACTAATCAAAAACAGAAATCTAGGATGGGATGTAAAGGTGGCCAAGCTGCTGCTCGGAGTCACATTGTTGACTAGTCAAGGCCAAGCAGGTTGCTCGGCATATAGCGACCTAGAAAGACGTGCAATTCCAACTAAGCAGACATCACTTCACCGCAAAATATTGATTAATAGTTAAAAAGTTATATGCACACTAGTTGATGTAAGTGGCATATTAAATGCTAGAAAAGTAAGACTAAGTGATCCCAAGACTTTCTGGTTTCAAAGAGAGCCTACACAAAAGGGTAGGAACCTCTTATAACAGAGAGGTTTATATGGCCGCAAGTGCTTAATCTTAGCCGTTGGTGATTGGATGCCTGGGTGACCAGATGGTGACATGTGGCAGCTCATTTGCTTCGATTATGAGGTTGAAGAGACGTGAAGAGACGTCACAGTGCACGAGGCTACACTTGTCTGCTAAGGGAACTCTTGTATAAAGAGGTTTATATAGCCGCGAGCGCTTAATCTCAACCGTTGGTGATTGGATGCCTGGGTCCAGATTATGACATGTGGCAGCTCATTTACTTCGATTATAAGGTTGAAGAGACCTGTAGAGACATCACAGTGCACGAGGCTATCTGCTACGCCTTCAATACATGGATGCCTCGGTTGTTTCAGGTACCCATTAACAATCCAATGGATTGATTTGCCACCTTGAGTTACGCGTTGGGAATAATAAGAACAACGCAGTGACTCGAAAGTTAATAGGTCATTTGATAACTATTTTGGTATTTTGAAAAGGGAATTGTTATTAGCACTCCAAAATTCTCATTTTGCACTCCAATCTTTCTATAATTAGAAAGAAAAATAGCTTTATGAGATGTGTAAAATAAGATTTTGGAAGTGCTAATAACAGTTTCAATTAAAAATTTAAAACTGATATTTTGTTTAGTAACAATTTTTATTTTTCAGTTTTTTCTAAAAAAGAAAAAAAAATTTAAAATTGAAAAACGAAATGGTACTCAAACCGAACTAATTAATCACAAAATGGGTCTTTAGATCGATTGGTAAAAGATAAACAGTGTGGATATTACTAGTCTTTTGCTTTGTCCCTTGGACGCATGATACTTTAATTTTGCTGGTCTGCAGGTACATGAGTTGGTACAAGTTGTAGTAGCCAAGTGGTTAACTAGTTGTTTTTACAACAACACAAAAATAAAAATAAAAAGGTACCAAAACTAACAAGTTGCCCTAAAGATAACAGAACAAAAATTATCAACCTGCCGACATTTCCTAATTATGTAATTAGTCTTCTTTGTACTAAACTGAAACCTTACACGTACTGCCTGCCTCAAAGCAATGACATGATCACGGAAAATCAAAGCTAACTTACATTATGCAATTTCATTTCCTTTACATTATTAGAGATTAAATAACAAAATAAAGTTATGACTAATGTTACCGTCATGTGATAGATATTCATTTTTCACTTATAACTAAGATGTATTAGATTTGACTCACATAAATGACCGACTACTAAACTGTTATTACTAATTTTATGTGACTTAGTCTAAACCCAATCTCGATATCGTTGGTAAAAGAAGACACAACAAAGTTTGATATATATCTGTTGACCCTAAAAACTGCCAAGCCTAAGCGGCGCGTAGGTCTAGTAATTAATAAGCTAACTACGTCCTTCGGTTGTGTACGGGGCTTGCCAACTCGTCGGCTGAGCTTGGCCGGGGAGTTAAATTTGTTGATGTTGCGTTGAGCGCACTGCTGACTTCTTGATCTTGCAACTGCAGCCAAGGAAGGAACACGTCTCAGCCTTCGGGTTCTAGAGCCTGAAGATAAGGCTACTAGTCATGCGAAGTTCATGGATCATCGGCGCCGGGTTCGGTCATGGTGATTATATTCGTAAGAGTATAAGCACGCCAAACTGGCACCAAACTATATGGACACAAGTACTCAAAAGAGATGTATGTCTTGATGGTAAATGTGGTTTGGCCGTCAGAATGCTGAACTCTAAAACTTACTTGTGAATATCCAATCATAAACAACTCGACGTTCAATGTGCCGAGCCCAATAACTTGTAACACCTTACTTCGCTGAGAAGGCTAATGAGATGACCTCTACCAACAAAGACTCGAAAATCCTTGTCGGCCGAGTCTTAGATAGGTAATTAGTCGACCTTGACGCAGTGCTATTTATCCAAACTGAAGGTGCTCCACGGTCAGCTGATTCTACGACAACAGTGCTGTTTATCCAAACTGAAGATGTTCGCCAGTTGCCTTCACAGTGCTGTTTATCCAAACTAAAGATGTGTTGATGGAAAAAGAAAATAAAAATATCAAGGTTGTTGAGAGGTTTCGCATAGAGCGAGAGTTTGCGCAAGGCAGTTTAAGTGTTGAATTGGAGGCCTTTGAATGACACACTTCCTCCTCTGTTTATAGCAGTGAACCTACTCCTGGCCGAACCAGAGACGTACTCATACTAGAACTTCTTATCCCATTCTAATTATGACTTGCCTAGTCCTAGTTCCAATGGGTTTCTGAACTAAACTCTATAATGAACCAGATTCATTCCCTGACTCTCAGCGCCTTCAGCTTTAAGACCCCTTGTGGTATCAGGATTCAACCTTCGCCTTTATCCAAAACAATCCTTCTCGCAAAAGAACTCGGCCAAAATCGACTAGGCAACTCTTGATGCCTAATCGGCACATGATACCCCCGGAAAATCGTTGGACCAAGAGTCTCGCCCCAAATTGTTACCCTCGGCCCAAATTGTCATTTTGAGTCCAAACAATATCTTGTGGTAACAAAAGGTCTACAAATTAATGTGGGTCATTAGGATATTTGACCAAGAAACAAACCCTAGTATCATCACCTTTCCTAGTACTTGAAGGAAATATAATGATGAACTTGCTGAATGATCAGGATCTAAAGGTGATGACAATGACGACAGATTTACTTGGGAAGTCCACTTTTTTGGTTGCCAAGATGGAAAACATGACAAACGATTGTACCCGTTCTGTTATTTGTGCTTTTCCCAGAAGCATATAAAATCAAGATCAATCTTCGAGTTTTCAAACTTTGGTTCTTTTGAATGCTTCTTGCACTGTACAACACACATTTATTTAGCAGTTTCATACATAGCATGTATCTCTCGCTTCATGATAAGAGAGTGCTCTCGTATTAAACATTTTGTGACCACAAATTGGTTACTTATGTTCCAACTTTAGTTTTTTTTTATTTTTTTTATTTTTTTTTATTTTATCCACAATGTAAAGATGCTACGTAGTCAATATATGGTCACGAAACCAATCATTACGATGATACTATTTACCCCGGCGTGTGATCAGTGGAGCGGAATGCACTTGAGGAGGTGGTATATATAAATATATGAGAGTTCGTATTAAAGGCTATAGATACATTATATAAAGATGAGAGGACAAGCAAATGAGAATCAAACATGCATGCGAAGACTCAGCAAATGGTATGTTGTCTAATTCCAACCCTATGCCAACTTGGATCATCGTCACATATACTTACACCCACCCACGTCTAATGACGAACTTTTGAGGACAAATTGCAAGTCCTTTTGGCCCACAAGTGCTTTTTTGGCAGTCAAGTTCTTTTTATCGATCATTCCTCATTATTCAGGTTCTTGAATAAATGGTTTGTTTGAAAATAATGAGGTGTGACAAGCGGAAAAAAGAAAAGGCAATATTCTCCGTTGATCTTTCAGTGCGCAGTAAAAAGGCGTCTTTTAGGGCAACTGTCTGGGTAGGATACTTGGAATTAGGTCGTGTATTTGTAAATACAACGTGTGGAAAGTACATTCCACTCACCAAATTGGCTTTGGCGTTTAGGCTTTTGCTGCCTGTCCATTTTCTTAGACTCAATTAGCTACGCATATTTAGGAAGTTAGGGATTTTGTTCTACGTTGTTCTAGAGTATAGGATATTTCGGACTTTTTAACGGTTAGATCTTGGTTTTTGAATTTTTAACCAAACATGATTAACAAACTACTTCAGAGCACCATATAAAATGGCTCTACAAGATTTTGCACTTTCTTCCCGCTTTAATTTTTTTATTCTTTTTATTTTTCAAATGAGCATATTGGAGAGAGAAAATTGAACTTTAAACTTCAGATGCAAGAGTAAGTAGTATTAACTTTAAAAGGTCAAATAATTAGTTTTTGTTCTTTCAAACTACGGTTTCAAGTTTGTTTCTTACTTTCTGTGGCAGATGAACGACAACTAGCCAACTAGGATGATTGGATTCACCATAGATGTCTCCATCATCTAAGTGAAGGGGTGCTTTAATTTGCGACGACATAATTTGCAATTTAAAAAAAAAAACAATATTATTTATACTAAAGCGGAGCTGTAGACTAAATCTCACAATTAATTAGTAATAATGTGATTTAAATACGTATTTGACGAAAAACGAACTTAAAACCTCGAAATAGTTTGCAATTTGATACCCATCAAAATGAGAAGAAAAAAAAAATCATGATTAAATGGGCTCATGTCCTTTATAAGGTAACATAAGTCTTCAATTTGAAGACATCCAATTTGGATTGGAGGCAGAGACGGACGCAAAGGTGGCGGTGGGCAATGGGAAAGGTAGTGACAGGGAAAATTATCAAGAAGTCGGCGAAAGAAATCATCTGACATTGGTGTGCGTGAGTGTATTTTTTTTTTTTGGTTTTTTTTTTTTTTGATTTTTGTAGAACAATATATCAGGGAAAATTATCAAGAAGTCGGCGAAAGAAACCATCTGACATTGGTGTGCGTGGGTTTTTTTTTTTTTTTTTTTTTTTTTTTGTTTGTAGAACGATATATTTTACACTAAGATCATCCTCAATCCGTAGGTTAAAACCTAAAGTTTTTAACCCAAAAATGTTTTTCTGCTCCAACCCTTATAAATTAAATTTTTAGCCCAATATTATTAAAAAAATAAATTTAGGATATTTTTTTTTCTCTTAAAGTAACTAAAAAAAAATTATGTAGACTATTTTAATTTAATTTTATGAACATTTTAACCCAAAAAAAAATTAGATTCCAATAAATATTGAATAAACACTAAACCAATACCATGAAACTCGTGAAACACTACAAAAGAATATGAAACACATAAAATAGTGTTTTTAATTACTTTAGTAGTTGGATTTGAATTTGGACCGCTAGATTTTTTTTTTACTGTTGGATTTGATCAAATTAAATCTTAACCATTGGATTTAATCAATTTATAAATATAAAACTAAAAAATATATACATATATGGTAAGCCTGTGACAACCCGTCCCTAATTTTACAATTTTATTAATTTTAAATGAGTGAGTTGACGAAAATACCCCTAAAGGCGAGGTGTTGACTTTCGTTGACCAGCATATTGTGAGACGTATGAAAAATTCTTTTAGAGTATTCTCATAGTGCTCGTCGCTACGAATGTGTGGGCGCAAGCAGAATAGAAATCAGAGCTACGAGTAAAAAAATTTCGGAACTACGAATGTGAAGGGCATTTTAGTAATTTCACATCGCAAGGATATTTGTCTGTTTTGTTCTTTGGTGACATTATTTTGTGAACTGGTGGGCCCACAACCCATTCTCTCCCCATTCACCCGTGTTCCCTATCTCCCGGACCTCACTCTCTTATTTTTATTCAAATCTCCCTCACCTCACTTCACCACTCTTTGGCTGCCACCTCATCTTTTTCCCTTGAACCCTTTCAGTTCTCTCCCTTTCACCTCTCATCTCTCTCTTCTCTTTGTAAAAACGATGAAGCCGAGCAGCATAACCACCACCTCGCCACCTCTCCGGCGAACTACACCTGAACCACCACATACATCTCACTGCCTGGACAAACTCCACGAAATCCAGAAGCGAGGGAAAGACCCCCCAGGCTTTCTCGTCCCTCTATCCTTTGCAAACCGTGACCATGTTCACCATTCTCATGACTGGAAAACCACACAATCACCACCATTCTGCTACAATGGACCACCATTTCTCTCTTGCCGTTTTACTCAGGACACCTTGGCTTGAGGGGTTTTTCCCATTTAGTGAGAACCACCACTGCTCAACGTTTTCTCCGACGATCTCCGGCACGGATCTCACCGATCTTAGTGATGGTGAGCTTAAAAACACATTAAACGAACTCCTCTCATTTTTTAGAATCACTTCTAGGCATGATATATGACTTGTAGGCTTGTTTGTAACAGGAAACACCTCGAGGAGAATCCCCAGATTTTTGAAAAAAAAAATAGAACCGTGATCACTTTCAGGCCATTTTTCCGACCAACACAGACCCTAACTCGGCCCTACTATGATATGGTTTTCTTCCTTACATTTCTAAATTCAAAATGGCTCTTGAATCATTGATTTTGGTGGAGAATCAAGCTCGATAGGAGCAATGGAAGCCAAGACCAAAAACTTGCAAAATGCAGGCCTTTGAGAGGAATGCGAGTACGATGGAACTCACAGGCGCGTGGGCACGCGTGAGCTCACGTTAGTCGTCGGTGCATGCTGTGCATGGCTGCCAGTGCAGCCACTTGTGGCGGGAACCCGAGGTCTTTTCTTAGGTTTCTCGATGTGCCGAATCCGAATCTACCCCCCCCCCCCGTTTTACGAAATTTGACTGTTTTAAAATAATTATTTTATTAGCCGTACTTTAAATTTGACTGTTTTAAAATAGTTATTTTATTAGCCGTACTTTGAACAAAAACACGTAATTATGTTAGTACGCTATATTTACATAAATGGTCTCGTTTCTAGATGAAACGCATCGCAAGAATCTTCGATGCCCGTGAGGCGGGTTCGACTCAACGATATGATTTGTAAGTGGGTCCTTTCTTTGATATATATATATATATATATATGTTTAGTTTTCATATATACATCTAATAATGAATTTTCTATATGAAAGTCGTAGTTAAATTAATATTTATAGGAAATGACGTAACGAAGAGAATTAGGAAATCATTATGAATCTTACGGGATGCCTTAGCCAAATTTACGGCTATGAATAAATTATGTTGACTAGAATTAGGAAATCATTATGTTGACTAGAATTAGGGAATCATTATGGCATGACTACATTTATGTTATTTGCTCATCGTTTGCTACATCGATGTTAGTACTCGCCCGGGTCAGGGTCAGTTTTTCACGTATATGTGCACATCGCACCATACCCTCACTTTGGATCCATTGTAGGTGCTAGTCATTTCCTCAATTGCTATAGGCAATTAGGACTTGTATATGTTGCGCATAGCGCCAGTCTTCACATGATTGTAGTACTAGAGTGTATATCATTGTTACACCCAGTCATGTTCATGTCAGAATACCTTTGCATGAACCTGCGTGTCAGCATGTGTCGATGAGCACTCGATATGAGATGTTTGCTTATGTGAGATTATGTTGATTACAAAAGTCATGTGTTTACTTACGAAATATTGTGCCGTATTGTATTCTTGAGATATTCCAGGCTACGGTAAGTACTTTCTTACTATACGTAGTATGTATATTTTGGAAATTATACTTGTTTTATGGCGAGGGGTTATTATGTTTTCAAAACGGTTTTTACAAATCTTTATTTTTAGGCCCACTCACCCTTGTTTTTTGCCCCTCTAGGTTGTAGAGACATTGTCTGTGCCGACGAGGATTTCTAGCAAACGCTGATATCGGAGATTACTTTCGATAGTATAATTCTCAACCTACCCTATTGTACTTTATTTATGCTCTGATATCACGTGTGAAATGAGTTTCATTCCCGCTCACCAACGCATTCTTGTATTTAGGCATTTCTAGGTTTAAATTTACTACACTTTATGGCTTCATCACCCTCTAAGTGTCGACCGGCACAACTCAATTCGGAGTTAAGGTGGACATGCTGGATTGGGGTGTGTCAAAGCCAACCCCACTAACCGAGGGGGAATTTTGGGATAAAAATGCCCCGTAAATGAGTTTTCAGTTTTAACTCATATTTGCCTCAAGGGTTGGAGCAAGTTGGGGTAAGTTTAGAACCTAAAATTTGAGTTTTACTTGGAGTAGGTCTAAGAGGAAGGGGAGTTCGGCTAAGTCACATAATGGGAAACCTAATTTGGTATCGAATTTGTCATTCACGAGATTCGAACTTAAAACCTCTCACTTACAACTGAAGAGAAATTTTTGTACCAAATACTTGATGAAGTAACCAGTCATTCAGACATATACAAATGCATGGCCGACAAATTTAGAGAGGACCATGACTTATACTATCTTTGAACAATCTAGCAAGACGATCTACAATTATATTTTAACAAGTATTTAAGAGTGAAGGATCATGCACTTTTGATACCTCACGATTCATGTCATTTCTATATAATAACCATATCCTATTCTTAAACCCTACGTTGGTGTAAGAATTTGGAGGTAAAATGCAATGCATGCTCCATCCAATAAACTTATTGTACACTAACACTAATTATATTCAAAAATAAAAATACGGAGTCTGATTACAATTTTACATACAACTCAGTGATGAGGGTTTTTTTGCAAAGCACTTCCAAATACTTTTCTAACACTTGAAGATTTACCCCATTACAAAACACTTAAAGTGCTTTATAAAAGAAACTCTTAGAAATTCCAGGTGCTTTTCTAAATTAGAATATTTTATTTTTTATATCAAACGTCGTAAGAAACATTTTTGCCTATCTAAAACTATTTCTAGTTATTGTAAAAGCATTTATAAATATTACACATCCACTGTATATATCAATTGTTCCAAGTCACTAATCCTAAATAAAACACCAACACCTCAATGTAATTACTTTTCAATTTTATTTTTTTGAAAATCAAAGCATTTATGTGAACTTAATGAAGAGAAGGAATCAACCAAATCGACTCAACTTCAATCCAACTAATGAAAACCCGAATTAACAAAAGCAAAACAAGCTAAAGAATGGAGCACTCCATTAGGTAAAGAGAAATGATAAGCACACACATTTTTTAGACGTTCACACTCTTGCTTAATCTTGTTTGTTGTTTACGTTTAATTTTATTTAATCTAACGGTTGATAATAAAGATGGGGTGTGAAAAGCTAAACAATGGTGTGTGAAATTTACCTTCCTTTAGAACGTTTCCACCCATTTTGGTGGATTTTGATCTAGGACTGGACTTATGTCAGTTACTATTCACTTAAATAGTAAAATGCCATGGCAGTTACTATTACCAATGATTTATTTTATTTTTATTGTGTACTTTAATAATTATTAAGCGGATAAGATTATAGAGAGTCAACATGATTTAGTATTTACAAAAAAAAAAAAAGAAAAAAAAAGAAAAGAAATCAAAATAGCCGTTGGATTTATCTTAATTTTTTTACTTTTTAAAAACTTATTATCTATATCTGTATTATCTCTATTAATTAATGAAATCTTCTTTGTCAACCAAAACAGGGTAAAAAAACTACTTAGTCTTCTATCACACAAAAAAAAAAATGATGAACAATAATGTGATTTCACAGGTTTAAATTTTACTGTTTTTTATTGAAGTCTCACGTGTAATGTTAAAATACCTCCAATATTAAATAATACAAAAAACAAAAACAAAAGACTCCCATTCCCCTCACATTCTCTCTCTCTCTCTCTCACACATATTTTCTAAAAAACTTTTGTGTTCATACATACAAAGTATGTAGGCAAATACAAGTATTATTATTAAGAAAACCCTCATTGTCAACTTTTTTTTCCTATTTTGCCCTCATTTTTTATACACAATACTTACATAAGAAGAGAAAAATAGTAATTTTGTATCTTTTGCCCCTTTTTTCCTATTTTACCCTCATTTTTGATATACAATACTTACATAAGGAGGGCAAAATAGTAATTATCATATCCCTATTTTTTCTATTTTATCCTCACTTTTGAAACACAATATTTACATAAGGAGGACAAAACAATAATTATGTAATATTAAGATAAAATATGCACTTATTAAGAGAAATTGTCCCACCATCATTTTTGCATACTCTTTTTAAAATTTTAAAAACTAATCACACTTCTTAATAAAAAAAAAATAAAATGAAATTGTTCACATACACAACATGTTTGCTCGTTGGCTAGTTACAAATAATAATAAAAAACGTAGGATTAAAATAAGAATTTGAAATGAAAGACTAATTATGCCACGTGGCAAGTTACCGTTGAAGTATTTGTTGGAAGCCTAGCCGACTGTTGTGGTGGAACCCTTGCGCTAGATTTAGTCGTTCCACTCTCCAAATTAAACACATGTGGCACATGCCCCTACAGTTAAAAATAAAAAATAAAAAAAAACCTTTAAAGCCTCGTTGACCCTAGCGCCGAGGATCTGAGCTTGGATTAGCCATGGCTGGTGGAGCTTGGTAGGCCGAAGTTGGTGGAATTGTGTTTTAGGATGGATTCAATTTAGCATGAGAGGAAATAAACATGTCCACCATGTCCACCAAATAACCAACAAAATAAACATCACAGCACACATGGAATGCAAAAATATTAATCTGAGCTCAGGCCCGGCCCAATTTACCCATTTTTATTTGCCTATATAAGGGCATTTCTCCCTCTCTTATTTCTTTAGGTTCTCAGCTTCTCATGCATATTGTAACACTTGTGGGAGTAAAAGTTCATGCCAAAATATTTATTTTCAAAGAGAATTGTTATTAGATCTCCACAAAAAGTGACCGTCCGCTTCTTGTCGCAAAAACATTATGGAGAGAAATGATAATCACCAGTAAAATGAACTAATATTTATAAACCAGAACGATCAATGAATTCTAGTCCTAAAGCTAAGGCAAGATTATCACCACGACTAAGCATGAATTCTCCACTTAAGCAAAGTGTGAGACATCTAAGGCTAAATTAAATATTAAACTCCCATTCAAGCATTGTTCTTAAAATCCCTACTTAACTATGTCTAAGCCCCGTCTAGGTGCTAGTCAATTAGCTAAAATCCCGATTAATTCCTAAGCGTTTGAAAATTAAGAAATAGCACATAGACCTGCCCATATGCCTGCCTAGCCCGCTTAGGTTATAACTCTCACTTAAGCAGAAAATATAGAACTTCAATTTTACATTTTATTTTTTCAATAGATTGGATGAACACTTACTAAATTGCTCGTTCTCTCATGTTTCCAATATGTTGTAATACTTTATAACGATATGTCGTTCTATTTTGAAATTTATGTATCACAATACAATTATACATATTTTTTAAATATAAATAAACATTTGTTTATACATTATATCGTGTTCTTGCCAAACAGAAAAGCAAAAAAATAGTTCTAATTCTAGTTCAAAGATTTTCACATAATTTCATTATCCTTAACAGAATTTGGCTATGCAATTAGGACAACAAATGAACCAACAAACAGAAGGTAACAGAAAAAACATACGGGGAAAATGTGATGGATGAGATGACAGATTATTGTACATGACTAGACAAGAGAGCAACTTTTTCTTTTCAGACGTAAGAAGTCCATTCAGAAGAAACTAACACAACGCAGTTAGGGATAACAGTGTGGCAATTTGGATAAATACTAGTCGCGTTCACTAATACAAGTGCATTAATAGTTAGACAATTATAGATCTACCTAAAATACTTAGATATATAACAGTAAAAAATCAAATCAAGAAGTTACATATGGCCACCAATAAGACCACCGCTTGTCCGATGAATGCTACAAAAAACGATTGCTGAGTCCTGATAATCTCAAGCACCTAAACTGGCTGAACAATGCCAAAAGAACAATGGTTAGAGCTCCATATGTAAGTATACAAAGGAAACATAACATTCTTCAACATAGCATAAAACAGAAGCAGAATTCAGGTCCACAAGGTTTTTTAAATTTGTTCCAGGAAAGTTACTCCAAAGGAAGAGTTAGTACCCTTAGCAGAAGTCTCATCATGTGGATTCATAGGCGGAAAGAGTAGAACGTCCTGTCCAACCACAAACAAAACACTGCTGTGAACAGTGTTTTTTGGAATCACAAGCTTCACAAAAAAATTGTGGATGGAAATGTCCTCCAAACAAAAAGGTTGAAAAGCAAATCAAAATAATGCACCAAATAATCCAGAGGTATTTTCATCATTTAAACAGTGTTTTTTTAATAATTAATTCTTTTGGTATAGTTTTTTTTTTTTGGTACAATTTTTTTAATTATTACTATTTTTTTTATAATTAGTATCTCACAATAGACTAACAATAATGTGATTTAATAAGTTGTTTATTAAATATTATTTTCTCTATTTTTAAACACGATCAAAACATTTTAAGAGCTACATAGTACTGATTATAAAAAAGGTCTTTCACACGCGCATAATAATGTGATTCAATTAGTTGTCAAATGAAATTTTATTTTCTGAAGAAACTATATTATATACACTAAGGAGGGGTGAGCTTAGCCTCACAATAGGCTTGCAATATTGTTATTCAATAAGTTGTTTATTAAATATTATTTTCTCTATTTTTAAACACGATCAAAACATTTTAAGAGCTACATAGTACTGATTATAAAAAAGGTCTTTCACACGCGCATAATAATGTGATTCAATTAGTTGTCAAATGAAATTTTATTTTCTGAAGAAACTATATTATATACACTAAGGAGGGGTGAGCTTAGCCTCACAATAGGCTTGCAATATTGTTATTCAATAAGTTTTTTATTAAATATTATTTTCTCTATTTTTAAAACGTTCAAAACATCTTAAGAGACATGTAGTGTCAGTTATTAAAAAAATTAAAAAATAAAAAAAAGGTCTTTTACACGCGCATAATAATGTAATTTAATTAGTTGTCAAATGATCGTTTATTTATTTATTTATTTATTTTCGAACAAGCGATGTTTTCTACACTAAGGGGCTGGGGTGGGCTTAGTCTCACAATATGCTATCAATAATGTAATTAAATCAGTTGTTTATTAAATATTATTTTCTCTATTCTTAATGTAAATTCAATAAAATGTGAATGGAAATTGAAAGACCTATTTTATTATGTGGATTTAGCTGTTTTGATTGGTTTATAAGGGGTTTCTTCTAGCATGTTCAAATATTATTCATTTACTTCAAATGTTTGACTTTATTTTGTCATAAAAAAAATTGTGAAGCAATTAACACATATAAATACATTTAAAATGTGTAAGTCGAGTGTAGCACGCCGTGGTTCAAAAAATGTCTTCATAATGTGATTTGATTAGTTGGCAAATGATTGTTTTTTTTTCTTTTTTCGAACAAACGATATTATCTACACTAAGGAGGAGAGGGTGGGGCTTAGCCTCATATTGGGTTAGCAATAATGTGATTCAATCCGTTGTTTATTAAATATTATTTTCTCTATTTTAAACACGTTCAAAACATCTTAAGAGCCGCATACCACCGGTGATAACAACGTTTTTCACATGCGCACAATTATGTGATCCAATTATAAAAAAGGTTTTTTGACACACCTCGACCCGAAATGTCCACTAGGACTCCAAATTGAGTTGTGTTGGCCGACACCTGGAACGTGACAAAGCCATAAAGTATGGTGATGTGGAAAATGTGAATAAATTTAAACCTAAAAGTGCCTAAAGACAATAGTGTGTTGTGAGCGAGAATGAACCCATTTCACCCTCAAAGGTAGTCACCTATACTGAGATTCGCCACAAATCATCGTCGATACAAACCTTCAGCAGCTAAAACCTGGAGGGGCACAAAATAAGGGTGAGTGGGCCTAAAAATAAAGTTTTTAATAAAAACCTTTTGAAAACATTATAACCCCTCTCCGTAAAACCTGTATAATTTCCCAGAAAATAATAATACATATGTATATAGAAATCATGCTCGAGAGTAGTCAAAACCAAGTATATGCCATGTCAAGTATCTCAGCAATGAGATAAGTAAGCCAGGTGAAATAAATCAATGTAAACTAATATGCCAGCCGGAATTATCTAACGTGACCTGTACAACTCTAAACCTGCACATGAGTCGGAGCCATCTAATGTGGTCTGTACGACAGGCTGGGTGTAAATAAATACGCTCAAGTGCTACGATCACGTGAAGGCTGTGCGAAATATCGCAAGTCACCTATGAGTCGGAACCACCTAATATGGTCTGTACAACAAGCTGACACCTGCCTTGGATCCAAGGTGAGCGTACGGTGCGCGAGGTGAACGATTACATGAAGGCTGGTCCTGACCTCGGGCAGAGCACTAACACCGGGGTGCAGGATAATGAATACCAAATGCATCCAGGCATAACCATGTACATCACAACCACTAACGTCATAATGTACTCACATGTAGCTTACTTGGGCTCTGCAACATCATGCAACATTATATATGACTACACCAATGCATATACTCAAATATAACGCAAGTATGACATGGCATTTTAATCACATTTCATTTAAAACAATTTACGGGAAAAACGTAAAGTATATATACGTACATATATAGAAAACCAAAATCCCACTCACCTGGAGTCTACGTTACAACTCCCTAGCACAACATTAAGCCGTCACGAACGATTGGCACCTAGAACAATTATCAAATCATGCCTTAGAATTCTTATCAATAGAACATATAACTTACATGTCCTAATTGGGAAGATCCGTACATCAGATTCGCAATCCATAAGTTTCTAATATCCTCAAATATTACGTATTATAACGTATCAAAGTTTGGTGACGATCCAACAGTCGAATCATCGATTATTATAATAATTAAGTAATGCACCTTAATCAAACTAGATTCACAATACTCAAACCCACATCATATGGATATCAAATATGAGATCAGGATATCAATTTAGTGTAAAATAGCATCAGCGGCCCATTGGCCACGCGCCGCCACATGGGCCATAACCGGTGCCAGTCGGGCGCCCCGTCTCGCCTGAAAATTCAACTATTTCTAAAAATTCTAAAACTTCACAAAAATGAATATCTCAGTGAGTGGAGCAACTTTCATACTTGTGACTAAGGCCAATTTGGCTGGGAAATACCTTAAATTCCCTTCGATCCGTCGGAAACCCTATAAAGGATGCTTCTAGATTCGACATCTCCGGTGCTCCGCCACCTCTACAACTAATTGGGCATTGTTCTAGACCTCATGGGAAGTCTATTGATGGTGGTGGTTGACTGAGGTACCTTCGGATTTGGTGGATCACCATCCCGAAGCCATCGCACCCACCGGTGCAAAACTCCTCAATTCCAAACCCAATCCTCTCAAATTTGATATAGAAATGGTAGAGGAATGGTCAATATGAGAATTGGGAGTGGTAGATTGGCCCAATCCATCGAAAAAATGATGAATTTCACCGGACGGGTCACAACTGGGTTCGCGGATCGCACGGGTCAAGGGTGATTCTGTGCTTCTCATTTCTCTCCCTTCCCCTTCTTTCTTCTGTTTCCTATTGGTTCCCCTCACATCACTCCTCTTCTGATTTGTCTCACCTTTCCCTCCTTTCTCTCATTTATACTCCATCTGCACCGACCATCCTTTGTTCCTTTTAATCTGGGCCACACACATGGCATCCCATATTTTGCTCCAAAAATCTAGAATATTCTAGATATTAATCAATTTACTAAAATGCCCCCAACTTTAAAGATTAATATCTCCTTCGTTATAATTCCAAATCACGATCCGTTTGCGTCCACGCGTTCATGGCAACTAGTACTACGAGGATACGTCAAGAAATTGAACCTTACGTGACACAACAATCAATAAAAATCAACACTTTTCCTCGAAGGGTATTTTCGTAAATTCACATTTAAAATTTATAAAAATCGTAATAATTAGGGATGAGTCATTACATTTTTTGCACGCGTATAATAATGTGATTCAATTAGTTGTCAAATGATCATTTTTTGTTTTGTTTTGAACAAATGATGTTTTCTACATTAAGGGAGAAGATGGTGGGCTTAACATCGCAACGGGCTAGCAATAATATAATTCAATCAATTGTTTATTAAATATTATTTTATCTATTCTTAATCTAATTCAATAGAATGTAAATGGAAATTGAAAGACCGATTTTATTATATGGATTCAATTGCTTTAATTGGTTTACGAGGGGTGTCTTCTAGCATGTACGAATATTATTCATTTACTTCAAACATTTGACTTTCTTTTTGTCATAAAAAAAAATTATTGAAGCAATTAACGCATATAAATATATTTAAAATGTGTAAGTCGAGCGTAGCACGCCCTAGTTCAAAAAATGTTGTCTGCACACGTGTGAGTGCGTGCAAGAAGGCTAGTTTACACTTAATGTACACAAGATTGGAGAGAGAGAGAGAGAGAGAGAGAGAGAGAGAGAGAGAGAGAGAGAGAGAGAGAGAGAGAGATACCCACACACTCGCATGCATGAGGGCTAGTTTAGACGTAACGTACACAAGATTGGAGAGAGAGAGAGACACCCACACACACACAAACCTTAATATTTTGGGAATCAGTTAACCACATACAGAGCGATCAACGCCCAAACCCGAACCACCAGTTGGAGGTAACCCGTACTCAAGAGCTCTACAGAATGATTCGTCCAAAGCCATTGCTTCATCATCACCTGGTTGTCGGTCCTGAAACTCAAAAACATGTATCATCGTAAAAAATTTAAACAATTTTCTATAAGATACCATAACTAAACAATTAAGTGATTCCTTGAGTTGATCAGCAAATCGTTGGCGTTGTACCACAGGATCTTCAACTCTGTGTATGCATTGGCAAGCTGTAGAGCAAAGGAAAATCATTAACAATCTTAATGACAAAGAAAAAGGTAACCAATAAAGAAATCATTCAAATCTTCAAGTTGGTAGGCATACTTCATGCTTGTTGATGAACAAGTCATAACGTTCAGTAAAGCCAGGCTTCGATCGATGCCACTTAGCTAAAGGACTCATTATCTCAGGATGGTTAATGATGAATGCGAGATTTACACATGTCTGTTCCAAAATGTGCCCCACAAGCTGCATAAATAGAAAATGAACTAAAAGGTATAAACTGATGCACAAGTCATTCTCCATAACCATAACATATTGAGATTCCAATCAAGTGACTAGATTTTTTCTTCAATGGAAAGAAAATATAAAGACATCTACAAGACATTTGCTAATTCACCGACAATAACTGACAAATTCAAACAAACTCCAGAGCGGGACAAATGCAATGACGCAAAAAGAAGAGCCATGGGAATTCTTTGATGAACAAAAATTGTCATATCATAAATGATAACTAAAAATTGTCATCAACACTAGATATACGAGAAAAACATAACATTGATTGATTGCAATGTCACTCCGCCAGCACACAAAACCAGAGGTAGTATCCTGATTCATGTGCTTGATTTTAAAGAATATATGGACAACAAACGAGTTGTTGTTTCAGGAGGGGAACATTTGATACCATCCTTGCGATATTGGTTAGCTTCTGCACTGGAGAGTTCTATGTTGAGGCCTGCAATCTTATTTAATTCCTCAACCATGTCGACCATTCTGCAGCAGAAACAACTAAAACCACCAATGTTGATCATTTAAGCCATATACCACTCAACATTTCCTCAGTCAGCGTTATCAAGTCATTGTAGTCTCATAAGCCATGTAGAATTCATAGGTAGTGAATTCAGGATTATGAGTCAAATCAATACCCTCATTTCTAAATTGTTTTCCAATCTCATAAACACGATCCAGGCCACCAACAACAAACTGCTTGAGGTAGAGTTCAGGAGCAATGCGCATGAAAAGCTTCATGTCAAGTTCGTTGTGATAAGTCATCTGAGATCTATGATGAGCTGTTTAGAGCTTAGGATTATCAAGTAGGATCTTACTAAGAAGGCACCAAAGACTGAGGAAATTAAAGGCAAAAAGTGGTGCAAACCTCATTATTTTTGGATAACCATCCGACCTCAAGCAAACAACCCTTTCAAATATATAGTCGGGGGCAATTGAGGGACCATAATTTTTCAGGGCTGAAGTAAGATAAATTGGAATACGAATACCTCTAAAGTCTGGTCATAAACTCAACAACTTCTATTCTATTAGAATGATCTGCACAAACAAACCAGTGATGCCACCATCATCTCATGTTCTGAAAAGGTAGGCGAAGTCCGCCAACTTCCCTGAGTTTGACTATTCTTATTCCGCAAGACACTGAAATCTGATATGATTGAGGATCAAATTAATAGGTTTCCTATATCCTTAGAGATTCTTATAATTTAATGATTAGCATGCGCCGAAAGTAATCACACTCCTAAGAGGATGCAATATCTACTTCAAGATATCCTCTAGGATTCTCCGGTTTAAAATGAATTCTATATCCTAAAAGAACTTTCTCTACTAGTATAAATATACTCTTCTAGGGTTCACTTCTGGTATCGCAATCATCACATACTCTATTCTTTTGTCTATTGCTTGAGTCTCATATATTGTTTACTAACTTGACTGTTGAAGAGCTTTGGCCAGTACCTCACCAATGCCTAGGTAATCTTATGCTTGTTTGCACTTTTACAAGTAGTCGAGTTTGTGCATCTCCTCCACACACGGTGGTGCAGAATTTGATTCTAGCAAAAAATAAAACAAAAATTTGAATATAGACTTATAAAAGAAAAGCATTTAAAAATTTTGACTAAGTTACTAGTCATGGTTACCATTCACCTTCTTCACTAAAAGAAATCTGCAGAACTAAATTTTTTTTGGATTTCTACCAAAACAAAATTTGGTTCCTGATATAAATACAACTTCAGACCTGAAATAATTTTTCATAGAAATTCATTTTTGATAAAATTCGGAAATATTTTAGTTTTGCAAGTCATAGATGAAAACCCTAACATCGTTTCCCCAACTAAAAACTAATGAAGGTTATTTCAAGTCTGAAGTTGAAAATGAATATATTTTTCTCTATTTTGTTTTTGTTTGAATAAAGGACTACCCAATTGAACTGTTGAGTAGTTTCAAAGTTGTATTTATGATGTAAAAAAATGCTTGAATAAAGCTTCTGTTTTTACTTATTTATCCATGTGAAATATTAGTTTTCTTATTTATACTTTTCTTCACATTTTAATTATTATAGGTTAGCTATTATAGTTAGATTATGAATCACGTCCTAATTCAGGGTTTGGACTTAATCTCGAATTGGGTGTGACAAGTTTATGTCGTATTTAGTAGTAAGTCTCGGACTAGACATGCGGTGACAAGGAATAGACATAAAGGTGTTGTAACATTTATGAGATCAAGTTCACTAAACATTGACCAACCCTTAGAAGTGCATGAATGGAAGATTACCTACTTATCAATGAACTAGTTCTTTGACTTGAGACATCACTGGCTATCTCATGTTAGTGGATATAATCTTTAGCTTCACCTCAAAGCTCTTAAACTCAGGGGAGCCTTATAGTGTGAGGTATGAGATAATGTACATTGATACGAGGATACATGAATGTAGAACAAGGGTTCGATCACTTTTTAAGTAATCATGAAGGTAGATATTCCAAGAGTCCCATGATGATCTACCTTAAAAAGTCTTTGGTAAAGCAATATACAAGAGATACACCAGGATGATCATGTTTATATATAGATTTTGACAATGAGTTTCACATGATCGGACTATGGAAGACAAAGAAACTGAATTGTAGGGTAACCATAACTAAGGTTCAAATTATGTGTTAATGAATTCAAACATATTCTGACTAATTTGGGCAACTGATAGTCATTACCAAATGTCACTATTCAATTTGTGGATACCATGAGAATAAATTAAAATGTAGTTGTAATTATGCAAAAGACGAAATTTGATTAATCAAATTATCTACTGTCAGTTTTAGGTGAAACCTACAAAGTTACACTTAATAAAATGATTTTAACAAATCAAACTGGTGGAGTTAATTTAATATAATTTCTATTTTATTTATTTTATTTGATTGTTCAAGGACGTTTATCTATTTTTTTTTTTTTGAACAAACAATATTATCTACACTAAGGGGGAGGAGGTGAGTTTAGCCTCACAATGGACTAGCAAAATGCGGTTCAAATTCGTCTTTGGTGAGTATCGAGCCTAAGACCTCTTACTTACAAGTGAAGAAGAATGCCACTAGATCATAGTATTAGGTAGTAGAACGTTTATCTATTATTAGAATAACAAATCCCACTCTAAAAGAAAATATCAGGTTAATTAACTAAATATGAGCAATTTAGGCAAGCCCAGTGACATAGGGGTGCGGTAAGCCCAATGAAGAGTCTCTTAGGCCATCTCGAACCGAAAGAGGGCCAAAGGGCCATGTTTAGCTCTATAGCCCTGCAAGAAATTACCTTTTTTTAATGAACAGTGTCATACCATATTTTATACCATCTCCAATCGAGGGGCCAAAAAGTCATAGGCCAAAACATAGCCCTTTGACAAAAAACCCATTTCCAACCGAATGAGGCTATTTTTTAGCCCCCCTCAATAATTTATTATTTTAATTGAATTAATATGGTTAATTGAATTAAACTACCATATTATAATAAGGTTTTTGGACATATTTGGAGTCTCACTTGTCGCTAAATGAATAAGCCTCTGGATTTCTTATCTTTATATAATCTCAATAATTTTTCGGATAGGATTTCGATTAACACATGTCGCTAAAGTGAGTAACTCTCAAGATTTCTTATCTTTATGTAATCTTAATAATTTTTCGGATAGGATTTCGAGTGACATGTGTTGCTAAAGTGAGTAACTCTCTAGATTTCTTATCTTTATGTAATCTTAATAATATTTCGGATAGGATTTTGAGTGCCATGTGTCGAGATGTAATTGGTTGTGCAAATTTTAGATAGGATTCTTATCTACATGGAAGTTCTTATCTTCAGCTTCCAATGTTAATAAATTGGCTAGATATTGAGGTAGAATTCACACACCATCATCTTTGCCCTCTCCAATATCTCTTTCAATTCAAGTTTGCAATGAATTTCAACTTTGGATCTTCTTCACAATCCAACTAGGGTTCCTCATCCAATTCCAAATTGGAAGATAAATGGACAGGGATAAGACAAGAAAATGAGGAGTTCGATGAAGAAGATGAAGTATGGTACAACACAACCTATATGACAACAATGGCTAAGGTCATGGCCTGTAAGGAAACTAAAGAATAATCTCAATAAGGTGGCCTTGTTGTTGGTCGCTCTTACAAACCACGAAAAAGAGAGATCGTGCATGAGACTCTGATGAACAACTACTTCAACTCCAACTCGATGTACTCAGAAGAGGATTTTAGATGTCATTTCCGAATGAGGCGTTATGTTTTTAAGCGTTTGCTTCATGATGTCCAACTTTTGTCAAAAGATGGATAAAGCATGCCACACTGGTTTCTAACCTCACCAAAAGGTTATTATTGCACTCCGAATACTGGTCTATGCCTCCCTAGCTGATGCGATGGATGATACATATGGTATGTCTGAGTCTACATGCCTTGATAATCTTGCTGAATTCTGTCGCACAGTTGTTCAGATTTACAAAAAGGAGTACCTCCGTGAACCAAATCAAGCAGATCTTGCTCGGCTCTGTGGCAAAGCTGAAGAAGGTGGACTTTCTGGGCATGATAGGGTCATTAGATTGCATGCATTGGTAGTGGAAGAGCTATCCCACTGGATGACAAAGAGGATTTAGCAGAAGATCGTGAAAGCCAACTATTGCGTTAAAGGCTGTTGCCTTGTTTAACACATGGATTTGGCATGCTTTCTTTGGAGTCCCAGGATCCCAAAATAATATTACAGTACTCGAGTGTTCACCTCTCTTTAATAACTTGATGGAGGGTAATCACCTCAACTTGACTACTACATCAACGAGCGTAGGTACAATATGGGGTATTTCCTAGCAGATGGCATATACCTAAAGTGGATGACACTTGTCCAAGCAATTGCAAACCCTGTGGATAAAGTCGAAATATGGTTTATCTTACACCAAGAGGCATACTGGAAAAATGTTGAGAAAGCTTTCTGTATTCTACAAGCACGCTAGAAAATCATTAAGGAACCGGCAAGAGAGTGGAGTCAAAATAAATTGAACTCCATCATGATGTCGTGCATCATATTACACAACATGATTATGGAGGATGAGCAAGATGACTATATTGATAGAGAGTCTGATGACGACCAAGATGATCCAAATAGGTCAAGGAGGGCTCATGCGAGAATATATGATGGGCCTAATTTGTCCCTAGATCCAAGAACTGGTAACATCTCTCTAAATGAGTACATGAGGTGTCATACGATGATACGTTCACGTATCACAAACAAGTACCTACAATAAGATCTTGTTGCACATCTTTGGGCCAAAAGAACAATGGAGTAGGCATAATGGACCAAATGTTATTTAAGTTTCAATAACTCCCTTAAGTACTACTAGGGTGGAGATTGGGTTATTATTTGTTAAATGTTGTTTAAGTTTCATGTTGTTAACTGTTGTTTAAGTTCAATTTAAAGACTACAACAACTTAAATATTAAAGAGTACAACAACTTGAATTTAAAGACTCAACAACTTAAATTTAAACACTACAACAACTTGAATATTAAAGAGTATAACAACTTAAATTTAAAGACTCAACAACATAAATTTAAAGAGTACAACAACTTAAATATTAAAGAGTACAACAACTTAAATTTAAAGACTCAACAACTTAAATTTAAAAACTACAACTTAAATTTAAAGACTATAATCAACATTTTCATCCGCCATTGTACGAGTATACTCGGATGTAAACAACTCCCGTCGGGTCATAATTTTCCTCTTTTTCCTATCAAAATATGCCTTACTCATTGGAGTATAATCCCTAGTGTTCCTTTCCATGTTCCTATCATCCATCTCTTCTTGTATATGTTTTGCCTGTTCTTCGTGTCTACGCTTCCTTTCTTCCACTGTAATGGCATTTTGCTCTACCATTAATCGCAATGAGGAGGCCATTTCCTCTCGAAAGGTTAACTCCTCCTTTGCCTTTCCATTTTCCTTCAATTTTCTAGCCTTGTTTCGTCCCATAACCCTAGGTTTGGAAGATTGACCCGGAGATGGATTTTCTACCCTTGTTTCTTCAATGATAGGAAATACTTGTTCATCCCCAACTGTATTTGACCCAAATCCTTCTTGAGGTAGATCTTGAAATAACACCCATCCTTTACAAATTTCCCAACAACCGTGATGAGTAAAGGGCTTTTTCATGTCATCTATATACAATCGCTCCGCTTGGTGTTCCTAGAAAATATAATTACAAAAATTCAAAGAGATTAATTTATGAAATTAAATGTAATCTAACTAAAAAAATTAAAGGAAATTAATTTATGAAAACACCTTCTTCGTCGTATAGATTGGCGCCACCTTCATGTCTACTTTTGTCATTTAGCATGGCTTGATGCCATTTATTTTAAAGATTTTTTTTTCCATTGTGAAGAATAACTCTTGTGGTTTCGGGGATTTGGTAGAGTGGTGTCTTCGTAGAACTCATAGTACTTTTTGGACGTACAAGTCCAAATGCCTTCACTTGTTTGATAACTACCCTTGACACTATCTTCCGAGACCCATCTATAAGTCCTATAAAGAGCTTCATCTTCTTTTCAGCTCCAAGCCCTTCCTTTGATTGAAGATGTGGCCATTTGAAAATGATTGAAAAATGAAGGAAAAGATTATTGGAAGAGGTAAAGAATATGATGTGAAGAATAGAAATAAAATTTGGTAAGATAGTATGGAATGGTGAAAAGGATGTGAGAAATGGTGTAGGAATGACTTAGGTATTTATAGGAAAAAAAAATTAGAATTTTTTGTTTTTAAATTTCATCTAAAAATAAATAAAAATTCAAATTCCAACGGTAATCTAACGTCAGCTAGTTATTGCTAGCTAGTGTCATGTTAACGCCAGGTAGCTATTGCAAGTGGGCTGGGCTGGGAAAATCGAGCTGGCTAGCTGGCTGATTATGGCCAGGCCGCTGGCCTGGGTTTGATTTTTGGTCGGATGGGGCCCACAAGCCCTTTGGCTTAGCCTTCAATTAGAGACTGTTTTCGTGTCAAAACGGGTTATATTTTGGCTTATAACCCTTTGACCGAGTCGGTTGGAGATGGCCTTAAGGCTCGTTGCACACATTTGATCGTAGTATTAATTTGTAGCTTGTATCGAATTGTTCATATAACCCTGAAAGATCTTCTAACCTAATGTGCTTGACAATAGAAAATAGAGAGAGGGATTATCTTTTCTAATTTAGAGAGATTAAGAAACAAATATGTAATAACCCGTATTAAAAAATATATATATACATATATATATACATGTACATATATATATATATATATGTATGTGTGTATGTATACATACGATTATTATTTCTATGTTGTGAAATTTTTGTAATATTTTTATGAAAACCCATTCTTATATACTTTTACTTCTTTATTTTGATTTAAGATCATGTTTACCTAATTACTAATAAAATGGGCGGTAGTGTCAAAGCTTGGAAACATGTCTGTGTGCCTACTAGTATACTTGTAAGTAATTTTTGTTAAGGAATTAGTAGTAAAGTTTTATGAGAGAAACATGGAGCTTTTACCAAACTCCATTTGTATCTCGATTGCTCTGTAGACTTACCCATGTGTTTTGATCCAAGGAACGCAACTTAAGAAGCATTTTGATGTGGTCTTAGATGCTTGTATCAACCTTGCATGATATTGCTTAACTTAACACATGTTGTGCCATTTGAACACTTATTATTGTTAATGATTAGAACAACACTTGTTTTTCCATTGGAACACATATATCATTCTTAATGATTAGGACAACACTTGTTATCTTGTGATTGAAACATATTTTATGGCTAATGTTAGCACAACACTTGGTGTCTTTCTATTGGCATACTTGGGAGCTTTCTCCTCAAACTAAAAGGGAAGAAAGGTGTCATGTAATTCTTATAAAGGAAGGAGCAAGAACCAACGGAAGAGACATGGAGAAAAGAGAGAAGAAGAAGAAGAAAAAGAAAAAGAACAACTCCAACAGGAAAGTCATTCTCCCTTTCATATTACCTTCTTATCCTTCTTTTACATACTATTAAGGGTTTATGCCATCTTTCATTGTATTTGTAAGTCTCTCATATATAGTGAAATACAATGAAAGCAAACCCTAGTAGATGTAGTCAATTTGACGAACCACTTAAATTGTGTGTTTATGAATTTACATTTTGAGATTATTGCCATGATAAGCACTCCCACAAAACCATTGCTAATCTTCCTCTAAAGTTTCTTTGAGGATCCCAAAAAAGAAACCTTAAGCAAAATCCAAAAAATGTCTTTGAGCTTACCCGATAATATCTCCACCAAGCTCACCATCATTTTCATCTAGTGATCAAAAGATACCCAGAACTAGAAATTCGTCCCGCCTATTTAACAGATCAAAACACCATTATCCATAGCTCAAAATGAAATATTTCTTTTATGAAAGTTGTTCATTTTCCTAACACCTATAACATAACATAATTTCAGGAAAATTTCAATGGTCCAATCGTCCCAAATGTTTGAAATACCAAGCTAGCCTCAAATCCCGCGTAAAACTAGATAGTCATTTTATGAGTACCAAAACCCTATTTTCCGTAGTTCATACCAAAACACTTCCTTAACAAACGTTGTTCCTATTCCTGTCTATCATAACATATCCAAATCCTAGAAAGATCCAATGGTCCAATCATTCTAGACATCTAAATACTATCACAGCCTTGAAAATTCGTAGAAAACCCTACAGTTATGTTTGGAGCTTCAATAATCCAACTTCCTTTGCTCAAACATAAACACTTCCTTCATAAAAGTTGTTCCTTACCACCTCTTATATAACATATCTACAATTCACAACAATCCAATACACACACACACACACACACACACACACACACACACACTAATTTGTACGTCAGTTTGAGTGGCTGATGTACGGTGGAGCTAGCCCCTTCTGGCAATCCCTTTGTATGGCCAATATCTCTATTTTTTGTTGCTCACTTAATGAAAAATTTTCAGCAATTCGACTCCTATTACATATGTAGAATTTCAGCTACATTAACGAAGTAAAGGGGGTTGATAAAAGAAGGGAAGAGAAGGGTGTCAGAGTAGAAGAAAGAGAAATAAAAGAGAGAACTTTTAAAAGAGACATGAATAAAAAAAAGGGGAAGTGGTAAAGGAAGAAAGAAAACAAGAGGGAGGAAATGAAATTGAAAACAATAAAAAGGAGGAAATGGTAACATATTGTTTATTGTTAAAGATTATTACTTTGTTGTTGATAATATGATTATATTACTCTTGTTACTCATCAGTTTAATTTATATTGAAACTTGCAGGCTTGTTAGAGAAAATGTGGTTATTAATATCTATGTGCACATGACATTGCAAAGCACGAAAAAGAGTTGGGTTGTGTAAAGTGTTTGAGTTGTGAGGATATTTAAGGGCAGGAGAATGCCTTCGATATAAATAATGAACCTTGTCTATGTCAGGCGTCGAGGGAAGAGCTTGAGTATACAACTAGTTGATTGTAAAATAATAAAATCTTGTATATGCCAGGCGTCCGCGGAAGGGCTTGAATATACAATTGGGCGTCAGGGAAAATGCCTATTTAACAAAGAGAAACTGAGAAATTAATTATGAAAATTGGGATGAACGGGAGTGAACTCATATTCTAAGGTATTCGGAGCCAAGTGGTATAATTCATTACTACAAAAGTACCCAGTAGTATCATTTATAAAAGCGACAAGAAAAGCCCATTTATGTTGGATATTAGCAAAAAATTCGACAGAAATTCATGTAATGTCGGTTAAAAGAACAGACAACATTGCTTACATCACAAAAGCCTTTTGCTGTCGGATGTGACTCTTAATCTGCCAAGAAAAAGGAAAGCCCATTAAACAAATAAAGCAAAATGTTGTCAAATACAACCGACACTAACAATCCCGTCGACTACAACTAACAGAAAATGACACACCCCGACTGGAATCGAGGCATGCTGGCCGTCACGTGAAGGTGACGTAGCCATGTGCACAATGTGGAAGAGATCGTATTATGTAAATGTGGGTGAACAAAAACCAAACTAGCTAACTTACACTAGACAAATATACAAGTGCGAGTGAAGGTATTTAAAGTGTAGATACACATATTTAGAGCATAGGTAACCTACGTGCAGTCTAGCAGACTAAGTATTAATTATACAAGACATGAAACAAAGTTCCTACGTTAATTGAAGTTTGTTAGAACCGCCGAAGAGTCCTCGTAAGCTACCAACATAAACGCCTAACTAGAACCTGGAGGGGCGCAAAACAGAAAATGTGAGTGGGCAAAAATAAAGCTTTTTAAAACCATTCCCTTTCCAAAAATAATAACCCCTCACCGTAAAACCTGTATAATTTCCCAAAAAATGGTAATACATACGTACATAGATATCATGCTCAAGAGTAGTGAAAACCAAGTATATGCCATGTCAAGTATCTCAACAATGAAATAAGTAAGCCAGGAGAAATAAATCAATGTAAACTGATATGTCAGCCGAAGTCACCAAATGTGACCTTTACGGCTGAGCCTATAGCTCATTTATCAACTCCTGCACACGAGTCGAAACCACCTAATGTGGTATGTACGATAGGCTGGGTGTAAATGGAAACGCTCAAGTGCTACGATCACGTGAAGGCTGTGCGAAGTATCGCAAGTCACCTACGAGTCGGAACCACCTAATGTTGTCTATACGACAGGCTAGCACCTGCCTTGGATCCAACGTGTGTGTGTGGTGCGGGAGGTGAACGATCATGTGAAGGCCAGGCCCTGGCCTCGGGCGGAGCACTAACACCGAGGTGCAGAATAATAAGTACTAAATGCATCTAAGCAAAACCATACACACTGCAACTACTATCATCAATATGCACTCACCTGAAGCTTACTTGGGCATCTGCAAGGTCATGTAATAATATTCATATCTATACTAATGCATATACTAAAATGTAATGTAAATGACATGTCATTTAAAAATGTATATCCATTTAAAACCATTTCTGGGAAAGTGGAAAACATATATGCGTATATATAGAAAACCAAAAGCCCACTCATTGATATGTAGCAAGATCATAACCCCCGAGTCTCACCTGGCTACGCTCGTCCTCCGGAAACGTCCACCTATATACGAAACAACTAATTTAACGTTAATTTTAAGCATATAACCAAAACTGTGTAATAACTTCTCATACGTTGCTCCATTAGGGTGTTTGAATATACCATCGTGGCCAACTCAAAACCACGAGCATCCCCATATTTTTAGAAAAAATTTTTGGTGTCCTATGCGCCGGCCACACGCAGGCGCATGCCTGCCACGTTAAACAGAAACCCTAACGGCGTTAGGGAATATTCTGTTAAATAGAAGCATATTCCATTAGATTTACTTGATGCTGTTAGTATATTCCGTCAAAGTTGATGGAATATTCTCTGTCTTCTCCGGTGGTCTTCGCCGGAGCTGTCGCTGACCGTCGTCTGCAACGCCGGATTCTGGAAAATCTTAAAACCTTAATATCTCCCTCAATTCTCAACCAAAATTCACAAATCTTATATAGATTTGAAGCTCTTGAAGTCTAGAACACAACCATACTTATTTGAAGTCCTAAAATCGACGAAAAACGGCCAGAAAAATTCTTGGAGAAACCGCCTAACTCTGCAATTCCACGATTGTGCTTATTCCGACGTCCAAACTTCTTCAAAACTAGTCTAAAATGCTAGGGAAGTTGAGTGAGTACCTTAATCAGCCTAAAACCATGTGGATTACCCACGATCACGTCGAAGCTATCTTAGCTTTTTGCCGGAGTTTCTGAATTCCGGGGTTTTCGTGATCAACTCACTTAACAAATGGTACCACAAGATTCTAGTGCTCAAGAGAAGTATGGTTATAGAAACCTCGAGTTTGATTTGTAAAGTCTAATGGTGTTTGAAGGTCGGAGGGCTCGGATCGTACGGACGAGAGAAAGAGTTCGAGAAGAAAGCAAAGGGTGAGGGTTGCATGTGTGTGTGTGTGGTCACAGGTTGGCCGATTTAAAATGGTCTGAAGCCCTAATTGGGCTATAGAATTTAGGGCTTACACAAAAGAGTCCAAATAGGAATAGAACCAACCCAATCTCACATATTCATCCGTAACATTTTCGTTATGAACCCGATTCGGCCCTAACTCACGTCAACACACTAGTGACGACGCGTCCAATTTAATTACGTCAGCGAGAAAAATAATTTAAAACTATATGCATACATCCATGTCACTAAGCCTCAAGGGCATTATCGTCACTTTACACTCTTGGGAAGGAAATATATACAATAATTTAGGACGGGTCGTCACAGAAAATACATTAATAATAAAAAAAATATAAAAACGACAATTTAATGAACGTAAACAAAACTAATAATTGAATAAATAATACTAAAAAATAAATATATATTCATATATATATATATATAAGTTCGTTAATTATGTTTATAACCTTTTACTAATTATACAATTTGTACGAAAAAAGAAAAAATATACCTACATTCGACTTCCTTTTCATCTTCCTTAATTAAATGCCAATCCTTTGTTACAGGAAAAATATACAATTTGGGATTCCACAGCTCCAAGTTCTCCAATGAGGCGTAGCTCCTTGTGAATAATAAAAAAAACATTTGTGATGCATATTTACAAAAACAGAACCTACATAAAAGCTCTAAACAAAGACCAATTTTCAATTTATGCATAATATTTGATAAGGTATCTCAAGTCAAGATTCAAAATACAAACTCGATTTAATAACATAATCAAAATTTAAAACACAAGTTGAATGTAATACAGATAATTTAAAATGTACTGGTTTCAGAATGTTGCTCCTTGAATTGTTCATCCATCGTGATTGAAGCGAGAAGGAGAAGGGGAGAAGAGAAGGAGAAGGAAAGAAGGAGGAGAGGAGAAGGAAAGAGGGAAGGAATGGGGAAGGGAGAAGGCAGCGGCACAAGGAAGAAGGGGAGGGGTTATATTATGTAGAATTGGTATTACTTTCGGTTAAAGCCGACAACAATAAGTTTCTGTAAAAAAACATAAAAAATTTATCCGACACACTTTCCTATTGCCATTGGATATAACCGACAGCTCTAAGAATGGCAGGAAATATCCCGCCCAAAATTCTCTCCCAAAATTTCAAATTCCCTCCAAAATTTTCAAATTCCCTCCAAAAATTTTAATTTCCCTCCCAAAATTTTGTTACAATTTAAAAAAAATAAAATAATAATTGTTTGGTTTAATAAATAAATAATATATATTGAAATAGAATACGTTTAAAAAATAATAATTGTTCGTTTTGATAGATAATACGTATTTAAATAGATAATAACCCATGTAAAATATGCGATAAAGAAACAAGAAGATAATTGTACAATGAAAATGTCATCACACAAACTAAATATTGTCTAATCAATATTTCAAAAACATAAATAAAAATTTACCTCAAATTACTTTTCTCCCTTCAAAATTTAACAGAGATATGCATTCTACGAAACTAGTTTCAACGATCTAACCGTCAAATTGTTTGCACATACTACAAGATTGCATTTGTAAAAAAAAAATTGCAAAAAAAAAAAAAAAAAAAAAAAAAAAAAAAAAAAAAAAAGTTTTCAATGGTTATAAACGACAAATCGACAAATCACAATTTTACGGTTATTTTAGCTTCGAGTTTGATGATTTTTTATAGCTACACTCCTTGACCCTATAAGAATGCAATGAACAAATTCGATCTTCAATTTAAAATATTTACATTAGTGGATACCTCAAAATCTTGTTTTATACTTAATGGAAGTATAACATTAACTCTAAGTGTTTGTTTAATCTACCGTTTCGACGCGATACGCATTCTACGAAACTTTTTTCAACGATCCAACCATCAAACTTATTTGTACACACTCCGAGATCGGATACATAAAAAATCGCAAAATAAAATATTCAGAGATTAGGTAACGGAACAAAAAAAATTTGACGGTTATAAACGAAAATTCACAATTCAACGATTATTTTAGCTCCGATTGTGATAATTTTTTACAGCTACACTCCTCGTCCCTATAAGAAATTAAGGAATTCAATCTTCAATTTAAAATATTTACACTAGTGGATACCCCAAAATCTTATTTTATACTTATTGGAAGTATACATTAACTCTAAGTGTTTGTTTAATCTACCGTTTTGACGCGATACGCATTCTACGGAACTTTTTGCAATGATCCAACCGTCAAACTTGTTTGTACACACTCCGAGATCGCATACGTAAAAAATCGCAAAAAAAAAAAAAAAAAAAAAAAAAAACACATTTAGAGATTAGGTAACGGAAAAAAAATTTCAATGGTTATAAACAAAAAATCACAATTTAATGGTTATTTTAGCTCCAATTTGATAATTTTTTATAGCTATACTCCTCGACTACCTGTAAGAGCACAATTAATGAATTCGATCTTCAATTTAAAATATTGCACTAATGGATACCACAAAATCTTATGTTGTGCTTATTGGCCTCGGGAATAAACAATTACTTCTGACCATTTAAACACGCCCTTGGAAAAAAATATAACTATAGTAGAAACAATTTAAAAAAAATCAAATATTATCAAAATTATGCTTATCTAATTGTGATTATTCATTAAATTCAAGTTTTGTACATCTTCATACCAATTATAGTGACAAAATATATTAGTTTAACATAAATAAATATTTATGTTATATTAAATATTAACTAGTTTTGTACATCTTCAAGTTTTGTACATCTGCTGTTGCCTTTGAATGTGATTAGCAAAACATAAATATTTATAAAATATTTAAAAATCATATAATACAATCCGAGAAATGTAGTATAAAAAATTTGAAACCATTTGTGTCAGATATAACAGATAATGGCACACCTTTTAAACATGTTGTTGAAAATATTTTGTCCAACAGTAATAGTATAAAACTGTCATCACTATCTGACACATTAAGCCAATTTTGTAGTAGGATAAGTATGGTATGGGACCTACATGCTTGGATGCCTTAGGTATATGTTAACATGATTAGAAGGGAGTGAATACATTTCACCTATCTCATTTGCATATATTTTATGTATTTGCTTGAATTATTACATTTTAATTATTGTTTTGTAGATGCTTATATCATTTTGAGAACTAATCCATGAACTAGTGATCTTGTAAATTTTTATTCCGCTGTATATTCAATAAATTTAATATAGTAAACTCAAGCATTTATTATGTAAAATCTTGTTATACGATGTATTGTGTAATTGTTACAAATCATTATTATTAATGTTTTTTTTTTTCACCATGTCTTGGTTATAGAATTCATTTCTATAGTTAAGATATGGCTCACTCCTTACCTCGTGTATAGTTCTTATTTGCGGGTCAGGGCGTGACTAAATACCATAATAGTTGAAGTACCTAAAGGAAAGCTTTCTAGCAAACTACTTCTTCCTGCTTCAGCAATCGAAGATTCACAGTTAGGGATATTGATAGAGGGCTAACATTTGGGAAGCTCAACAATGTCAAATGTATTCACATATGAAATCTAAAGGCCGGAATTCTAAACCTAGATTTAAACTTAGAGCTGGTGTTCTTATTTTATTATCCACGAACACAAATCCGTCAATTAACTCTAATCACTTGGATTAATTTAATTTGATTACATGGAATCCAACTTTCTATTAACCATGCACTTTGATATGATTATATATTCTTACATCATCCATTACGCTTCCGCACACGTAAGTTAAGGTAATCTGCAATCTGACAAATGGGTGTTATTACCAAGTTACCGTAGTGCATTATGTGTAGGTCATATATGTCAATTCTTAATTGGTTATAATAATTGATGTAATAAGTATTGAATTTTTCTTACCACATGATGTGTTTTAGTTCAACAATGTGATCCAACAATTTTTTCCATCAAGCATTGCTCATTAAAGGCATGTTGTTTACTTGGAATGCAGAAAGTCGTGAACTGGAGAAGTCGTGACCAACTCATAATAGTAAGAAGAAAATAGAAGAGCACAAGATCTTGAATCTTAATTAGAGAAGGAGAAAGTTTTTGTATTTCTCTGTAAAATGTTCTATTGCAGTGAACAAATGATTAGTTACAACATGAGAGGAGTCAAGAGACTTAACACACTCTTCCAACAATGTGTAGCTATTAAGTAATTCACCAACTTACTAACATACTTTCAATAAACACATGTCTAAAATAATGCTGACATGGCATCTAAGAATATATGGCAAATACCAAATACCCATCATCAGTTTAATTCTTGAGTTTTCAGGTATGAAACTACAAATTATAATTCAAGATTCACATACTTTTTTATTCTGTATGTACTAGTAAACATATGAGAAATCATATGTCATAATAATTTCAATGACTATTGATATACAAGATTCAGTGCATCGTTTTTAGGTATTATCTGTCGCCATCATACAGACACAAACTATAAACTATAAACTATAAACTAATGTGAATAGCTAGTCACTCTCATTGTGCATGATACATTATGCTGTGTTGTTTTGTTTTCATTTGTTTAAGCTATTATGAATTGAATGCATAGTTTTAGTAATGTTCTTTTGGCTTGTAACTGGAGAAATTAAGAAGAGAGAGGACAAAAAAAAAAAAAAAAATAATAATAATACTCACTTGTGATTTTTAGTAGTCAGAAAGGGTCCTCTCCGGATCCCTTTCTCCTAATCTATCAAGTCTGTGGATCTAGACTATTGAAAATTGATCCAACGGCAACAGGGGCTCACCTTAAAAATTATAAGAATTTTAGCTATTAAATTAAATTTCAATAACTCGAATCTCTAAACTTGATGGATTATGAGGAATGAATCCAAAGAGGATCCTTTGCATAGAAGTCAATGCGTGCGGTGTTTGACGGACATACAAGTAATAACTATCCCTTTTATATAATACTATATGATCAACGACAAACTATGGTATGATTGAAGGAAAGGAATTATTTCCACACACGCTACCACGAGAGAGAGAAAAAAAAAGATACTCTGTAAAAAGACTCCACAAAAACTGAATTATTTGGTAAGGTAGACGTGGTACTTGAATAATTGAATTACTTGGGTACTAATTAAGTTTGAAATTCAGTAGTTTTAAAACCTAGTGGCAGATAAGTGTTCAAACGTTAGCCAGTTAGTAATTTAATGTGATATCAATCAAGTGTTTGGGCCCACTTCACAATATTTTTTATGATTCAAACAGTTTATTTTTCTTTGGATCTTGATTCACAAATCATACTTAAAAATCGAAAATCCTTTAATCATTTGATTGTTGTTGCAAATATTTCATTGTATTTTCAACAATGTTGTATCTGTCTATTTTTTGTTTATCACAATTAGATCTTGAAACACTTTCCAATTTGAACGAATTTTCGTAAGAATGATCTATAAATAAAGATCTGAAAAATGAACAATTTGAACCAAAAAAAAAAAATTGTAAAGTTGACTCAAACATGTGATTAGCATCGTATTAAGTAACTAATTTAGAAAAAGTACAAATTTCAAAAAGAACACTCTGAACATCAGGTCTTGTATCTGTGCGCGTGCATACTGGGGAAAGAGGCCTCTGAAGGACCAAGAAGTTTTTATTATTATTTCCCTTCAAGGGTCAACTATATATGCATACAAGGATATACACCTACTTTTTTAAATTTGGATATTATATTAGGAGTTGAAATGCATAAGAGTCTAGGTTTATAGTTTGCCCCTCTAATCCATATTCTAATATAGTATACTAGCTCGACTCCTTCATAAGTGAAAAGGCAGACATTTTTGTAAGCTTAGAAGAATTGAAAAACAATAATGTATGTTTCATCTAAAGGTCTACAGCACGGACCAATATTGTCTGCCCTCCCATTTTCCATCCTCTTCCATTCCTTTCTATTTTTCTAGCCATTGATTTCATGTTAAGTTAATTTAATGCTTTAGATTTTGCCACCTCACACATTTTTCACTCTCCTTTCTTCCTCTTCGCGTTTGCTGCTGCATTCATAGACCAAGAAACATTTTCAGTTGCACAACAACAACATCCTCCACCAAGAATGCCATTGAATTACAATTGAGGGCTTATTTTCGTTCAATGCATGAATGCACCATACACATGGTCCACAACATAATGGAGCATTCTCAGATTCACAGTCACCATTTTTCAGAGAAACCTAGAAATTCAAACACCAAATTTTTACAAAAAAAATGGTTTCTTTTTTTATCAATTAAAAAAAAAAAAACTCAGATGGGATTATATGCAAATTTTCAAAAACAGAGAAGAACCCAGAATGCAGAGTGTTGGAAAAAAAAAAAAGAATTTATGAATTTAATCATCTAAAAGTCACGATTTGGGGATGAAAAGATTAGAGAGAATTAAAAAAAATTGAAATAAACACTCAGGAACTGTGGCGATTGTGAATCAAGAGGCGTAGGCGGTGAAGAAATCAATGGGAGACTGAGAAGAAATCCATGAGACAGAAGGAGATGAGGGCAGAACGGGTGGTGAGAGAGCCGAGGAGATCCATAATGGGAAGGCGAAAGGGGAGAGGGAGAAGAGAGAGAAAGAACAAATCAAACCAAAACAAAACAATAACTATGGGCTGAGAGTAAATATGTTTTTTGGTCTGTGAATGCAACAGCAGAAGCGAAGAGGAAGAAATGAGAGTGAAAATGTGTGAGGTGGTAAAATCTGGAGCATTAAATTAACTCAACATGAAATCAATGGCTAGAAAAATAAGAAAAGATGGAAAGAGATGGAAAATAGAAGGGTAGACAATCTTGGTCCCTACAGCATGCCTGATGTCTTAATTATATAAGTGTGTGCATTATTTGGGAGTCAAATTACGAATCAAATTGACAACCAAGCTGCGTGACGATTCTCTGATTGACATGATAGGATACCGTGTCTCATGTCTTGACAACGTATATGTTCTGTTAACTACTTATTGACCTTTTGTTTAGGCTTATCTGTTTGAAATTCATTAATGAGAGCAATATATATTGTATAAAAAGAAACTCTTCTGATCGATCATGACTAACTCATCCAGTTTGTTTTCACCTAAGAACGTAGGTGTGCTCTGTCAGAAAGAAATAATACGTAAGCATGCGGCATGCAAATGTCATATGTTTTGTATTTAGCAAGATCTCCGATCCTTTCTTTTTATTTTGAGAGATAATTGGCTTCACAAAATTACGGAGGAAATTTGACACAAAAACACTGTGGCAGATTTATGGGACTTCTTGTTTATGATCTTTACTTTTTATTTTGAGAGATATTGGCTTCACAAAGTTCTGAGTTTTTATAGGTAAAATAAGAAGAGAAATAGGTTCGACTCACATAAATAACCCACTACTGAATTATTATTGATTTTATGATCCCATCACAAAGTTGGATATATATCATGTGGTAGTACATTGTCAAATAAACAAAGAATCATCCATAAAAAAAAGGGCATAATTCGTCAAGAAAAAATGGGGTCTACAAATTAATGTGGGTCAGTAGGATTTGATCAAAAAACAAACCCTAGTATCACCACGTTCCCCAGTACTTGGAGGAAATATAATGATGAACTTGCTGAATGATCAGGATCTAAAGGTGATGATAATGACAGATTTACCAAGGATTAAGGATCGAGTTGTGAAAGTTAACCGTGAAAATGGAGAAGTCCAGTTTTTTGGTTGCCAAGTTGGAAAAACATGACAAACGATTGTACCCATTGTGTTCTTTTTTCATTTATTTATTTTTTCTTGAAATGAAAAGTAAATGCAGCTGAAATGGAATTAATTTGTGCTTTTTCCAGAGGCAAAACAATTTAAAAAATTAAAATCAATCTTCGAATTTTCCAACTTCTGTTCTTATGAATTTTTCTTCCACTCTATAACACATACACAGTTCTAAAACTTCTCACTTATCACCACCTAGGTGTTGGGTGGCTGGCCACCATTCCGTTTAATCCCTAGATGTTTAAAAATTAAAAAGAGGTGCCTAGACTTGCTTAGTTGTTTGGCTAACCCACCTTGGTGCCTACCAAGGACGAAGCTAAAGAGGGACAAGGAGAGGCGGCCGTCCCTCCCCTTGCTGAAAAACAAGCCCAGGAGCAGTGGTTCCTCCCCTCTGGTCTCGTCAGAAGTTCTGGTTTCACTACAGTTCTGGTTTCCTTCTTGTTGCGCAGCTGTGCTGTGTGTGAGGGTTTTAAATTTTTTTTTTGGAAAGGCCAGGACAAAATGACGGCGTCTAGGTCCTGGTTAATTTTTTTTCTAAAATTCCCATTAGTGGGACAACACCGTTTCATTGGCTATTTAAATTCTTTTTGAAAATTCCCACTTTCGAAACCAATCAGATAGCAGCAGCAAGAAGCTGTGCCCCCAAAATTGGAATCCAATTTTTGCCCTTTCAAAAAGTCAAAAGATCTCTCCAAACCACAAACTGTAAATCGATATATGCCTATAAGGGTTCCAACTCGTTACATGAAAAGAGATTTTATTAAAAAACACATAAGTGGAGTTTACTTTTGAGAGAATTATTTCAAATTTGGAACTTCATTCATACTAACATATGTAATGACTACTAGTTTGTCATCCTAAATAGTTCAAACTTGAATAACACAATATATTTTGAAACTTTCAAGATTTTGAGATATATTCTTAGTCCAATTTCAATTTTGAGATAATGTATGTTGTTTCACGCTATATTCCGAGCACATTGAAGAACTTCTCCACACATATATAGTTAGGGTGGTTATGTTTGTATCAGGAACCGTATGGATTACATGGTCCGGCAGCCGGACATGAAATTTCTGCCTTAACAGTGGATGGAAAATTTGCAAATTAATCAGTAAATTTCAGACACCTATTTTCTTAGTGAAAAAGGATTGGGCTAGAATATTACTTTAGGTTATCCCCTTCCAAAAATATTGACATCTTGCCCACGATTCCTTTGGATGGATATCTGATTTTTTTTTTTTTTTTTTTGGTCTTTTTGTGTATGCTACAAGACAACAGGGCTGCTACGTTACCTTCTTGTTTTTGCTTTTATTGATAATAAGTTAATTATGCGACTTTTTCATAACATAAAATTTTGTAGTCAACAAATATAACTTATTGTATTGATAAATTATGAATGAAATTAATATTGTCTACTATCTAAAAGGGTTTGGTTGTCTACATGTTTTTTGAGACCGTTTATCCGTTTAAATTTCGCCCCTCCCCTCCACGATTTTTGGCTTCGCCACTGGTGCCTACCTAGCCCGCCTAAACTCGCTTAGGTCGCTACATTCACTTAGACAGAATATTAATAACTTTCATTTTGCATTTGTTTTTAATAAAATATCAAATGTAAGAGCCTTATTAAATACTTGAATACTTGGATAAACACTCACTATATACTTATTCTCCATTTTTCAATATTTTCTAATACTTTGTATATATAATTTTATTTTGCAACTTATGTATCTCAATACAATTTTTTTTTAAGTATAAATAGACAGTATTTATACGATATATAATAAATTTACTTAAATCCGCCTAGTTCACCTACACCCCCTCCTAGGCTCTTTTTAGGCGCTAGGTCCCAACCCACCGCCTGACTAGTGTCTAGCGTCTTTTAGAACCTTGCATACATATAAATTTAGCTTTTTCATATATAGCATGTATATCTCGCTCCATAATAACACTAGTACAAAAAACACTTTGCGCAACGCAGGTCCTTCGTCACGCAAAGTCCAAAAACGTCGCGCAAAACTTTGTCCAACGAACCTTCGTCGCGCACAAACCGTCACGGCAAGGCAGTGACAGAAGGCTTTGCGCGACGCATGTAACCCCTTCGTCGCGCAAAGACACTTTGCGCGACGCAGTTTGCACGACTCAACATACGTCGCGCAAGTGTCTTTGCGTGATGCATGTAAACCCTTCGTCGCGCAAAGCCACTTTGCGCGACGTATTTTGCGCAACTCAACCTACGTCGCGCAAGTATCCTTGCGCGACGCATGTAACCCCTTCGTCGCGCAAGACCTTTGTGCGACTTACTTTGCGTGATGTAGACTATGGTCGCGCAAAGTGTTTTTGCTCAACGCATGTTTCGAAGTTGCGCAAAGATACTTTGCGCAACTTAGGAACATGCTTTGCACGACGTATTGTATGTCGCGCAAAGTGGATTTTTGGTTTTGGTAAAAAATATTACTTTCTTAATTTTTAATAATATTGTAATTAAATTCTAAATAATAATTAATTAACCAAAGAAAAGTATTTAATTATACAATATATGAAAATGTACATACAAGATGTTCGACTAAAAAAGAAGAAACTACAAGTAATCTTCTAGGTGAAGTGGCTACTGGGTATCGGCAGGGTGAAGTGGCTCGGAGGTTGAAGGTGTAGCAAGATCAGGTATTGGTAGCGAGATTTGGAGGCCGGTCATCTGTATGGCTCGTATAAGATCTCTCACCTGCCCGGCATAAGTATGCAGCTGCTCGCCCTGGGCCCTTATCTGCTCCTTCATCTGCTCGCCCTGGGCCCTCATCTGCTCGCCCTGGACCTCAAGCTGCCCCTTTAGGGTTATCACTTCCTCCTTCAATTAATCGACCTCTGTGGTGTTCGATCTAGAAGAAGAGGCACCAGTCTTACGAAGTCGTGCTTTCCCCATGCACCGAACAACCTTGCCGTGACGACGACCGAAGTTCTGATCCAGGACATCAGTCAGGATCTAAAAACCTGCATCCTCAGGTACCGTGACGTCCTCAATTGGGGTCTCCGGGGGAAGCTGCGATGTTGCTTCTTGGAGAACAGTAGTGCTCTTTTCCACCATAAGAGCCTGTAATAATAAAGAAAAAACATATATATAAATAATATTTGAACGATTCATACATATAAGAATAATAACAATTACATATACTTACATGAAGTTGCCTAGCGGTCTCATCTCCAGGTCGAACGTAAACGTCCTCGAACATGTCAATCTCTGGGAACTTAGAACCCTCCTGAAGAAAGAAAAAAAACATTAAGAAAATTTTATTAATCAATAATAATAAATAAATTGTATAAAATTTCTAAATTAATATACTTTTACCTGATGTCGTGTCTGAAGCCTATATGAAAAGGGCTTCGAACCGGAATGGTGGAGAAGTGTCTTTGACTCCCGAGCTATCTTGCCAGCAACAGATTTCTTCTGTTAAACACACAATATACATGTTAATGTGACTATTTGAAATAAATTAATAAAAAAAACTTTAAAAAATAACTAAAACAATAATAAATTATTATTCAAATATTATGTACATACCACAAATTTTGGGTCCGTAAAATGTTTGCAGAGCCATTCCCAATCCTCTGGCCGGTCCTTTAACTCACTTGGGCAACCATGTAGGCAAGCAATCTCCGGAGTATCCCATAGGTTAAAATGCGTGTGAAGATAGTTCTTCCAATGTTTGTACCAGATTGCTAAGGTCTCGTCTAAGTAGGCCTTGACCTCGGGGGATATATCATCAAGATCAAAAATTACCTACGAATATGAAAAACAATAAAATAATAGTAAGAAATATAATAATATTAAGATAATATATTTTGGTTTTTAATATTTGTAAACAAAACTAAAAAAATGACATTGAATTTGTTTATTTAGATGAAGAAAAGAATGCAAGAATCGGAAAAATAATTTATGAACCCAATGACATTCATGAACAAGCAACTCAGACATGGCATAAAGTACAAGATTATAATAAACAAGAATCGATAAGATTAGCTTATGAATTTGAAAAAGAAACAGAAGAGTTAATTTCAAAAATTGATGAAATAGATCAAAATGAATTAAATAACCAGATAAAAGAGTTGGATGATTTAATTTCATTACCAACTTCGATACATACCTAAGTAATCCAGTGAGTCAAAATGAATATACAGAACATCAAGAAGAACAATATTTTTATGCAAAACCAAGTAGTTAAAGGTTAAAAATTAATATACTAACCGACAACTTGTCTCGCACCAAATCCTTCGTCCAATCTGGAATTTCTGCCCACTTCTCCCACTGCATAGGACAATTTTGTTTAATAACAACACCACAGCTACTAGCGACGATGCTATGTTGTTGTGATGTAGCCGCTCCACGATGTAGTGGGTCATACTCAATCTTGATCTTGGAGCCAGTCAAACGTACACTCTGTGCCAACTTCAGCATTCGACTAGGCCCCCTAGTTTTTTTTTTAGCTGGCCAAAAATACTTAAATGGTGAAAACCCAAAGCTTAAATTTGCACAAAAATTTCAACACAACTTCCCCTAATAGTATAGCATTGCCCAAAACCTTAAAACAGTAAAATAACAATAATTCACACCCAGAACACATTTTCACAATCTAGCAAATTTTTAGCATCGTAAAAATAATAATTTTAAAATGAAAAAAAATAAATACAACGTACTCATCAAGAATTAGAAAAAAAAACTACCTAGATGGGAGGCCTCACCCTCGACTTTGGATGCTTCGGAAGTGTGATCAGAAGGGTCCGGCTCACGGCGGCGTCGGTGAGGCCGCCTTGCACTGAGCGGGTGAACGGATACTGATGACGTCGATGAGACAGGCACTTGGGACACCATAGGAGTAGCCTCATTAAGGGGTGTATGCTCCCCATTCAATGGAGCACTCACGCCTGGAGCAGTAGATGCTGATAATGTGGGAGGCACATTGGTCACGCTCCGACGATGAGTGATCAAATGCGAAATCTATACACTTTTTGAATCATAAAATTATAACATTAGAAACTAATAAATTAGCATCCAAAGTAATAAGTAGGTTACCAACACTCTTAATTTCAAAACAAGTACGGGCAATGTATATTTAGATTGAGCAAGTAACAAATTATATCCAACAACCTTATGAACAACCCTGATCACAAAAAATTATTGTATGTGCTTGTGTATATGTGTGTGGATCAACAATTAGATACACAAAATAAATGTGTCTGTTGTATGGCTGATATTATTTATTTGCAATTTGCCAGTGTCTGGTGATTCACTTCTTGTCAACTACTGTCCAGAGATATCACTGGCAAGCACCAACTTTTACTTGTCCTAGAGTTGATACTTCATTTTATTTCAAGGAAAAAGGTGATACTTGTCAACTACAATCCAAAGATATCACTGGCAAGCACCAACTTTTACTTGTCCTAGAGTTGATACTTCATTTTATTTCAAGGAAAAAGGTAATACAAAAAGAGGATGACGACAAAGAAGAAACAATATCTTTGCCAATATGAAGAATCAGAACGAAAAGCTAAAGCACATAAGTTTACCTTATTACAGATGACATTAATCTACAGAAAAAGGTCAAATTTAAGTCATTTTTCTGTATGAAGGATGAACTCAAATTCAAGTCTTACTTTTGGTGATCTAGTTATGTAGTTAAGAACTTTGATATCAAGCAAAGTAGGAAACCCATTAACCCATTTAAAAAGCAGAACTTAAATTACTGATATGGTTAAACTAATCAAACTATTATAAAAATTAAAACAGAAGAAGAAATGGAAATTCCAAATTGCAGTGGCAAACATTTTGCAATCCATCATCCAACCAACTAACAGGGGAAATTGACAAAAACCCAACATGCAATTTGAGCCTAAACCCTAAATAACAAAAACCCATCGAAAATCAAAAACCTTCACCTTGATTTTGGGACTTAATTCGCGTCGGCTTCGAGTTTGGCGTCGCTGCCTTGCGAACGAGAGGGAGAAAGATGAGTCTTAAAAACCAAATTCGGATTCAATAAAGGTTTATACGGGAGGGAAAGAGGGAAAGAAATAGGGAAAAAGGAAAGAGGGAAAAAGGTTTATACGGGAGGGAAAGAGGGAAAGAAAGGGGGGGGAAAAGGGAAGAGGGAAAGAGGTTGATACGGGAGTACGGGAAAGAGGGAAATAAAGAGGGAAATCAAGAGGGAAAGATGGAAACAGGGAAACAGGGTTTTTACGGGAATGAGGGATAGAGGAAAAGTGGTCTATTAATTATATGGGAAAGAGGGAAAGAGGGAAGAGGTCCAAACTTAGGAAAATTTAAAAAATGCGCCTATTTTTCACTATTTGACTGCCAAAATTATCATAACTTGCACGACGTAGGTATACAATTTGACGTCGCGCAAAGTGGTCATGTTAAGGCGTCACGCAAGGTAATTTTTTTTTCTTCCAATTATTATAAAAATTACTGAAAATATGACTTTACTCTTTTCAAATTCAAAATTTTTTTACATAAACCCCACAATAATATATTTTTCTAATAAAAACCCACAATCAATTTTTTTTACATATATATTATTCAATTTCTTAAGTGTTATAATTTGAATTAGAATTTAGATCAGCATTTTTTTTGGCGAATTATGTGGGATCGTTTAAGTTTGTGCATGTTGTTTAATTGGTTCTTAATTTGTTTCGAGTTTTGAATTTGCATTGATTTTATCTAGGCATCAGTTGCTTTGATTGAATATTTACTTGAAATGGTTCAAATTGTTTTACCCAGCTTGAATTGTGGATTTGTTGCTTCAAAAGCACTCGATTTGCATCTTTTTGCTTTGAGAATTTTCTTAGACTTTTGTTGCTCTCGGTTCAGACTTGAGCGTTATCGAGTAGAAGAATTTGTGGAAGAATGTTCATGTAATCCACTCAACTTACTTAGAATTAGGCAACTTGAATGAGACAAGCAAGATTTTTGTGATGAGTTGATGCAATGTACTTGTTAACTGGTTTCCTTCAATTTTTCTTAGTTATACAAGCTAGTGGTGCAACCCAGAGGTCCTTTATATGGTGTTGTAGATTTTTGATCAAATTATGGTTGAAAGTGTAATTCTTACTGTTGGGTGTTCACTATTTGCCTACATATTTCTTGTCGTCAAAGTCACCAACAGAGCTCAATACAACGTCACCATCCACTGGTAACTAATAACATGTTTCTTATGTTGTCTAACAGTTACGTAAGAAATTAAAAATTATCTACTCTTCACTTTCTCATAAAAAAAATAAACATTTCATGCATGGGATTAGGCAAATGAGAACTAGATGGGCAGATGGGCCAGAATTTGTGACTCAATGCCTGATTAGGCCAGGAGGGAGCTACACCTACCGCTTTACAATTCAAGGGCAAGAAGGTACTCTGTGGTGGCATGCTCACAGATCATGGCTTAGAGCCATCGTTTATGAAGCACTCATCATTCATCCTAAACAAGGAGACTCCTACCCCTTCACGAAACCGAAAAGAGAAACAACCTTTCTTCTCGGTGAATGGTGGAACGCTAACCCTATCGATGTCTTCAGGCAGGCGACGATGACAGGAGGAGCTCCAAATGTTTCTGATGCATACACCATCAATGGTCAACATGGTGATCTTTACAACTGCTCAAGCCAAGGTACCATAATTGCAATTCTATCCTTGATAAAACATTATGATATTGATGTAACAACTAAGTTTAACATTCCACGCACATAATATGTGTTTAAACTTACCCGGTAATTAATGTAATAAGTAAATCTTATGTGCCACGTATAAGCTAGTAAATTTTTATTATGATTTCTGTATGCAGACACTGTCATAGTTCCTATAGACTCCAGCAAGACGAACCTTCTTAGAGTCATCAACGCTGCACTCAACCAACCTCTTCTCTTCTCTGTAGCCAACCACAAGCTCACCGTTGTTAGAGCTGATACCTCCTACACCAAACCTTTCACTACCACGGTTCTCATGTTAGGGCCTGGGCAGACCACTGATGTTTTAATCACCGGTGGCCAGTCACCAGCCCGATACTACTTGGCGGCAAGTGCTTATTTCAACACGCAAAATGCAGCATTCGAAAACACCACCACCACCGTCATTCTTAAATACAAGTATGCCCCTTGCATCCCCAATTAACAGCCTCTTAGCATGCTCCACCACCAATTTCCCTATTGGGTGTTCAGTATTTGCCTACATATTTCTCAAATAGAGGAATGTTAGCATGAATGACAAAACAACTTTACGATAGCATAAACAGTGATTTATCTCATCCTAACTACTCTACAAACACTAACATTTTTAATGCAACTACGCAAATGAAGCTTTTAATGTACAAATTTGAAATATAAGCACCAACCTCTGTGGCAATAGAGACAACACAGAACTCCTCCATTGAGTAATTGGAGACGACCACTGCATTGACTACCATTTCCCAACTGTCAGAGTCCCTGTTTTATCAAAGCACCAACCTCTATGCTAAAAAATGTCAGTAAACGTCCAGACATCAATAAAGTGTCAAATGCCAAAAATGTATCAACCTTCATGACTTAGGTACCATTTGTTCAACTTTTAATTCAGATTGTTTGTTCATGTAATGGTATTCGACAGGTAGATTTTCTTGTGGGACACTAATATCTGTCATATGTGTGATTTTCTTGTTGGTGAAGATGCGAACGCCTAAAGGACGAGAAACTTTGAAACCCTTAAATCCCGCATAGGCTATGACTGGGTAGATTTAGAGTGCTTAAGTAAGTCGTATAATGTTTATATCCATTATTTATGCCTTTTGTGAATAAGCTTTTAGCTGTTTAGTGGTTGCTTAGTTTTATTTGTTTCTGTGCATTATGTGTTCTAGGGCCTTAAGTTTGTCATGCTATTGTTTTTTGTTTAATTCAGTTACGCAAACTCAAAAGAGCCCATTATTTGCAATCACCTTAATTTACCAGACTTTTTCAAATGAATTTAATTTATGATGATTTGAAGTAAACGTCATTTTAATTTCCATTGTTGGTAGATTCGCACAAGACATGTATGCTTGTATTAGGCTATAAAATGAAAAGTTTTCCCTTCGTTCAATTTCACGTTTTTGCTCACGTTTTAATCTCTCTTCCTTGCGTTGCCTCTCACGCATCAACCTCTCTTTTCTTTTCGTCTCTCACATTTTTCCATTTCCTTCTTTTATAAACAGAAAAATCAAAATATCAGCATATTAATTGCTATATATGCTTCAGAAAAAATTGTTTAGGACTTAAAAATAGAACCTTTCTCCTCAGAATTTCTTGTTTCTCCAGCTCCTTGCAGATTCGCAACTCATGACCTTCAACTTCTTTAGCGATTCTCGCTTCTTCACCTACAAGATGCAACTGTTTAAGTCCTTGGTTGACAAAATATACTATACTAAAGTTAACTAAACAAGTATACCTTGCGTTTCCTCTCAATTCTCAGGATAGAGTCATTAATTTGGCCTTCAGATAATACGTTAGAGTTTTCTAGTGCAGGTGCAACAACAGGGGGATCACTAAACTGAGTATTTACCCTCACGTTAGAGAAGGAGTCCCTTTGTGCTACACTGCCATCATCAATAGGAGATCAAAATTTTCAATATATTGGGAATTTACCAAACTGAGTATTTACCCTCAATCATATATGCATAATAAGAACAAAAAAGATCAAAATTTTCAATATATTGGGTAATATTAACAAAAATTTCAATACAATCATATATATAAAAAAATGGATGAATAACATAGATGTTTTTAAATCACCTGAGTGTGATCAGGTGGCTATGGAGGTTTGCAACTGAGGAAGAGGGGAAGGCAGCTATGGAGCTTTTGACTTGGGTTAGAACACTGGAAAGAAAGACAAAAAGGGACATTTTCGTGTTGACTTTGCGCGACGTAGTGAACCTACGTCGCGCAAAGTTGGAAAAAGCGGAAACATCCATAATTTGGCGCCAAATCTTGCACGACGCATACCTACGTCACGCAAAACAGGTTTGCGTGACGCACTTAAACCTACGTCGCGCAAAGTCCTCTTTTTTTTTCTTTTTTTTTTTTTTTTTACCCGTTTTGCTTATGAGTACAAAATAAATAAAATAAAATCTACTTAGTAAATACATATACCATTGAATTTGATAGGAAACACATTATCCGAAATTAGTTTCAACGATCCAACCGTCAAACTTGTTTTTATATACTTGGAGATCCCATACGCCAAAAATCACAAAAAACAAACATGCAGAGATTAAGTAACGGGACAAACCTTTTCGACGGCTATAAACGAAAAATCACGATTTAACGGTTATATTAACTCCGATTTTGATGATTTTTTACAGCTACACTCATTGACCCTTCATGAATCCAACAAACTGGTTCGATTTTCAATTTAAAATATTTACAAAAGTGAATACCACAAAATATTATGTTATACTTAATGAAAGTATAAATAAACTCCAAGTGTTAGTGAATCTAATGTTTTGATGGGATACGCATTGTACAAAACTAGTTTAACGATCCAACCGTCAACTTGTTTGTATATGCTTTGAAATCGCATACGCCAAAAATTGTAAAAAATAAATGTGTAGAGATCAAACAACGGGACAAACCTTTTCGACGGCTATAAACGAAAAATCACGATTTAACGATTATATTAATTCCGATTTTGATGATTTTTTATAGCTACACTCCTTGATCTTGTATGAATGCAAGAAACTCATTCGATCGTTGATTTCAAATATTTACACAAGTGGATACCACAAAATCTTATGTTATACTTGATGAGAGTATAAATAAACTCCAAGTGTTAGTGAATCTAATATTTTGATGGGATACGCATTGTACAAAACTAGTTTCAACGATCCAACCGTCAAACTTGTTTGTATATGCTTTGAGATCGCATACGCCAAAAGTTGTAAAAAACAAACGTGTAGAGATCAAACAATGGGACAAACCTTTTCAACGGCTATAAACGAAAAATCACGATTTAACGGTTATATTAACTCTGATTTTGATGATTTTTTTATAGCTACACTCATTCATCTTGTATGAATGCAAGAAACTCATTCGATTGTCGATTTCAAATATATTACACAAGTGGATACCACAAAATCTTATGTTATACTTGATGAAACTATAAATAAATTCCAAGTGTTAGTGAATCTAATATTTTGATGGGATACGCATTGTACAAAACTAGTTTCAACGATCCAACCGTCAAACTTGTTTGTATATGCTTTGAGATCGCATACGCCAAAAGTTGTAAAAAACAAACATGTAGAGATCAAACAATGAGACAAACCTTTTCGACGACTATAAACGAAAAATCACGATTTAACGGTTATATTAACTCTGATTTTGATGATTTTTTATAGCTACACTGTTTAACCGTATATGAATACAATGAACTGATTCGATCGTCAATTTAAAACATTTACACAAGTGGATACCACAAATGAAAAAGGCAATGCAAGAACCCCAAAAGAAAAGGAAAAGGCCAAAAAAAAAAAGGACTTTGCGCTGCGTAGGTACAATTATGTCGCACAAGCCTGTTTTGCGCGACGCAGTCGTACCTACGTCGCGCAAAGTCCTTTGTTTTTTTTTTAACCCGTTTTGCTTATAAGTACAAAATAAATAAATTAAAATCTACTTAGTAAATACATATACCCTTGAATTTGATAGGAAATGCATTGTACCAAACTAATTTCAAAAATCCAACCGTCAAACTTGTTTGCATATACTTGGAGATCCCATACGCCAAAAATCGCAAAAAACAAACATGCAGAGATTAAGTAACAGGACAAAACTTTTCGACGGCTATAAACAAAAAATCACGATTTAACGGTTATATTAACTCCGATTTTGATGATGTTTTACAACAACACTCATTGATCCTATATGAATACAACAAACTGATTCAATCGTCAATTTAAAATATTTACACAAGTGGGTACCACAAAATATTATGTTATACTTAATGAAAGTATAAATAAATTCCAAGTGTTAGTGAAGCTAATGTTTTGATGGGATACGCATTGTACAAAACTAGTTTCAACAATCCAACCGTCAAACTTGTTTGTATATGCTTTGAGATCACATACGCCAAAAATTGTAAAAAAAAAACGTGTAGAGATCAAACAACGACACAAACCTTTTCGACAGCTATAAATGAAAAATTACGATTTAACAGTTATATTAACTCCGATTTTGATGATTTTTTAAAGCTACACTGTTTAACCCTATATGAATACAATGAATTGATTCGATCGTCAATTTAAAACATTTACACAAGTGGATACCACAAAATATTATGTTATACTTAATGAAAGTATAAATAAACTCCAAGTGTTAGTGAATCTAATGTTTTCATGGGATAAGCATTGTACGAAACTAGTTTCAACTATCCAACCGTCAAACTTGTTTGTATATGTTTTGAGATCGTAGACACCAAAAATTGTAAAAAACAAACGTGTAGAGATCAAACAACGAGACAAACCTTTTCGACGGCTATAAACGAAAAATTACGATTTAACGGTTATATTAACTCCGATTTTGATGATTTTTTACAGCTATATTGTTTAACCCTATATGAATACAATGAACTGATTCGATCGTCAATTTAAAACATTTACACAAGTGAATACCACAAAAGAAAAAGGCAATGCAAGAACCCCAAAAGAAAAGGAAAAGGCCAAAAAAAAAAAAAAAAAAAGAGGACTTTGCGCGACGTAGGTACAATTACGTCGCGCAAGGCTGTTTGGCGCGACGTAATCGTACCTATGTCGCGCAAAGTCCTTTTTTTTTTTTTTTTTTTTTTTTTTTTACCCGTTTTGCTTATAAGTACAAAATAAATAAATTAAAATCTACTTAGTAAATACATATACCATTGAATTTGATAGGAAACACATTGTACAAAACTAATTTCAAAGATCCAACCGTCAAACTTGTTTGTATATACTTGGAGATCCCATACGCCAAAAATCGCAAAAAACAAACATGCAGAGATTAAGTAACGGGACAAACCTTTTCGATGGCTATAAACGAAAAATCACGATTTAACGCTTATATTAACTCCGATTTTGATGATTTTTTACAACAACACTCATTGACCCTATATGAATACAACAAACAAATTCGATCTTCAATTTAAAATATTTACAAAAGTGGATACCACAAAATATTATGTTGTACTTAATGAAAGTATAAAAAACTCCAAGTGTTAGTGAATCTAATGTTTTCATGGGATACGCATTGTACGAAACTAGTTTCAACGATCCAACCGTCAAACTTGTTTGTATATGCTTTGAGATCCCATACGCCAAAAATTGTAAAAAATCAAACATGTAGAGATCAAACAACAGGACAAACCTTTTCGATGGCTATAAACGAAAAATCACAATTTAACGGTTATATTAACTTCGATTTTGATGATTTTTTACAGCTACACTCCTTGATCTTATATGAATGCAAGAAACTCATTCGATCGTCGATTTCAAATATTTATACAAGTGGATACCACAAAATCTTATGTTATACTTGATGAAAGTATAAATATATTCCAAGTGTTAGTGAATCTAATATTTTGTTGGGATACGCATTGTACAAAACTAGTTTCAACGATCCAACTGTCAAACTTGTTTGTATATGCTTTGAGATCGCATACGCCAAAAATCGCAAAAAAAAAAACGTGTAGAGATCAAATAATGGGACAAAACTTTTCGACGGTTATAAACGAAAAATCACGATTTCATGGTTATTTTAACTCCGATTTTGATGTTTTTTTACAGCTACAGTCTTAACCCTAGATGAATACAATGAACTGATTTGATCGTCAATTTAAAATATTTACACAAGTGGATACCTCAAAAAAAAAAAAGGCAATGCAAGAACCCTAAAAGAAAAGGAAAAGGGCAAAAAAACAAAAAAAATAATTAAAAAGGGACTTTGCGTGACGTAGTACAAAATAAATAAATTAAAATCTAGCTACTTACTAAATACATATACCATTGAATTTGATGGGGGTACGAAATTAGATTCAATGATCCAACCGTCAAACTTGTTTGTATATACTTCGAGATCGCATACGCCAAAAATCGCAAAAAACAAACATTCAGAGATCAAGTAACATGACAAAAAATTTCGTCGGTTATAACGAAAAATCACAATTTAACGGTTATATTAACTCCGATTTTGATGATTTTTTTACAGCTACACTCCTTAAGCCTACGTCACGCAAAGTTGGCAAAAAAAGGGTAAAGTATTCTTTGTTTGGTGCCAAAATCTTGCGCGACACACAAAATGTCGCGCAAAAGGCATTTGCGCGACGGCACTTTGCACGACTAAGGCTGGCGCTGCGCAAAACACCTTTGCGCGGCGCAGGAGCTGATGCGTCGTGCAAAGCTGTTTTGCGCGACGCCAGCCTTAGTCGCGCAAAGTTCCGTCGCGCAAATGCCTTTTGCGTGTCGTTTTGTGTGTTTTGGTCGCGCAAACATACTTTACGCGACGAAATTTGATCCGTCGCGCAAAATTCGGTCACGCAAACATGTTTTTATACTAGTGTAAGATAGTACCCACGTATTAAACCAATCAACACGATGATACTATTTATCTCATCCTGCAATCAGTGGAGCGGAATGCACTTAAGTAGGTGGTACATATAAAGATTAGAGTTCGTATTAAAGGCTATAGATATATTAAAGGGAACTTTAACGAAAAGCTTCTAGTATTGTTCACTTAATGAAAAATTATATTTTTACACTAAAAATAGTCAATCATGGTACTATTCAGTTTACCCTTTATTTTGTCCTTATTTTTAGAACTCAAAGTTTTCCAGTTATTTTCATTAGTTTTCAAGTTAAGAGGACAAGAAAATGAGAATCAAACATGCATGCAAAGACTCAGTAAATGGTATGTTGTCTAATTCCAATCCCATGCCAACTTCGACCATCATCACTTATACGTACACCCACGCATGCACTTTTGAGGACGACAAATTGCAAGGGAAATTCAACTGGTGTCTCACCTATTATTGTTAATGCCCACAACTCTTTTGGCCCACAATTGCTTTTTAGGCAGTCAAGCTCTTTTTATAGATCATTCCTCATTATTCAGATTCTTGAATAAATGGCTTGTTTGAAAATAATGAGGTATGACATGCAGAAAAAAGAAAGGGTAATGCTAGAGAGACCAAATATTCAAAATCAAATTTGCAAATCAAATTACGTGGTGGTTGATGATTGAATTATTTCTTAGGTATTGATTAATGTGCTTATTTTTTATTGGTGACATCATTTAATCTGCGAATTTGGTTTAAAATTTTGATCTCTCTAGTATTACCCAAAAAGAAATGGCAATATTCTCGCTTGATCTTTCAGTGCACTATTCTTTTTAGGGCAATTTTCTTGGTAGGATACTTGGAATTAGGTCATGAGATTTGTAAATACATGGAAAGTACATTCTAGTCACCAAATTGGCCTTTTGGCTTTTGCTGCTTGTCTTTTTTTTTTCTTAGACAAAATTAGCTATGATATTTTTGAAGCAAGGGATTTTGTTCTATGTTGTTCTAGAGTATAGGATATTTTGGACATTTTAACTATTAGATCGTGGTTTTATGTTTTTAACCAAAGATGGTAAATAGTCTAGCTATGCTATAATTTGGAGCATAAATTACCTTATATTTATTTGGCACATACTTGAAGAACACTCTAGACACTTGAGTTTATCATCGAGCGTGAATCGGCTCGCAGATTCTTAAACAGGACATAGCAAACCAGTGAAGGGATGAAGCAAAGCCATGAAGAAACAAATCGTTTGCTTGCTACATGAGTCATTGAGTTTCGGCAAAGTAGATCAATGTCCAGAGCTGAGAAACAACCACAAAGTATAGCTCCATCAAAAAAGAAGATTGCTTTTGGTGGGGAAAGGCCGCTGCTACCACAATTATGATTGATTTAGAATCTTCTTATGGGCTTAGGCGTTTCGTCCAAAACTGGTGACAAAGGAGTCTGCAAGAATTGATATGGATGAGACAGCAAATGATTGATTCGGTGGTAAAGAAAGGGCTGATGATCCCATGATTCATTCACCTTTATCCTCCCTTGAGGGTTCAAGATCCTTGGCTTTAACCTTTTTAGAGGCAAGTCTAGCCTCTCCTCGCTTGAGCATATTGCTCGATTCACTGCTTAGTGTGGGGATGCCAACCATGACTATCACAAGTTATGACTATTCAAATTTTCCTTGACGACAACTGTATTTTCATAGTATATAAGCCTATCATCGAACTCAGTATAGACTTGGGATGACTTAGTCAAGAAATTCCACAAGCAATTTTATCGAGTCAGGATGAAAGTCTCATTCTTTCATTGGTTAGAATGGCTCAGGCACCCGATGAGTCACCTACTTAGTACCTTTAGAGATTTAAGGTGGCTAAAAATTTGTGGTGAGTACCCTTACCCAAGGGAAAGTATGTTTGTGTAGCTCAGAATGGCCTCAACATGTAGATTGATAGGAGCATATTTAGGCGACTTACTTAGCTTGTTTTCGTGCATTTATATTGTTAATTCCTAGTTGTTTTAGTAGTTTAAGTCATTTTCGTGTGTTTTTAGGTTCATATGGTTAAGGAAGCAAAAAGATGCATTTTGGAGCATTTTGGAGCAAAATTAGACTTGGAATGGATACTTATGTTTGGAGCAAAAGGAATGGACGAAATTGAAGACCTAAAGATCTTATGTTTGAGCAATATCAAGGACTCCTACCTATTCTAGGTCAAAAACAATGTCCCTTGCAACATTAAAACCCTTGCCGTGTGTCCCTTGGTGTTTCCCTTCCTTGCCATGCAAGGAAGGGTCTTGTTTCCCATTTTTTTAACCATTTAAACACATCATTCATCAAACCAATTTCAGCCACATGCATCACAAACACAACCATTGCCGTGCATATTCATCCCATTTCCAGCATTCCCATTGCATTTCCAGGTTGTCCACTTCATCATTGCAGCCACATAATTCATTCACATGCTCTCCCATCATCATTCCACACCTCCATGGCAGCCACCAACCAACCTAGCTGTAATATTTCCCCTTTCATCATTCAACAACTTTTCCCATTCATCAACCCGTGCATCCCCTCACCAAGAAATCATTCAACACCAAAGGGAGGAAGCCAACCCGTGCATACACACTTCATTCCAGCAATCAAATCCATCATTGCACATGCATTCCCCCTTTACTCCACATGCATCTTCAAATAAATCAACACATGCACATTCACCCGTAATTCCAGCATTCCACCAACTTTTCCTAGCTGTTTTTCACATGCATTCCCTTCATTATTTCAGCCACATGCACCCATAATCATAGAGCCACATGCAATCTTAATCATTCAGCCACATATCCTCTCATTCCCCCTATAAAAACCCATGCATTCACAACACAAAACAATCCATCCAACCCTTGCATAATCCAAACACCAACACAACTTCTCCCATTCTTTGCCGTGCCTTACTCCCCATCCACCATTCCAGAAATTCAACCATTCCATCCATTCATATACATTTCATACCATCACACATCCATTCCTCCATACAAATACCAACCTAAAACCTATCCTTAGACCTTGTGCCACAACAAAGAGGAAGAGAAGAGAGCCTAAACGTTCATACAATTCAAGTTTGAGTTGTTGGAATGTTTAGGTGTTTCTTTTCCTTTGATTTCAATGTTTAATTTCAATTCTCTTTGTCTTGTACGTATGAGGAACTAAACCTCCCCTTGGCTAGGGGGGGATTCGAAATACATGTTTATGCTTGCGATATGATTTGATTACTTCTAATTGCATTTCATAAGTTGTGAATTCAATTTACTTATCTATGTGAATTACACTTATTTATGTATGTTTATTGAGAGTGCACGCTTAATTTTCATGCATGAATATGACGCTAGAATATAAGTGAGTTTCACCTAATCGTTACAAACTTATATTCACAAGTAGTAAAAGTTGATGATCTCAATTGCGTTAAGTAAATTATTGGCATAAGTTTCATGCAGTTCATAGTAACGAGTGCTTCGTCAATGCTTATGGTTTTCAAAGAACTTAATGATTCTTGCTTGTATCTCTATTATGCAGTTCATATAGGGAACTTGTGGGGAATGCTTTGGGTTGTCGTATGCAATCATCCAATTCAATAACGTTAGGAAAATCTGAGGGTTAATTAGTGCAATTCACGGTTAATCTGGGGCGTTGAGAATTCATGGTTTATTGAAAAGCATTTGGAAATCGTTTTATATGCAAGTATAACATGTGTGGAGATGAACCCCTTAGATAGCTTCCCATCCATTCAATATCATCACATTCATATTTACATTCTTCTTTAATTACAATCTGTGCATTTAGTTTAATTTCGTCAAAACCTCAATCCCCCTTTAGTGTCCAATTTAGTTAGAAAGTGTCTTAGTTTGTGTTTTTAAGTGTTGTGATTCAATTTGTTACACAAATTCGTCCAAATTCACCAAAGTGCTCAAAACTGCCCAGAAAATGTTTTTAAGGTAGTTTTGAGTGTTTTGGGTGATGTTTGAGTCTTTTGGTTTGTTTTAGTGTTTTAAGCGTTTAGTTTCGCATTCTTTGAGTCTAGTTTAGTGTTTTAAACTTTATTTTATGTTTTTGAGTCAAATCCAAGTGATTAACAATCCCTCCTAATCCCCGGTCCAGAACGATCCCTACTTACATACTTACTACAATTGATAAAAAGAGGGTTTAATTTGTGTGCGTATAATTCTCGCATCAGAGATTCATAAAAAGTTCCTCGACATGAACTTCCGCGACATGTATGAGCTGGCCGAACAAGTGGAATAGTACGACTCACTGCTTCGTGATGAGATAGCCATGAAAACTGCATCACTAGGGACTTTGGACAAAAACCCAAGCATAAGTTACGCTTTTGACTGGTGACGTAGAATCATAGTATGTCAAAATTGACGTGGTTGAAATCATGATTGATAAGCCCTTCGTTTGCAAAACATTAACTCACGCCAATACGAAGGATACCAAGACCTAAACAACATCGGATGAAGTTACAGTCAAGGCATCAAAGGTTTACACCTTTGACATTACTAAGGCCAACCCAAATTTTGACCAACTTCTTATGATAAAGATAATTAAGCTTTGGCTTGGTCATAATATACCTAAGGCTGAAGATATGAAAAGGAAGGTGTATTGCAAATACCACGATTCCAACAAACATGCTACCAACAACTGTGTGATATTTCGAGACGTCATCCATAATTGGATCGATAATGGTAAGCTTAAGTTTCCAAAGAAAACCCAGATGCTAGTTGACACCGACTCTTTCTTGACGGCAACAGTAAATATGGTTGATGCCCACCTGCTGAAGAATAATGGTTAATAGAAATTGAGTGACCTTTATGCGATGGTATCCTATGTACTTAAACAAAGTCCCCAACCAAGGTTGAAGATTAACCTTTCTCATAACAATCTTCTAATGCATCATTCGGCCCCCACACAACTTGCTGCATATAACTAGGAATCATGTTCAAGTGACTTTAAGGAACCAGTCGTACTATACAACTGGTGCAGATCTAAAGTCACCATTACTAGGACAAAATAGAATAGTTTGGTCGAAAAATAGCAGCCTTCGGGGCGTCATAAGAAATTAGAAATGTAAGTTAGTCCTCTAGCTCCCAACCAGCTAGCCGAACTTCAGAATAAAGGCAGACAAGGGTATTCGATAGGCTCGGTCCTCGGCCAACAGATCAAAAGCCTCTGGTCCAATGACGACTTAATTTCGATGGACTGTTTTACAATGAGGAGTATTTTACTTATAATTCTAGCAGTTCAAGTTCATCACTAGCACCAAGGACTTTCAAGCCACCAAATCCTAAGGATAATCGTGGGCATGGATACAATTCATATGCCAATGCGTATATTATAGAGTCCAAGGCTCAGAAGCACTAATGCTAACGCAATGAATGTAAAGCTTAGTGCCGCATTGAGGCTGCTAAGGCTCAAAGTACAATTCCAACATTGCAGCCCAGAGAGAAAATTCAAGAAGATTTCGTGGAACAAACATCTACCATCCTTGCTGAGATAACCTAATAGAAAAAGGTCAAAGTCCCAGTAATTGATACTGAAATAAAAGAATCTGAAGAAAAATAAATAAGGTAAAGCTGTTACTTCAGCTTAGAGAGATGAAGGCTTCAATCGAGCACTTTGCTAAAAAGGCCAAACAAGCCATTCCTTCACTCCCACCACATGTCTCGTTAATCAAGGTTCTACATAACAGGCATCCTCCATTCACTGGTGAGGCCTTAGAGTATGTGAAGGAATTCAACAAGAAATACTAGACCAATAATAAAGAATGCCATGAGTGTCTTGATTTGGTGTTAACTAGTCCTACCGTTGAATTTTTTTTTCCAAAGTGAGTTGAATCAGGCCATGAAAGCTATGTTTCAGTACATTCGCGAAGCCAAAATTTTAGGATTTGAAGTTGACTCGTATGTCGACATAGACCTCACAAAACTTCCTTTCTCTTTGGATGACCTGTGATATATTCCTGGTCGTTTCCAAGTATTCTCAGCTGTCTCACTGTTTGGCCTAATTGAAGTAGAAACAAAAAGGATTGAGCGGTCACATTCATAATTAGACACTTGAAACACTAAGGTTGCCTTCCATCACCAAGTTTACAAGGTAGCTCAGTCTGCAGCAACCAAACTTGTCAAGAGCCTAATAGATAAAAAAGCCATCCTCAGCTTTGTAGCAGATAACATAGGTGTGGAACCCAAGGTTAGTAACACACCTAAGGTCAACCCTCCAAAAAATTTGGCCAAACCTAATGCTACAAACACTTCGACCACCTCTATTACTAATGAAGAATTTGATTAGGACACAGACGTGGGCTTTGGTACCGAAGATGACTCAGCAGAAAAAGAACGAGATGCTGCAATAGGGCCTTCGGTCCTATATAATGTGGAAATTAACATGGTGCATGTTCTCCTTCTTGAATTCCAGTTAGCATGTCAATAGTTGAGCTTCCTAGAAGAAGATATGATGGTTGAGGATGTTACTAAAGTCGATTTTGTGATAGCCCAATGAGTTGAAAAGATTAGCATAAAAGAAAGGTTTTAATCTGCTTTATTAGAAATCTTTCCTTGGAGTTTGGCTACCAATCTACACCATTTGAAGGTTCTATATGTGACTGCACACATTAAGGGTTTCTCTATCTCTAAAGTGTTCGTAGATCGTGCCAACGGTTAACATTATGCCGGTCTTGGTCATGAAAGCCCTTAAATGATCACCATGAGTAGCTTTGTAGGAGACAAGTCCCAGACCAAGGGTGTTTTACCTTTGGAAGTCAAGATTGGTGGTCGGTTACACATGACAGCATGTATCGTTGATTCAAAGACTGAGTATACTGCCTTGTTCAGTCGAGATCAAATCCACTAAAATAGTTGCATCTCGTCTTCATTGTATTAAGTTTTAATCATTTAAGATGGCAAGTCAACTGTAGTTCATCCGTCCGACAATTAGCCATTTGAAACCAACATGATCTAGGCCCGCTATTACAATGAACATGTGGGCTACATCACGCACCAAGGCTTTAACGCTGTCGGATAACCGATAAGTATCTCTATTCAGAAAGCCATCGAGGTTGGCACCAAAATGATTCACCTAGATTCAGCAAGACTTAGTTTAGCTGATCTAATCAACCTATCCAATGATTAGTACAACCATCCTCGATAGACGCTACCCATGGTTTCATCGATCATGGAACATGTACTCGCCCATTGGTATGCAATTTCCAAAGAACCCAACTATAGGATCAACTTAATTGAGTTCCTCACTGAAGAAGATAACATCGAAGCTTTTCCCCTCGAGAAGGTCAAGGCATCCACAACTAAAATGAAAGATAATTGGTCAGTGGTCCAAGATCCTTTAAAGGAATTTAATGTAGAAACGGTCGATGACCCTTGACTTCTTTTTATTAGCGCTTTATTACCTCAGACCATAAAGGTCGAGCTTTGAAATTTACTTATGAAGTTCAAAGGTTGTTTTGCTTGGATTTATCAAGAAATGCCTGGCCTAGATAGGTCTCTAGTTGAACATGAGCTTAAAATAAAAAAGGATTGCAAGCTGTTTAGCCAACTACCACGACAATTGTTGACTAAAGTATAGCTCGATATCAAAGATGAGATTGTTTGTTTGTTGAATGCTTGCTTCATTCGGATGACTAGGTATGTGGTGTGGCTGACGAACATTATGTCGGTCTTAAAGAGGAACGGTGCCCTTCAATTTGCATTGATTTTTGCAATTTGGATTTGGTAACTCCCAAAGATGACTACATAATGCCAATATGAATAATATGCTGAGCATCAGGCAACTTTCGATCAAATCAAGGCATCCTTGACTAATCAACTAGTTTTGATGCCGCCCAACGAGGAATGCCCTTGAAAATTTATCTCTCAGCCACCAAAGAATCCATTGGCTGCCTACTGGCCCAAGATACTGAAAACAATCATAAAAATGCTATATTTTACCTTAGTCATAATCTCAATTCAGCCGAAATTAACTACACGGTCATCGAGAAAGTATGCTTGGCCTTGTTTTTTGCAAAATCCAAACTGCAACATTGCATGTTGCCCTTGGTCACTTAAGTCACCGCCCAAACCGACATCATCTGTTACATGCTTACTCCGTCCATAGTCAAAAGTCGAATCAGCAAGTGGACAATGGTCTTGTCTGAATTCACTCTTCAGTATGTTCCTCAAAAAGCCATCAAGGGGCAGGCTTTGGCCGGTTTCTTAGTGCAACATTCTTCTCCATATGGGTTTGGGGGTGAAGATGATGAAATCAACATGCTTCAAATGTAGGATAATTTCTGGACCATGTATTTTGATCAAGGTTCTAAAAGACGCAAGGCACTAGTCAGGCAGCGAGTTAGGGCCTAGCACCTAGGTGGATTTAAGTAAATTTATTATATATTATATAATTAAATTAAATTTACTATAATATATATATATAAACATAGACTAATATGTTATCTTTTAAATAGAACAATATATGTGTAAGGTGAGAGTTTTTAAATATATAATTATATAATTATATGGTGTGGTCTAAAAAAAGAAGATTAATAAAATATTCCCTAAAAAAAGAATAAAAAAATTAAAGAGTAGAAGATGATTCGTTCAGGAGAAAAAGGAGTCAGAGAGAAGATGTGAGGTTCAAAAAAAGAATATAAAATAATGAATAGAGAAGATAGTGGGACCACAAGAGGGAAAAAGGAGGAAAATGTGGGTTAGTGAAAGAGGAAAAAAAGGGAGTCGTCTTTTTCCTCCCACAACGCTGAACCTAGAACCCAACCACTGCAACAAGTTTTTTTTTTTTTTTTCTTTGGATTCTGGCGTTCTCCACCTATCCCCACCTAGCCACCGCCCAACCTCGCCTAGCTTTGCCTAGTCCCGCCTAAACTCGTCTAGGCATCCGCCTAATATACTTTCAATTTTGTGATCGTTTGAGAGCAAATCGGGTCGGTATCCTACCATTCAGTGCCTAAGTGACCGCCTAGGCCAATTTTTAGAGTAGTGATTGATAGGAGCATATTTATGCGACTTTGTTATCTTATTTCTTTGCATTTACTTAGTTAATTTCTATTTATTATTGTAATTTACGTTATTTTCGTATTATTGTAGGTCCAATTGGTAAAAATGACAATAAATGGTTAAATGAAGCAATTTGGAGCAATTTTGGACTTGAATTGGATAGCATGCGTGTGGAGCAGTGGGGTTGGACGTTTTTGGTGTTTAACATGTGCTAAATATGTGCTAAAATCTGGAGGAATCAAATTTGGAAGCTTGGAAGACAAGGAAAGACATAATCTTATCCAACCTTATCCAAACTTATCTTATCTTTTCCCAACATTATTCTACTTTATCCAACATTATCTCATATTATCTCCAGTTGCAAAATGAGTCCTAATCCTATTCTAAATACTTCCCATCTGATTCTAGGAGTCATAATCCATTCAAACACCCTAATCCTTTTTCTCCTTGGTTTCTGTCGAACCCTACCCTATATATATGTATTTCTGCCGCAACAATTGGGAGGGAGAAAACTTGGTGCCGCATGTTCTATTCCAAATTGGTGCTGCAACCTTCAAGAGCCAAAGGAGAAGGATTGTGCTGCATCTTGTCATTCAATCATTGGAGATTTTAGAGTTCTTTCTATCTTTGTTTTAAGTTTCAATGTTTATTTTAGATTGCTTTTCAGTTATGATGAACATGTGTAACTAAATTTCTTTTTAGCTAGAGGTGAATTGGAAGCCATCATCATATGTTTTATATGAATTGATTACATCCAGTTATTGTTTCATAAAACATGAATGCGATTTACTTATCTGCTTTATAGATAACTTATTCTTGTATGTTTATTAAGGATGCATACTTAGTTTGCATGTAGGGATTTGATGCTAGAATATAAGAAAATTTCACCTAATCGTTATGAATTTATATTTATAAGTAGTAAAAGTCACTAGTCATGATTGAGTTAAGTAAATTCTTGGCAAGAGTATCATGCTTTTCATAGTTTCGAATGCTTTGTCAATGCTTATGATTTTCACAAAACTTAATGACCTTTGATATGTGTCTCTATCATGGCTTTCATAGTTAGGGAAATTGAGAAGGATAATTTGGTTGCATCGCTGAGTCCAATTCAATGAACTTAGGAAAGTTTGAGAATTAATTAGTGCATTCACAATTAATTTGGGGTATTGTCATTCATGGTTTATAGAAAGAATAACATGAAATTGATTCATGTGCATGTGTTTCATGTGTGGAGAAGAATCCTCTAGCTAGCATTTCACCCATATTCCCTTTACAACTCAATTTAATTGCTGCTATTTATTTTTGTTTCTTCAAATTCTTCAAAAATCCCCCTCTGTTCTTATTTTGTGTTAGTCTAGCTTAGTTTTTAGTTTTTAAGTTTAATTTGTGTTGATTAGCATCCCTCCTAATCCCCGGCTTAAAACGATGCCTACTTACTCGTACTATGATTCCAAAATATATAGGGTTTAATTTGTGTGTTAGTTTCTACCACACCAGTGATTTTGATGGGTCTAGCACTACCTTTTCAGTCAGCGTGGGAATTGTTATTCAATCCCCAGAGTGAAAACGTTGGTTGTTTGCATTCTAGCTTGATTTCGAATGAACCAACAACTAGACCGAATATGAGGCTTCAGTCATCGTTCTTGGGTGGCTACATGATCTTAAAGCAACCAGAGCCTTGGTGTTGGGAGATTCAGAGCTTGAGATTAATTTATTAAAGGAGTTTTTATGTACATAAGATGCACGTTGGCTCCATATCACATGGTCGCTACCTATATGGCTGACACGCTCTCTGGCGTTGCTTTCAAACATATTTCGTGAGCCCAAAATAGTGATGCCAATGAACTAGCCTATATACCCTTAGGCGCACAACTCACGGGGGGTGAGATGATCCGGGCAACCACAATCGAGAAGTGATTACTCCCTGCTTTGGTTACTTAACAAGCTGATAAGTAAGGAGATTTGATCATAACATGAGTCCTGTCATTACCTTCTCTGGTAGAACAAGGGCTCCCAAAAGATATCTATGTAGTCGAGGTAATACCGTCGGACTAGCGAGGACCGATCATCCAATATCTTGAAAATCATGGGGGCAAACATGATTGGAAAACCAAATATCTTGCTACAAATTATGTCATTTACAAAATGACTATACAGAAAAAGCGAGGACGACCTTTTGTTATTATGCCTTGCACCAACTGAGGTTGTTCAAGTAATTAGGAAGGCACATGAAGGAATTTGTGACATTCATCATTATGGCAGAAAGATAAGATAGTTGCTTCAACGAGATGGTTATTTTTGGCTGAATATCTTCAACGATTGAATTGAGTACGCATGACATTACATACAATTCAATTACACAGACCCATACAACAAGGCACGAGCAAAGAAGTGCATTCAGTTGTGAAACCTTGGCCATTCAAGGGATGGGCTATGGACGTGATTGGAAAAACTCTCCCAACTTTTGGTTTGGCAAGACTCAGGTCCCAGAAATGATCATCACGGAAAATGGTACAATTTTTATAGCTGAAAGGTTGAAGAATTACATATCTAGCCTTAAGATTTTACTAGAGCATTTCACTCTGTACTATTCGTAATCTACTGGTTAGGCTGAAGATAGCAATAAGGTGATAAGTCTAGAATATGGCACTTGAACTTCAACGAGGCATTGTTGGCTTGCGACGTTCGGTGACTGGGACTTATCTATATGCTCTGACTTATTTCCATGATGTTATTCTTCCTATTGCGATAAGTGTCAATTCATTAAGGGTTGTCGAGCAGAATGGTCATATAAGCAATGAATACATACAAGTATTGATGTAATAATTGGAAGATCTAGAAGATGCTAGGCTCAACACATGCAATCTACTTGTTGCCCAAAAGAAAATTGCTGAGAAGGCATATGATAAAAAGGTAAAATAAAAATCATTCAGCGAAGGAGATCTAGTATGGCAAATAGTTCTACTAGTTGGAACTAAAGATCCCAAATAAGGGAAATGGTCATCGAATTGAAAAGGCCCATTTGTTGCGTATAAGGTTCTTGGCAAGGGGTCATATTACCTCAGGAATAACACAGGATTAGTGCATAGAACACTGAGCAGTGGAGAATTTCTAAAGAATTACTACCCAGTTATGTGGGAAATAAGAGAGTGAAATTGAGTCAAAAGTTAAATATGGCTGAATTTCATTAATAATATGGAAGTTACAAGCTCTGATGAAATTCATCCAAGCCATATTTTGGCACTGAGACTATTTACATTGAGATTAAGAAACAGTAGGCATGAAGGATTGTAGAGACGTTTTTAGTTCCAGCCACTTCACCTCTCATGTGGTGATTTCAGCTTGCCGGGTTCTCCTGTCGACCTTCATCCTCTGAATTTTTGTCGTCTGCGTTGCATACTTGACCAGCCGAGGCTTGTGAACTTCATAGTCTTTTTCCAGTTGAGAGGTAAATTCAACCTTACATGCTTAAAGCTAAGCAATCTGGCGATCGATCTTAGCCACACCCTATTTTTTCTTTCTAATCTCTTCAAAGATAGGTGAGACAATGCTCTGCTGGGCCATAGCTTGCTTAAGATCTTTCTAAGCTTGAAGAGCTTTCTCGAAAATACAAAAGTGATACCGAGTTTTCTCAAGTAAAGTCGAGCGGTGGACGACGCTCTCGTTGCTAACTAGACCCTCGACCACTAAATCATTTAGGCATTTGCTGATTGAATCAATGTCGCTGGTCTTCAGGAAGTCCAGTGCAAAATAGTCTATAAGCTATTGTAGCTTTGTCAAAGCACGGGATTCGGTGGGCGATTGAGATGAGTCGACAGTTCTTGATCCACTATCAAGCATCGCATCTAGTTGAACCATCCAGGAAAAATAAGGCTGCAAAAAACAAGATTGGTAAAGAGTAAATAAAAGAGATTTTGGATGATTAAAGGAAATATTTTAGCCTGCCTAGAAAAGACTTCTACCATGTCATATGGGCAGTAGGTCGAACCCAAATAGTTTAATGGCTAAGCTCAGTATTTTAGGCAGCTTCTTAGCTCGAACGGCCTATAAAAGTTTTCTATATCCAAAGGCCATTGAGTTGGCCAAGAAGTATAGACAACGCTTTACAAATCGTCGAATGGCCGATGATATGACCGTCTTCACCACTAGCAGTTTGTGATTTTGTTTAGCCTAACATGCGCAGAAATAGTAAACAATCAAGAAGGAAAGTCAAACTTACGAAGTTGAGGAGACTACTTGGTCTAAAATGCCAGTCTTGGCGTTTTGAGGGTGATAGGGGTAGCTTCGACATGGGCGATATGAGGAGTAGTCGTTATCGGCAGAGGGACAACGTCGACTTTCCCTTTGCCCTTATCTTATGGTGAAAAAGGAACATCTAGTTGTGTTTCCTTTGGTGAGGAGTGCCTCCCCTTAACCAAAATGACCGAATGTACATCGTTTTCCTGAGAATCACAAGTGAAAATCATGTTAAGATGCAAGTGAGGATAAAGTTAGAAATGAAGATATATGTAAAGCAACTTAGTCATTACCTCTTCGTCAAGGAGAATCAGTCGAGCTACAGTAGATTCTTAATTTGGCAGTGGTGCCCTAACAATCGACCTCTGGAGGGCACTAATCAGTACGGCCCTAGTCACCTCTTCGACGATGGTGGAAACAACGATGGGTTGTTCGACTACCATTTCTAGAACCATTATAACTGACTCTTCTTGACCCATGGTAGCTTCGGTTTGGGTTTCTAGAGCCCAAGGAGATTTGGTGGTGTGGTTGGCGTTGGAAGGTTTCGCCAAAGTATCTTGACTCGTTAGACGGTTAGTACTTGGCGTTACCCTTTTTGATCCAACTTCTTCACTTGCTTGGGGACTAGAGTTTGTTGACCTAAAGAAACCTTCTTCTTTGGTGAGGGGTCACAATACCTCTTTTTCCTTGTCGAAGGTTTTGTTATGGCTTTAGCCAGAGAAGAAGCCGAAACAGGAACCACCGCTGTAGAGCTAGCAACTTTCTTCAAAAAAATGGTGGACTTTTTCTTGGCAGCTACTATCGCCGTCACTTCAGAGCTCTTTAAAGTCCAACCACCTAAAAAGAAATAAGTTTTAGGTCGAACTAAGTACCATAATAATTTAGGGGTACATACACAGATAACTACTGGTATACCTTTTTTTTGGCTTTGGTGTGGCAATTTTCTTTAGTCGCTCCCCAAGGACCTTGCCCAGGATCTCCGATATACCGACACTGAACAGGACGTCAATGTAGTTCTCCCACCAATCGGCAAAGGTAGAGACGACATCCACCTTAGAGGCTGGTTTATGTGTTTATTTTGTGCTTCCTCGCAGTCCTTCTTCGATGTTGCCCTTTCCCTCGTTCGACCCAGCTGAGAGTGAGAAGACACTAAAGGGACAGGGCAACCTTGGTGGTATCCCAATTGACGAGCTAAAAGGTTTGGGTGGTAAACTTCAAAGCTAGAGCGTCTTGACTCACAGCCAAATGGCAAGTCATAGATTAACAAAAATAACCCCCAATTCAGTCGAATCTCAGCTTCCACTATGTTATACCATTCGGAGGTTCGGAGTGAGAAAGTTAGGGTAAGACTTTTGGCGACATACTAGGAATTCATCTTTAGTGAAGTCTTTGAGACCAAAGAAGTACTAGAAGATGTCTCCCGCTGAATGGTCTAGAACTGGTAACGCACAAACTGAAAGCACATGGCTTAATTCCCTTTAAAAGATAGGCAGTCAGGCCTCAATGGTACAAAGTAAGTTTGGAGCCACAACTGGAAGACCTAGAGAAGACCATGTTAGTGAGGGTTCATCTCTCTAGTTGTAATGTCACAAAGGCAGTGAAAGAGGTTGGCTAGGATAGCAAGGTCGAGGGCTAATGTTGGACCGCTTGCCAGTGCCTCGGCTATAGACATGTTCTCGATAAAACATTTATTCGACTTGGAATAGAAGATGAACTTACTGTACGAGTAGAACAAGAACGCCTCATGCTCAACCCACCGAACAAGCTCGTCATCCTTCCCAGGCAGTCGGGCTAAAGGCCAGGCAACTTAGGGTGTAGCAACCTCTTTAAAGAAAAAAAATTTGTGAAAACAAGTTCATTTGAGCAACATCTATGCATGCAATTAACAATTAAAGGCAGAATCATGCTTTTATGCACTTAAAAACAAAACTTTGCCCATGAAATTCAAGGCCTAGTAGTTGTGGTGAACCAAGACTCAACTCAAATCTTACAACAAAAAGAGTTGAGAAACTTTTATACCTTTAAAGCACCTCTTTGCTTAGCAACGGGTATTCACCCATGTGAGAGGCTTCTTTCCTTAGTCTCCTTGCTCCTTGGCTTCATGGATGTGGATGGAGGAACTTTGCTTCTTGGCTCCATGACTTCTTGGATATGGATGAAGGAATGGATTCTCCATGTTCCCAAGAAAGGGAACCTCTAAGCTTCCACACCAAGGAGAACATTGAGAAAGACATGAGTGACCTAGGAAGAAACGGATTCTAGTCCATTCTTCCTAGGGTGGCCGGCCTCCTAAGAGAAGAGAGAGCTCTTTGTATTTTTCTCTTTTCTCTCTAGAAAACCCCTTATGAGGGAATAGGTTATAATTTCCTTTCTATAGCCACTTACATTGAGTGACATAATTGAAATTAAAACCAATTCTCCCTCACTCTCCATGGCCGGCCATGTGGGTTCATTGGGCTTTCATGCCCTTTGTGGTTTCAAGTTGTCATACAACTTGAGTTATTGGACTTGACATTCAAAGTGCATTGGGCCTTGAGGCCCAAAACTAACCCGAGGTGTAAAATGAACTTATTCGTTTGATTAATAAACATATTAATTAATCCTAGCCATAAATAATCAAACCATTTAATTATCCTTACTTATCTCCATTGTTTCTTTAATCTCTACCTTACACGGTGTACGATTCATTAGGTTCCTTTTAGCGAGGCAGTGGGCAATTATAACTCTTCAAATCGATTGTGAATTGAAACTTACTTTTTAATTCTCCCTTTAGTGATTATACACCTTTAGTGCTTCCACAAACCATGAGTGACACCTAGCAGTATGTCATGACTACCCAAGCTAATCAGAAGAGGTGGAGAACCTATTCAGTTTGGGATTGCAATGCGATATGGTCTTTTTCTAATACAATACTCTTGACCACATTCTTTGATTTGATAGTTTATTCATGTCTACTATCCAATGTGATTCTCTTATTTATATGATTACCTTGAATGTGATTTGGAACGAATTCCTAAATCTCATTTATACTCTGGTCAGAGATTCTTAATCATATCATAGAGTATTCTCCCTCTAACTGTTTGAAGGTTAAAGATCCCTTGTTGTGCATTCACTTGTCTCCATGGCTAAGTGGCTTAACCCCAATTATGTCGTGGACACCCTTTGATGGAGTGACTTTGACATAGTCAAAGATCAAGGACCTAACCATAAGACAACTATGATGCCTTAAGTCAAAGGACTACTTTGCATTATCCCAACCATGAGTTTTAATGTGACATGAGTATGAGAACTCCTTGTTCATCGCGTTCAGTGGATTCATTCTCTATTAAGAACCTACATGCTTGTGTTGGTGTCAATCACAGCAATGACTCGAGACTAGTCACTCTCTCTAAGAGAAGACATAGCACGTACTAATCTTAATGGACTGTCAATGCCCAATTGGCAATCCTATGATCAGGAACATTTAGAATATGTATACAAAAGAGAATGGTCTCATGAATCTAACTTCTTTAGATTACATTCTCATAATTACATATTCCTTGGACTTATCATTTAAGCATATAACATTTATATGTGATGGCTTTAAACAATATTTTCCCTTTAAATTAAACTAGATTAGTTTAACATATGAAATGTCCGTAATATATTATCATATGATTAGCTTTAGGGCACATTTCCAACATTCCCATTTAGCCCAGATGCCACCTTGAAAGAATGGCCTTAGAAGGTTGGTCTTCATCAGAGCCATAATGGAATCTGGAATATTGTCCTTGAAGAGTGGACTGAGAACTTGATGGGTTGCCTCCTCTTCATTTGGAAATCGGAAGAGTTTGATCGTCTGGCGGTCCATGATCTCTTTCACTTTCTGGAGTTCATCAGACATTTGTTGGCAATAGTTTGACGAGGCCATTTTGAATTAGGAAGGATGATTTTTGGGAAACGAATGAAGGAGGGATTTTCTGGGTTTCTAGGAACGTGAGAACGTTGGGATAAAATTGACAAAGTTCTTGGGGAATTTTTGAAAGCGTAAAGAAGAGAGATAAGTTCTGAGCTTTTATAGGCAAAATAAGAGGAGCGATAGGTTGGACTCACATAAATGATCCACTATTGAATTATTACTGATTTTATGACCCCATCTCCATATTGTTGTTAAAAAAATAGATAACAAAGTTCGATATATATCTTACGGTAGTACATTTTCAAATAAACAAAGAATTATCCATCAAAAAGGGGCATAATTCGTCAAGGAAAAATAAAATTAATGTGGGTCAGCAGGATTTAACGAATATAACAACCCCTAATATCATCACCTTTCCTAGTACTGGAATCAAATACAACAATTTTAAAAAATAAAATCAATCTTCTAGTTTTCCAACTTTTGTTCTTTTGAATGTGTCTTCCACTCTATTACGCACACACTATTTTAACGTCACCCGGTTTTTGCTTCCATTAATTGAGGCGTCTGATTAATTCCTAAACGTTTAAAAATTAAGAAAGTCTATACCTATTTAGGCATTCGCCTAACCCGCCTAGGTCGTGACTCTCACTTATACATGTTTGTTCTCCATTTTTTCAATATTTTTTAATACTTTATAATCTATTTGTCATTTTGTTTTGCAATTTATGTATCCCAATACAATTATGTTTTTTTTTAAGTATAAATAGACATTATTTATATGATATATAATAAATTTACTTAAATTCACGTAGGCCCTGCTAGGCGCTAAACCCGAACCCACCACCTGACTAGCGTTTAATGTCTTTTATAACCTTGTACACACTTATATTTAGCATTTTCATATATAGCATGTATCACTGGCTCAATATAAGATAGTACCCACGTATTAAACCAATCAATACGATGACACTACTTATCCAGCGCTGCGATCAGTGGAGCGGAATGCACTTAAGGAGGTAGTACATATAAATACATAAGAGATCGTATTAAAGGCTATAGATACATTAAATAAAGATAAGAGGACCAGCGATGAGACTCAAACATGCATGCGAAGACTAAGCGAGTGGTATGTTGTCTAATTCCAATCCCATGCCATCTTCGACCATCATCACATATAGTACCCATGTCCAATGACTAACTTTTGAGGACGACTAATTTGCAAGTGCAAATTCATCTGGTGTCTCACCTATTATCCCTAATACCCACAACCCTTTGGCCCACAAGTGCTTTTTTGGCAGTCAAGTTCTTTTTATAGATAATTTCTCGTTAGATTTAGAGACTCTCGATCCGGTTCCATAAAATCAGTTTATCCAATTATTCAAAGAGAAGTGTTAGGTTGAGGTGCTGCTGGATGCAGATCGAACTTGAAACACTGAGAGGGAAACCTTGAAGACGTGTTTAGAGGTGGTCGAAAGGGTGTTGGCATTGAAGCGGAGTTCGTGGGACACTGACATATCTATCCTTCAATTGAACTTGGACGCAGCTTGAAAGGAAGTGTGTCGAACCGAGAAGAACCAAGCTCAGTCTTCTCAGCCGAATGAGGAAGATGTCGTGGAGCTTCGACAGGAATATCAAGATGACATCATGCAAGAATATAATCAGGGTTACCTTGATGGTTACACGAGTCTGGATCACTGTGACCATTGGGGTACTGCTTGCTTGTTGAAGGAGACACGGGGCACTGGTTTACCAGTGCATTCTTCGCTTTGCGGTTAACACATCTATGCTTACCCTATCAGAGCAAAGTGTGTCTTCTTCCGAGTCTGAGGGGCAGATAAAGGAGAAAGGTACTGTTGTCATTGGCATTCCCCCTTCTGATTCCCCTTTAGCCGATGCAGCAAATTTTGATGGTGCATAATAGTTATTTTCTTTATGCCTTGTTGGGCCAGAATGGGGCCATGTCTCATTCATTGAAAATCTTGCCCGTGTTCGGGTTTTGAATTTCTTTACCTTTATTTGAGAGTTTTCCCATGTTTAGTCTACATCTCTGCTGCTATTTTCTATCATTTCGGGTTTCGCCCGGCTAGATGTGCCTTCGATTTAGCTAGTTTCCAGAGTAAGCTAACTATGAAATGATGGGAAAGAAGGCGAAGCACGGGTGAGTTTGTGCGCCCAGAACAGAGCATAACAGCCCCTTTGATGATGTTGATTCTGAAAAACATGATCTCTCAAAATTTAATGCTTGTAGGGGTACCCATCACGATATCCAAACTACAACCTTACGCTGATACCAGGTGTGGATGCAAATTTTCACCTTCTTCTTCTTGGACGACAATGCATCTGTAAAATAATTAACACCTTAGGTCAAGGCCAAGAGTCTCATGCGCCCACGATGAATGGGGAGTGCTTTGGCCGAAGAACCTTCAATGCCAAAGTTGGAATTTGAGGAAAAAATGTTTAGAAAAATTTGGAAAATTTTAGAAGAGAATTGAACTTAGGTTTTTGGGAGAAATAAGGGCTATTTATAAGGGTGTGGCCCCTATTGGGAGAAAAGGGGTCCGGCCACTTAAGGTGGTTTTTGGCTCTAATTGCAAGATATTATGTCAAAATAATATCTTGCAATCAATTAGGAAATTAATTAGAAAATTAGTCAATTAATTAGGTAATTAATCCTAATTTGAAGGAATAATTGAGGGTTACCTTGTGGACAAGATTTGATGAGGATGGATGAAATAGGTTTTGAATAAATACCTATTTTGACTACTTTTGACCTTAATTGAGTCATGATTGTCCGTTGCTTGCGCATGGGAGTTCCGGTGTGCCTCGAGGGTAATTTTGTTTTTATAACCCAAAAATCCACATGTCACCTCCATACTTTTCTGGATTATTTTTGGCTCCACAAATGCCCCCATACCTGTTAGGCTGGTCACAGGAATGGGAAACAGGTGTAGAGATCTTCTCGCTTTTAGGAAACATAGCATTGTTGGAAATTAGATCATTCTAGGAAAGGGAAATAAATTACTTCTGAAGTCTATTTAAGTTTACCTTAAGTAGATTATTAAATCAACTTTAGAGAGCAATTTATTATACCCTACAAGAGAGAGAGAAAGCTAGAGGATATTTGTTCCCCATCCCCTAGCAATCTTCTACACAAGAGAGAGAAAGCTAGAGGATATTTGTTCCCCATCCCCTAGCAATCTTCTACACTTGTGTGTGCAAGGGATCGTCTTTCGTTGCTTTCTTCGTCTTCACGCCACACCAAGGTAAGAAAACATTAATTTTTTCTTGTCTTCATAATTTTTGGAAGCCACAGAGCTTGAATGGGTGACAAGGTGCGGCAATGGCTCGGCTTAGGCCGAGGGCTGGAGGAGCAGGCCTTGGGCTTTGACTCGTGGCTGGCTCAGGCCAGGGAGCTGGGGCGCTGGATTGGTTGACTGGGGAAGAAGTGCAAGAAGGAGGCACAGGGGCATTAATACCGGGGTGAAGCCATGATGAGCTCTAAATAAATGTGTGCATATCAATGCAATACAACCCATTCAATCACATAATACTCACCTGAAGCTTACCTGAGTCTCCGCAGCATCACACAATACAATTCAGCAGTGTAACAATGCAATATTTAAAATGTAACTTATTTACGACATGGTAAGCAAAACATAGTTCCATATAAAAACATTTCTGGAAACCGTAAAGTTTATACACACACACACACACACACACAATATAAAAAGCAAAAAGACCCACTCACCTGAGGTCCACACTACCCATTGACCAAAAGTTAACCGTCAATCAAAGATCGACGGTAGGGTCCACACCCCTACATAACTTGATCCGGAAGATCCTCATCCCAGATTTCTGATCCACAACTTCCAAATATCCAAATTATGCTTCTAAAACATCATAATAAAGTTTCATTAAGATCCAACGGTCGGATCTTTGTCAATTGTAAATTCAAGTGGCGGTCAACATTTTGTTTTACGAACTTAGGAATCCAATTCAAGAAGATCCGCAAATTGGATTCCTGATCTGTCGGTTCCTATTGTCCTCAAATATTATGAATAATAACCTACTAAAGTTTGGTGACGATCCAATAGTTGGATAGTCAATTCAAATAAGGATCAAGTGGCGGGCCTTAGCGAAATTGTACCTAAACAATGGAATTTCATTAATCGGACTTCACCTATGCAATTGGAGTATCAAACTTAGCTTAGGAAGGTCAGGTGGGGTCTCGGCCCACGTGCAACCGCACATGGCGATCGGGCGCCCTGACTCGCTGGAAAAATCAACTATTTTTAAAAATTACCAAATTTTATAGGAAAGTAGATCTCAATGAGGGGAACAATTTTCATACCTATGACCAAGGCCAATTTGCCCAGGAAGTGACCTGAAATCATCATGAACCACAGGAAAACTCTAAAAGCGTGACATCGATTCGTCCATTTTGTCACTCCGCCACCCCAAATGCTGATCAGGCTTTGTTCCTAGCCTCAAGGGGAATCTAATGGTGGTGGTGATCAAGGCAATTTGCTTCAAAAATTGGCGAATTGCCGCCAAGAACACCACGGTGCCGTTGGCGCCATCTCCCCGAAATCAAGACTAAACACCATCGGTTTTGGGGTGGAACTTGAAGAAGAAGGGTCATGGAGTCGTGTGTAGGTGCTGGCAAGCCTTGGATCACCGAAAAAAGAGGCATAAAAATCATCAGACTGTCGCCAAGGTCCGGTTTAGGTCGCGGATCGAAACGGGTTAAAGGGGATTCGGCCGATCCCCTCCATTTCTCTCTTCTCTCATTTCCCTCCTTGCTCTCTTTTCTCATTGGTCCTTTCCCTCTCTCCCTTATTCTTGATTGGGCGTCCCACCCCTCCTTTCTCTCCTTTATATTTCATCTCCACTGCCAATCTATTCTTCCTTTTAATCTCAGCCACACACGTGGCTTTCCCAAATTTCGCTCCAAAAATCTAGAGCATTCCAGAAAATATTTAAATGACTACTTTGTCCCTATTCTTACTCGCCCATAACTTCTTCGTTATAACTCCAAATTACATTCCGTTTGCGCCTACGCGTTCGTAGCGACGAGTACTATGAGGATACGCCAAGAAAATGGATCTTACGTGACTCGACAAGGTGGTCAAAAAAAGTCAATCCATTTCCCTCGAAGGGCATTTTCAAAATTTCACATTTTAAAATTATAAAAACCATAGTTTTTGGGGACGGGTCGTTACATGTGAAGCCAGTGGGTCATGAGAGAGTGGGCTTGGGCCTTCTTTTATTTTTATTTTTATTTTTTTTGGTTATGGGCTCAGGCATGTGCCTGAGAGGAGAGAAAGAGACAGAGACAGAGACAGAGAGAGGTAGAAAGGCCTTTTGGGTCAAGAAGAAATCGGACCAGACCGTGGGGCTTGGCGGAGTTGTTGGGTCCTCACGGTTTAGGCCGTGACTTTGGGCCAGAGGGCCTGATGTTGCTGCTTTTTTTTATTTTTTATTCTTTACTTTTTGGATAGGCTCGGGCCTGAGAAAGGTCAAAAGCTGCTTAGGCCGAGAGGCCTCTTAGGGCAGATAGGCCTGTTGTGTTGAGTCCGTCCCCTTTTTTTTGTGCAGCCTTATAATGAACTTTTTCTTGCGTATTTGTATAATTTTTTCGAGCATGTCTTCTTCAAGCCACAAGAATGAAGATGGTGTTCTGCTGTTGTATCGTCGTCAAGATGGGTCCTTAAGCAAGGTGGGCTACTTCAAGGCTACTCACTTCAAGATTAGCTCTAATGACTTGTTTAGGGACTTCCTTGAGGCGTATAGGCATGCCCGTTAGGGGTGCGTGTGAAGCGTGCCAAGGAGAGTAGCAGCCGTGAGCCATGTAGTGGGGCTCAGAGAGCCATCAAATTTCACCCTTACTACTTCGTGTTGGGATTCATTTTCCCTATGCCTCGATTCTTTCAAGATGTGCTTTGATCTATGAAGTGTGCCCCTGCCCAATGTTCTCCCAATATGGTCCACGTGATGGTCGGACAATAAGCCAATTCTTTGACTTGGATTTGACCGTCAGCTTGAAAGGGAATTCCTCAACCACTTCTATAGCACTCGTTGCACCGTAATCATGCTGGAGCTGACAAGAATAAAGCAATGGAAAAATGAACCTGTCATTGACTACATCAATAGATGGCATTCATTAAGTCAGGATTGCAAATATCGTCTTTCTGAAACCTCTGCCATTGAGATGTGTGTTCAAGGCATGCACTGGGGTTACATTACATCCTCCAAGGCATAAAGCAGAGAATATTTAAGAAGTTGGAAACTCATTCCCACGACATGGAGCTAAGTATCGCCAATCATGGGAAGAAAGAGTTGATCACCGACTTCAAGAAAGATAAGGTGTTCGCCCCAAAGGTAGACAAAACTGGGAAGAAGCCCGCCAAGGAAGCCTTTATCGCCAACACTACCCCCATCAAGACCTCCTCCGTGCCCGTTAAGATCTCCTTCAAGAACAAAGAAAATGAGATAAAGAAAGGTGAGCCTTTTCGCACCTAAGATAGGTACAAAAACACCTTGAGGGAACTGGAGTAGAAAACGTACCCTTTTCCGAACTCTAACCTGGCCATCATGCTAGACAACCTATTGGAGAAGAAAGTAATTAAGCTGCTTGAATGCAAGCGCCCTGAATAGATGAATCGTGTTAACGATCCTAGGTACTAGAAATACCATTGTATCATGAGTCATCTGGTTGGCAGGTGCTTCGTCTTCAAAGAGCTTATCATGAAGCTAGCACAACAAGGACAAACTAAGCTTGACCTTGAAGACACGGCCACAACTCACACTACTACGATTGTGTTTGGATCCTTCAATCCCATGCCTCTTCAAGTGACGCATACCCACTCCTGTCCACGCTCAAACTATAGGGCACCTTCTGCATAACCATCGCTGGGGGCAACGACCAAAATGCACCTACCGACAATGAAGAAGGATGGACCTTAGTGACCTACAAAAAAACAAGGAAGCCAAGACAACAAGCCACACGGCTAAAGGTGGAGCAAAGGAGAAAGCATCATCACCTCAACAATAGGAAGCTCAAAAGAAGCGTAAAAGCTATTAAGCCAACGTACGCTGGGGAACCTATGGAGCAAGAGCCATGTATTCCTGTCTCCTTGCACGGGTACTTCCCGAAGGACTTCTTCTAACAATGCACTACCGCTACCTGTCACGTGGTTGAAGTAGAGATAGAAGAGCCCTCAAAAGGCAAAGTTATCGCCATCAAGGAAGAAAAAACCCTCATGCCCAAAAAAGGCCTGCCGACACACTTTAGCATCAAGGAAGCACTATGATTGCCCAAGGAAATGTGAAAAGCACTGGTAGAGGTCTTGGAAAGTCCTAATGATCATGAGTTGCAAGAAACCAAGGACAAAGGCTTGAAACTTTGGCCACATGAATATGCCACATGCTATGCCACACATGACGCAATCAACTTCACCGATGAAGACTTGCTGCTAGGGTCAAAGCCTTACAACCATCCTCTCTTTGTCTCTATGTACATATGCCAAAGTCAACAATGACCACAATCCACATGAAGGTGGATGAACTATCTCGAAGCCATCTGCTAATCCAAGGTTTTAACCAAGGAGGACAAAGAGCAATGGGCATGATCCGAGTCGAGATGACGATTGGCGAACTCTAAGCATGTTATTCCATCTGATTGATGCGAGAACTTCCTACATCTTGCTCTTAGGAAGGCCTTGGATCCACGAAAATGGAGTAATGCAGTCCACCATCTACCAATGCTTAAAATTTTACTGAGAAATAGTGAATGTGATACAAGGCAACACCAAGCCATTCACCGAAGCTGAATCACACTTTATAGATGCCAAGTTTTACATGGATGAAGAAATGATGACCGAAGCTCTTCCAAAAGAGATCAAATCCACAAGCAAAACAGCACCTAAGAAACAGGAATGGCAAGCCATATCTAAGAAGCAAAAAGCGGAAGCCATGCCATCTTCAAGCAAAGACGATGATGAGCTTGCCAAACCCACAACAACCGAATGGGGTGTGACACCCTCAAAAGGACAAAACACACCCGTCTTCCTTATTCTAAACTGGAACAAGGAAAGCCGATGCACAACTGCATAAGGACGATGTAAAGCTACTCAAGACAAATGAAGTTTTACCTCTGACACAACAAGGTAACGCTAAAGTTTCAAAACCACCACAAGGTTTCATAAAACCCCAGCCAAATGGGGAAGAACCAAGCTTTCTTCCAACCAAGAGGACTGAATAAGGTTTCGACCCAAACGCCTACAAACTCATGTCAAAGGTTGAATACGATTTCGCCTCTTCTTCAAATCTTGGAAAAAGAATGCAAGCACTGTCAATGACAAAGAACGTGACCTCACCAAGACTCAAAAGAAGTTAAAGGAACATGCTTACAGAGTTGACAGCAACAAAGCTGGACTTGGCTTCACATCAAATACACCCATGAAGATTTCAAGAAAAGCAAAAAGTGTTATCGCTCAACACATCAGTGTGAGCTTTGAACAAAATCAAAAGAAGCCTAAACCCGCCCCTCGAACGTCAGCACTTAGTCGCATTAGTGGTTAAGACTGAACTTCCGTCTTCAAGCGACTTAACACGCCAACACCCCAAAGCTCTATTTTCGAAAGATTGTCAAAACCTAAGAAGCAAAGTAATGTGGCTAGCTCTCCTCCACGACAGTCGGCCTTGGAAAAACTAGAAGAAACCAAGCAGCCTTCTAGAAAGAAGATGACAACACCAAAAGAATAAAAGCTTGACGGTTTAGCAGCAAAGAACGACATTCGAAGCTCAATTCTTTCAAGGATGAAGTGCTAAGCAACCTTGGAAGTTGACACAAAAGGACAACTGAAGGTAAGGAGCCGTACCATCACCCATATTGGCCAATCTTCAAACTAACAAGCCCAAGAGAACGGCACTGAATAGGAAGTCAAAGATGTCTTTCACATAACAATCCAAGAAAACAAAGAAGACGAAATCCACGAAGAAAACGTCACTGCTATGCCACCACAACTTGAGGATAGAAGACAAGCCACAGTTGATGATCTTAAGGAGCTCAACTTAGGCATAAGCAAAGAACCAAAACATATCTTCGTAAGTACACTACCAAGTGCGGATGAGATCGAGGAGTACTACCAACTGCTAATGGAGTACAAAGATGTCTTTACTTGGACCTACAAAGAAATGCCTGACCTTGACCTTACCATTGATGTGCATTGTCTTCCAGTCAAGCCTGGAACGTGATCGATAAAGCAAACTCAAAAACACTATCGATATAAGCTTATTCCACAAATTGTGGCCGAGATTGAAAAGCTAATTGAAGCAGGCTTCATTCTAGATGTGCAATACCCTAAATGGATCTCCAACATCATCATTGTCTTTAAGAAATCTGGACAAATACATGTTTGTGTAGATTTTTACGACCTCAACGATGCTTGCCCAAATGATGACTCCCTTTGGGTACAATCAAATCCACATGGTTCTCGAAAACGATGAACTAACAACCTTCTGCACTCGAAAAGGTATCTACTGCTACAAGGTAATGCCCGTTGGCTTGAAGAACCCTGGGGCTACATATCAATGTGCAATGCAGAAGATCTTCAACAACATGCTACATAAAAACGTAGAATGTTACGTAGACGACGTAGTTGTCAAGACCAAGAAGAGATCCGATCACTTGAAAGATCTACGAATGGTGTTTGATAAACTACGGAACTATAACCTCAAAATGAACACATTGAAGTGTACATTTGGCTTCACTTCTGGGAAGTTCCTCGGCTTCATTGCCAAGCATTGTGGCATTGAACTAGACCAATCAAAGATCAAGGCCATTTAAAGCATGCCCAAGCCAAGAAACTTACACGAGCTGAAAAGTCTACAAAGGCGGCTAGCCTTCATCAGATATTTCATCTCCAACCTCGCTGGACGCTATCAACCTTTAAATCCATTCATGAAGAAGGACGCTCCATTCATATGGGATGACGATTGCCGCAATGCCATCAAGAGCATAAAATGGTACCTGACAAGCTCACCTATCTTAGAAGCACCCATGCCTGGAAAGTCACTCATCCTATACATTGATGCGCAAGAAGGTTCCATTGGAGCACTCTTGGCGTAAGAAAATGAAGAACAAAAGGAAAAAGCACTCTACTACCTAAGTTAAACTTTCAGTGGTGCCGAGCTCAACTACTCACCAATTGAGAAGATGTGCTTTGCCCTAGTCTTCGTCGTCCAAAAGCTAAGAAACTACATGTATGCTTACACCATCCATTTGGTTGCTAAAGCCGACCCGGTCAAGTACATTATGTTTAAGCTAGTTCTGACAAGTAGATTAGCCAAATGAGCAGTGCTTCTCAACCAACACGAGATCATCTATGTCTCAGCTAAAACTGTCAAGGGACAAGCACTAGCAGAGTTTCTTGCTGATCATCCAATCCCAACCGATTGGAAAATCTCAGATGACTTGTCTGACGTGGAGGTGTTCTATGTCGACATCTTCCCGACATGGACAATGTTCTTCGATGGATCTGCACGAGTAAATGGAGCAGAGGTACGAGTAGTGTTCATGTCGCCACAAAGACAAGTTATACCCTATCCCTTCTGATTAAGCGAACTATACTCCAAAAACGTCGCTGAGTACCAAGCACTGATCATTGGACTCCAAATGGCAATCGACATGGAAATCACAACGCTCGAAGTGTATGGAAACTCCAAGCTCATAATCAATCAACTCTTGACTTAATATGAAGTGAGGAAAGATGATCTCATCCCATACTTCCGGCTAGCAACTCAACTGCTAAAAAAGTTCGAGGCTGTGACGCTAGACCAGATGCCAAGAAAAGAAAATCAAATGGCAGATGCTCTTGCTAACTTAGCCTCAAGTATGGCGTTAGAGGAAGACGAAGCTGCAGACGTGCTAGTTTGCCAAAAATGGGTGATCCCACTCGTCCCAGAAATGCTACTAGATGACAAAAACATCATCTTAGTACTTTTAGTCGACACTAAAGAGTGAAGACAGTAGCTAATCGACTACCCAGAGGATGGAAAGCTTTCGTACGATCCTCGACACCACTCAGAAATATGTCGATGAGTACCCCGCTTCCTCTACTACAAAGAAACACTCTACCGATGCTCTTTTGAAGGAGTACTTCTAAGATGCCTAGGTGAGGAAGAAGCCAATCAAGCCAAGGAAGAAGCACAATCAGGCGTATCCACGCATCAGTCTGAACCAAAGCTACACTCCTAGCTTAAAAGAATGGGCTAATACTAGCCAAGCATAGTGAAGGATTGTCTGGAATACACTAAAAGGTTCCAAGCCTGCCAATTCCACACCAACTTCATACATTAACCAACTTCAAATTGCTTCATGGCCATTTGATGCATGAGAATTGGACGTCGTGGGACCATTCACACCAAAATCATCTGCCAAATAAGCCTACATCCTAGCCGCAACAACTACTTCTCCAAGTGGGTTGAAGTCGTACTCGTAAGGGAAGTCAAGAAAGAAAATGTCGTCCATTTCATAAAAAATAATGGAAAATAGTTCTTCAACCGACTCATGGACAAGCTTTGCTAGAAATACAAATTCAAGAAGCACAAGTTTTCTATGTATCATGCTCCGGCCAACGGCCTTGCGGAAGCATTCAACAAAACTTTGTGCAACCTCTTAAAGAAGGTGATTGGCCAAACAAAGAAAGACTGGCATGAAAGAATAAGGGAAACACTTTGGGCATATAGGATGACACATAGAACTCCTACCCAAGCTACACCTTATTCTCTCATATATGGCATGGAAGTTGTTCTGCCACTCACTAAGGATGGCTATATAAGAAGGCTTAACTGAAGAGGAAAATGCAAAGCTACAACTTCAAGAGTTGGAAACACTCGACAAAAGGAGGCTTGAAGCTCAACAACACTTGGAATGCTACTAAGCATGGCTATCCAAGGCATTCAACAAGAAAGTCCGCCTAAGGTCTTTCCAAACTGGATGATAGGAGCATATTTATGTGACTTTGTTAGTTTAATTCCTTGCATTTAGTTAGTTAGTTTCTATTTATTATAGTGATTTAAGCTATTTTCGTGTGTTTGTAGGTCCAATTGACTAAAGTGGCAAGAAAGTGCAATTTGGAGTAGTTTTGGGCTTAGAATGGTTAGCACATACTAGGAGCAATGTGGATGGACGAAATTGAAGACCAAAGGAAGCTAGGAATCTACTAAAGAGATGGAAGAAATTAATTCAAGACTTGGAAGAAAAGGAATCAACTACAAAGAAGGAAACATGAGTCAAACTTCCTTATTTTGACTTAGTCAATCCCAATCTTTTCCTACTTATTTCCCAGATGCAAGGAGGGTTCCTAATTAATTTAGGACACTTCAATATATGTTCTAGAAGCCCTAATCCCAGTCCAAGATGGAGCCGCACCTTTCTTATCCTTTTCTTCCAAAATCTGCCACATATCTTCTTTTCCCTTTTCTCCTAGTCAATGCCGCAAGTCCCTTCCCTTTTTCTCATAAGATTCTGAATTGTTACCCTTTTTCTTGGAGGATTTGGAGTCTTTAAACCTTCCCAAATTAATTAATTAATGCCTTAACCTTTCTCCCTTTATATATACATAATCTACCGCACAAAAAGCTTTTTCCATTCATTCAACCATCATCCACCCCTACCACCATCCAACCTATCCATCCATCACCATAATTCATACCCAAACACCCTTATGCCGCAGCAAAGAAGGAGAAAGAATAGAGGAGAAGCCTTGGACGTTTTGGCCATTCAACCTTGGATTGTTGGAGCGTTTCTAGGTGTAATCTATCTTAGCTTTTAATGTTTAATTTATATTCTCTTTGTTTTGCTATAAACATGAGGAACTAATTTCGCTTTGGCTAGAGGAGACTTTGAAACCATGATTATATTTGCAATATGAATTGATTACTTCCAGTTGTGATTTCATAAATCGTGAATGCAATTTACTTAACTGTTGGATTAAGAACTTATTATTGTATGTCGATTAAGAAGGCCCACTTAGTTTGCATGCATGAATTTGATGCTAGAATATAAGAGAGTTTCACATAATTGTTATGAACTTATATTCACAAGTAGTGAAGGTCGCTGGTCATGATCGTGTTAAGTTAAATTCCTAGCATGAGTATCATGATGTCATAGTTACGAATGCCTTGTCAATGCTTATGATTTTCACGAAACTTAATGATCTTTGCTTGTGTCTCTATTATGCAGTTCATGTAGGGAACTTGGGAAGAATAATTTGGTTGCCGATGCGTTGTCCATCCAATTCAATGACTTAAGGAAAATCTGAGGGTTAATTAGTGATGTCACGGTTAATCTGGGGTGTTGAGGTTCATGGTTTATTGAAAAAGCAACTGGAAATCAATTTGTATGCAAGTGTGTCATGTGTGGAAAAGGATCCTCTAGCTAGCTTATCACCCATTAATTCACCCAATTTCTTATTAAACTTAGTTTGTTTCTGCAAGTTACTTGTTTTTACTTTAAATTCGCCAAAAACCCAATCCCCTTTACTTTGTTGTGTCAAATTAGCTAAAATCTATCCAATTTGTGTTTTTAAGTGTTTTGAGTTAAGTTAAAGTTAGAATTTGTCCAAAGTAAGTCTTAGTGTCTACTTTGAGTCATTTTGATCGTTTTGTGTTGTTTTGAGTCTCTTTAGTTTGTTTTGAGTCATATAAGTCTAGTCAAGTGTTTTCTAGCCTAGTTTTATGTTTTAAAGTCAGTTTTAAGTAGATTAGCAATCCCTCCTAATCCCCGGCCTAGAACGATCCCTACTTGCATCTTTACTACAATTGTTAACAAAAGGGTTTAATTTGAGTGCTATTATATATCACATCACTAGAGATCATGTCTTGGCATTACGAAGGCCCATCATCACAACTCACAAAACAAAAAGCAAGTTCACATCAAAATGGGATGGACGTTACATAATACAAGAGGTCTACACCAACGACGCCTACTTAATCATGGCAGAAGACGGCTTAAAGATCGGACCCATCAACGGCAGGTTCTTAAAGTGCTATTACCCCTAAACCAAATGCTCCTCACCTACATAAGCCTAAACTGCACATGGTAGAAAGCTCCTCGCCTGCATGAGCCTAAACTGCACACAGCACAAAGCCCTTCGCCTGCACTAGCCTAAACTGCACACAACAACAATGCTCTTTGTTCGCATGAGCTTAAAAGGTGACACCTAATGCTCTTTGTTCACACGAGCTTAAAAGGCGACACCCAACACTCCTGGCCTGCAAGAACATAAACTGTGTACAACAAAATCACCATCAAAACCGTCAAAATCCATCACTTCTTTGAACTACGTCATGACTTGAACCTTTCTCAACCGAGGGCACGTAGGCAACTTGAAACTTCAAAACTTCAAGTATACTCACATCATCAACAAAAACACAAACACTCTGAAGAATAAAGAGAAAATTCAAGAATATGAATACTTTATTTCTTTAAAGGAAGAATTCGGCTACAAAGTCGTATTACAAAATGAGCAAAAAACAAAGATGGCTTCTCCAGTGGTCGACAAGGTGTTATTCCAAGGCATAACTCTGCTACGGATGCGACCACCAAGAAACTCAAACAAAGCTGGTGGATTGTCACGAACATGGTGCGAAGAATTCAAAATAAGAATCCTCAACGTGCATGCCTTCTTCTTCGTATTCAGACAATCAAAATTCGTCACCTCCCAAGATGCATCAAAAGACCACGATTTGATGTGCATCGAGTTATCTTTTAAAGGAAGAACAAGCGCTTTAGGGCCAGTGAACAGCGTACAAAGCTTCAACGTCGTTCCCCTATCTTGCGAATCGCCTTCCTTCGTAAAAATGGTGATGGTATTGCTCTTAAAGCACTTAAAAAATATCATGGCTACAACAAAACCAACAAGGCAGCATAAGCACAAGGTGGGACGGCAAAAAAAAAAAAAAAAATGGAGAAAAGAGAAATTGCTTAGCTAAAGCAAAAGACATGCGAGACAAACCTCATAAGCGTTGAAGGATGACGATGACAAAGTCACAACAACCAAAAGAATCAGCCACAAAAGCTTGAATAGTATAGCAAAGAGGGCAGCTACAAGATGGTCCTTCAATGCACGCTACAGTAGCAAAGAAAACCAAAATGCTACACAATCGCACTACGCAAACCCGCAACGATTACGCAAACAGTTTCTTGCACTGCACCGCAAAGATGGCGGCTACAAGATGGTACTTCAATGCACACTACAGTAGCAAAGAAAACCAAAATGCTACGCAATCGCACTACGCAACCCAGCAGTGATTACACAAGCAGTTTCTTGCACTACATGGCAACGTCACCACCGTGGCAAAACTGTGACCAAAAGGCACTACACAACGCAAACCCGCTGCAATCTTTTGCACAGCACCACATGATAAAAGTGATGCAATGCAACAAGCTCCAAGCAAGCAAAACCCATGGCAAGCAAGTAGCAAAACCCATGGCAAAGCACAGCAGCAAGCACACGGCAAGGATGTGAATTATGAAAAAAATACACACCCAATTGTCCTATAAATAGGGGTTAATTGCTTCCTAATGCTATAAGGGAAATACATACCCAAAAAAGATCAAAACAAGGAAACACATTCCAACCAAAAGGAGGAAGCAAATTCCAAGCAAAAATGGCAAGTTTCAGCCAATCTTTGCAAGCAGGACGTTTTTGGTGATAATTCGACTTTCCGGAGGAGTTTTGTTGCAAGGCCAATTGGAGAAGGAAGCTAAGAGGTTGATGATCGTTGTATCCAAATTTCGTAAATTTCTCTAAAGCCAAACTTTCCAGTTTTCAAAGTTAATCCCGCAGAAGTCATTTTCCCGTCAGAACTGTGCAGCTGTGGGAAAATGACGAGTTCAAAGCTTCCCGATTTTTCCTAGTGGTGTGCAATATATGCCTGAAAAGATAAGAGATGAAGCTACGTTTCTGATATTTTTACAGAATTTTCCAGAAGAGAAATCGACCTCAAAATTGACATGCAAGGCAGATGACATGTTTCCCAAACCAACAAGGGAAATACATGCTGTTTTTGCACCAAAAATTAGCAAAGAAAAGAAAAGGGAACAGAAAATAAAATAAGGAAAGGGCTTCAAAATTTTCAAAACATCACATGAAATACTTTTCCTGGACAAAATACAAAAGGGAATCCCTCCAAAGTAAGGACAAGTCTTCAAGTTTCCCAAACTAAGAGGGAAAATACCCCCTTGGCCGAACAAAAAAAAAAAAAAAAAAAATGCAAATCCTACTTACCCAAGATAACCATTAAATCTTTCCCAAACCTTGAAGGAAATCACCAAAGCTTTCCAACACTTTGAAGGAAATCACCCTCAGTACCAAAATTGAAGGAGATTCCTACCTAAGAAAGGAAAAAAAACATTTTTTTTCCTACAACCACAAGGAAAAAATTCAAAATACACCAAATGTATTATGTCAAAATTATGGAAAATCAATACACACAATAAGTATGTGCCGATTTATCCATTTCCAAACTTTCTTTCAAGATCAAGCCTCTACAGCCGTTGAAGAAAAAAATTCATTGCTTTCAAGATCAAGCCTCTACGGCCCTTGAAGGAAAATTTTTCATTTCTTTCAAGATCAAGCCTCTACGGCCCTTGAAGAAAAAATTTCAAATTTCTTTCAAGATCAAGCCTCTATGGCCCTTGAAGAAAAAATTTCATTTCACTCAAGATCAAGCTTCTACAGCCCTTGAAGAAAACTTTCATTTTCACACAAGATCAAGCCTTTACGGCCCATGAAGACAATTTTCATTTCATTCAAGACCAAGCCTCAACGGCCCTTGAAGAAATATTTCGTTCAAGAAATACGCCTTGACGAAATTCATCGTTTCAATTCAAGAAATACGACTCTACAGCCCTTGAAGAAGCAAACTAATTCAAGATCAAGTCTCGACGACCCTTGAGTTAGAACATTCACATTGCAGGACTTCAAAACACGTTTCCTACATGTGAAAAGCACATGCCTACAACACACCTTGAAGTGGGGGCATTTGTAGACATGTAAATTTCGTTGCATACAAATGATGCATCACAAGCTCCACGTGGCATATGATTCATCATAAATAAACAAATCATCAATGACATATGGTACAAATCAAGCAAACGAAATGTAAAACATTTCCAAAGTTCGGCAAAAGGAGAAAATCCCCCTCAAAATCAGCAAGGGGTCCAAAATCTCTCAAAACTGGAAAGGAAGCTAAAGCATCTTCACAAAATAAGCAAGAATTGAAGATTACCCACAAATAAGCAACAAGGCCTATAAATTTCAGCCAATATGAGGAAGATGGCTGAAATTAAGACACAAAACATGCCTAAATTCTCCCATGGATGAATCACGACACAAATCAAGGCAAAATCCATCCAAAAGCATGGCTTTGGAAGTCTATAAATACAAGGACCCAAGACACACAAAGGGGTCAAAATTTGCACATTGAGAAGAACCTTTGCACAAATCGTTGAAGACTAATACGCTACCAAAGCTCTCTTTGAAGAACGTACAACCAAAGCCGAAGCTTTCTTTCAACCAAAACCGAAGCACTCCCCTTGAAGAATCAACAAGCACTCACGCCGACTCGTTCAAGACTTTGTTGGAAGCTCAAAACTTGTAATGACGTTCATTTCAAGATCAAGTCACCAAGACTCTTGAATCAACGAAATCCTACATCAACATCACCTTTTATCGCAGCTTTGAGGTAAAGATCATCCAAGCATCGTTTCAAGCTCAAAACTTGAAGCAATCGATCAATTGTTCTTCTAAAATCAAGTCATCACGACCCTTGGATCAAAACCTACACATATATATCAAATTTGAAGACTGAATCAGAGGAAAATTGTAAACAGAGATTGTAACCTACAAATTCAAATTAATACAAATCTACTTTTTACACGTGTTCTCGCTTTATTCGTTACAGAATTTTCGTGTTTACAGACTTCGATGTAAACCTCCATGGTTACTCCAATTTGCTTCTTGAACATCATGTTCCCTAACCTTTGGTAAGTGGCTCTCGCGTTCTTGAGGCCAAAGGCCATGACCTTGTAGTAGTAGGTCCCTCACTCGATCACGAATGCGGTTTTCTCCTTGTTAGGCTCGTACATGGCTATTTGGTTGTAGCAGGAGTATACGTCCAAGAAACTGAGCAGCTGGTTCCCAGAAGCTGAATCTACTAGTAGATCGATTCGAGGAAGTGGATAAGGATCCTTTAGGCATGCTTTGTTGAGGTCGATGCAGTCTACACAAATTCTCCATTTGCCCTTCTCTTTCTTCGTTACTTGCATAACGTTGGTAAGCCATGTTGAGTGTCCTACCTCTTCTATGAATCCAGCCTCTAATAGCTTGTCAATTTTTGCTTCGATGATTGTCACTCGTTCGGGTGCAAAATGCCTTCTTTTTTGGATCACCGGTTTGGCAGCAAGGTTAACATATAGTTTGTGGGAAGTTATCTTGGGGTCGATGCTGGGCATGTCAAAAGGTGACCATGTGAAGATGTCATGATTTTCCCTAAGGAAAGCCGTGAGTTATTCCTTTTCCTTCGGCCTCAGACGTGAGCCGATACTGGTAGTCTTCTCTGGCCGTTGGGGATCAAGAATGATAGGCTCGGCATCTTCTTCGGGTTTCCATCTTGTCTCATCTGCTAGCACGTTTGTTTGGACACCACATTTTTGATCCACTTACTGTAGTTGCTATTTGGTAGCTTCATCGTCCATTTGGACCTCGGTAGCCTCTACTGGGATAAAGGTCTTCTTCTTTGATTCCTTCAATACTTGCACAGTGCATCAACGAAATGCAGCATGGCCAGACTTGAATTCTCCAACTCCTCATCCCGAGATGCGAAATCGAATTTTTTGATACTTGACGGAAGTAATAGCATCCAGCTTTATTAGCCAATGTCTCCCTAGAATCCCATTGTAGGGAGACAATTCGCTTACTATTGTGAACATCTGCTTTGAGACAACTAGGGATGTTTTCACGTCAAGTGTGATATGGCTGATGGCAGTCAAGGTGTGTCTGTTGAATCCAACGAGTACCTCCGCTCAGCGTATGATCGTGCTTTCCAAGCCCATCTTTTGAATTACTGAGAGTTGAAATGGGTTGACTGCACTTCCATTGTCAGCTATCATTCTGTCAACTACGACATGGGCTAGTTGGACAGATACCACCAACGCGTCATCGTGCGGAAAGTCAACATCTTCAGCATCATGCTCAGTAAAACCAACGATGGGTCCAAGTTGGGTGTCGACTGGTTGGACTTGCGAGACTAGCAGAGCCTACTGGATCTTCCTCTTCTTTGAATTGTTTGTGGCCCCCAAGTGCTCAGATTCGACGAAGGCTACACTTGGAGGGCTACATTTGCTATTGAAAGGCTACACTTGGAGGGTTACACTTGTTATTGAAAGGCTACACTTGCGAGACTAGTAGAGCCTGCTACATCTTCTTTCATGATTAACTCCCCAAATATTGGGTTGTCTACTGGGAGTCTTTTTGGCAGGCTACACTTGCTATTAAGTCGACCCATTCAACTATTTTTGCCTTCTCTCCTTTGAACATCTTCACGTAATGGCGGAGCGACTCCTTTGGGTTATTCTTCACATTGAATAAGTGGTCAGACTTCTTCTTGATCTAGTGGTAGGATGACTATTCTTTGGTGAAAACCAAGGAAAGATCATCAAAACTCCGAATAGATCATGGTGATAGGGTGCGAAACCGATCTTGCCCCTCACCTTGTAAAGTGGTGGCGAATATTTTGCACATAAGAGCATCGTTGTTTCCATAAAGGACCATCGTGCTTCAGTAGTGCTTCAAATCCCTCTCTGGGTCTCCATTTCCTTTTAAAGATGTGAAATGTTGCATGCTAAACTTGCGTGGAGGCTCTGCCCGCTCGTTCAAGAGCCTATCTACTTCCTCCTCAATTTTCCTTTGCTAGAGCAGTGGAGCTCGCGACTACCCCCTGTCTTGAGCTACTGGTCTAGGTTGCTCTTCTACAATCTCTGCTCATCAATGCCACGGTGGTGGTGCACGTGGTTCGTTCCTAGCAGGCAAGGGAATTCTTCGCAGGTTATCAGTTAAACTCGAGCTGGATTGAGTGAATGTTTCTCTCCATCCGTCATGTTGCCTACTCCAATGTGAAGTGGAAGATGCTCCTTACAAACCTAGCCATGAATGAACACTTCACCTCGAAGGTTACCCATGTTGACTGTCGGAGTATGGTCCTAACTGTAAGTGTATACTTGTTCACGGGCCTAATCAAGACGCACGCTCTTCACATGCTAAGACGGGAGTATACCCTATCTCGGGGGCCCAGTCGGGAGTGTACACTGCTGGAACTCTCGGTTCATGGTTAGTCGAGTGGCTGTTTGTAAGGATGCTGCTAGAGAGGTTCTTCATCTACCCTTGTCCTACTTCGGGACACCTAGTCCAGGGCATGTTGCATTGTGTTGCAATAGCTAATTCACTAAGGTCATCTATTGTACGAGAATGCTCGTCAACTTTATGACTTGTCGAGACAAGTGTTGTTCGCCATTTAGGTTAGAAAAGCTTGGACGGAATGCGTCTCCCTGAGTAGTGGAACTGTGGTAGACTTCGGGCACGAGATTTGAGTTGAGAAAAGTCAAATCCGTGGAGAAATAAGGTGAAAATGCCCCCAGTTTAATCGTTGGCCCAGAAATTTGAATCCGGGATTGTTGAACTGGTCTTGGACCGGTTTGGCTGCTTGGGACTGCACGGGAGTGGGCTGGATTGCATGCAGCATATGTTGGGCCTGGGCTTGGCTCAGCAGGTCTTGAGCTCGGCTTGGTAGATCTTGGGCTTAGGCCCGTGGGGCTTGGAACGGCGCGGGGCTCTAGATTGGTATAGTTTGGGCATACGGGCCTTGGGCCGTGCTTTCTACTCGAAATTGTGCAACTAAGGCAACAGCTTGGGCTGCCCTTGGCACCTAGGCTTGCTGCTCCCTATGAGTTGTAAGTTTTCCAAAGGTGGCCACGATGGTTACTGTCATGGTTGCCATCATGGTGGCTACTATGGTGGTGCCCCGTTGGGGTGGTGCCACTTCACTCGTCGTCGCATTGAGCCTTGTGGATCACCGCGGTCCAAATTCTTGAACGTTGGAATTTTTGTTCATCATGGTTTCTGAATCTCTTGCCATCGTACCTTTCTTTTACATTTATTCAAACAATTTTTGTACAAAAAAATTCTAGGAATAAAAATGTACGAAAAATCTACAAATGAATAAAAAAATTAGAAAACTTAAATGCGACAATCTTTTTCGAGCGTTTGATCAAGACTATCAATGAAAGCACCAATTTGTGGATGCAAATTCCCGCCTTCTTCTTGGACGAAAATGCACCTGCAAAATAATTAACACCTTAGGTCAAGGCCAAGAGCCTCATGCACCCACGATGATTTTGTTTTGGGGGGGGGGGGGGGGGGGGGGGGGGCCGGGGTGGGGAGAGGGAGGGTTTGGCTGAAAAACCTCTTATGCCAAAGTTAGAATTTGAGGGAAAACTGTTTAGAGATGTTTGGAGAATTTTAGAAGAGAATTGGACTTAGGTTTTTGGGAGAAATAAGGGCTATTTAAAGGGGTGTGGCTGGTCCCTATATTTATCTCTCCACATATTAACCTCACTAGGTGACTAGAGCAACCTCACGAAAGTCAACTTTAACACTTTACGTTGTTCCAAAGTCCACCCGATTTTGTGCATCAACATTTGGCGCCATCTATGGGAATACACTGATTCCTACTCTCACTATCTTGTCAAACTAGTTTCCATATTTCGTACGCTCTCCTTCGATCAAGTTTCCTTCACCAACATAGGGAGCAAAGGAAGCCACAACGCGCAAAACAACACACCCTTATGCCTAGCGTTAGGCAACGAATGAGGGAAATAAATTAGGTTGCTCTTCAAGCTAAAGTCGAGGAGCTTGAAGCTTAGGACAAGAAAATAACGGCTAGGAATGAGATCCTCCAAGAATAGTATAAAAAGCTCTTCAAGATACTCCCCAAGGATAGATAAATTCAACCTCATGATCCCATCACCCCCGTGACTATGGATTACCAAATGGTGTACACCAATGCGAAAGTTCACATGTCTTCAACATCGGAGTTCTTGATGAGGAACAACCTTCTTACTAAGATATTGATCAACATGAAACTTCTCTCAATCCAGCTTCTTTAAACCGAATCAAGAGAAGCGGAAGATGACGCCTTGTAGAAAGAATGGAATGATCAAGAGTTATTTACCATGACCGTTGAAACTTCTTGAGGTAGCGTCGAGAAAAACTTACCCATATAGGCTCAAGGATCAATGACCCAAGGGTCATCGAAACTCGGTTCCTTACCACAACCCAAGCTAGCCCCTAATCTAGTAAAGGAACGACAAGCCTTGGAGGTACAAGAAGGCGTAAGAAACTCGAATGACTTCCAACAAGCACGTCCTAGAAGCCAATACAGTGAATCCAAGGAAAGGCCACGTGCCTATGACCAAACTTCCTTACTTCCAAGGGATGAGAGAAACTTACGAATAAGGGTTCCAATAGTGGCTAACTCCACTCAAGACCCCTTATCATGCAACTCCTTGAAGAAGTGAACAAGCTAAAGGCCGAGCGTTAGTCCAAGATGTTTGGCTGGAATCAACCAAAGCATGGTCAACTAACAAAGAAGATCATTAGCACCCTTCCAAATCAATGTCATCGAGGGGGCTTTTGAGCTTTGTGCCAGACCTACAAGCTTCTAGTGTTTCACCTTAGTACTCCTTACTTTGAAGTTAGCTTACTTCAAAAAGATTGACGAATTAAACTATATCCCGCTATTAGGAAGCAAAGGATGAAAAGTTTGAAATGTTGTACTCTAACAAGCTTAATGACTTGAATAAAATAAACTTAGCAGCATATTATTAAAGCATCTAAGATCTTCCATGAATATACATGCGCAATCTGCCTCAAATCCAACTTTTCAACTATGCATTCAGAACTTCGACTAGGGGTTTACAATATGGTTTAGAACTCCTAAAGATCAAACCATTGAAAGTCAAGCAAGTAGAACTAGCCAGACTTAGCTAGCTCTGAATCAACAAGTGGTTCGAAAGTTATTCCGATACATTCGAGAGAAGTTATTTAGGATAATTCTCTCATGGCCCGTTGGTAATTATCCATCTTCGAAGTGGAGCACACTCTCAGATGCGTACTTAGGGGCAACTGTGGAACAATGATTTTATGGGCCCATGACATGCGATGAGAATGACCAAAATGCCTAAGTTCCATAGAGTGTAGTCCGATAAGCTATACTTAAGCCTATTGAAGATATTACTTGCCTCTTAAGTAAAGAAACCCTTATCTAAGTCATATTAGGATATCTTAGGGATTAGACAAGACAATCAAGATTCTAGAAGGATTGGGTATCTTATCCTAGATTTCCTCCTAGATAGTCTCCTGACTTTGAAGATTACTTTCTCTACAAAGGACTCTCAAGATCCCTATAAATACATTAGCCTGGTATTTATCAGGGAACCATCAATCTCTCTGAGACTTTTAAACACATATTCTCTTTATGCCTAATAGAGGTCTGTACACCACTGCCTATGCGTAGACACGTCTATAGAAAACTCATCTCCAAATGCCCCACTAAAGCCTTATCGTCAAAAGTGATCCCTGATGTGACTTTTACATTATGTCATCTTTTTCTTAAAACTTCACTCGTGGTTTGATTCTCCTTCTCAGAGTTATGTAGGCAGTCATATTAGGATTTAACTACACCGCTCAATCAACCTCATTCTCCCATTATCGAAAATCATAAGCTAGTCCAACCAGATCTCACCTCCATCTGTCGATGTGCACGAGTTTGGTTCCAATAAAATGATTTAGCCAAGTCCAATATAAGTAAAATTGTTACTCGATTAGGATGAGTTTTGATAAGACTCGTAATTTCCAAGAATCAAGGCTTATGTTTGATCAAATAGGGAAGGAATCGAATGCAAAAAAGGACTGGGTTCAGAGTTCTACTTCTAGTAAAAATGACCGAAGGTTGTGCATGGATTAGGATTATCTAATAAGAGATTGGATCAAGAGACACCGAAGAGGTACAATCTAGGTAGAACTCTACTTCGACATAAGTGACCAACACGAAATTTACCTTTATAAATGAAATGGTTCTACAACATTTAAAGGACCTTCAACTTAACACACAAACTGCCTTGCGCAAATTCTCACTTTACGTGAAACCTTCTCAAACATTTGAGAAAACACTAACTTCCCTAACTTCGTCAACTTACCTTCAATTCTGATTAACAGCACTGTGTTGGCAATCAGTGACTACTTCAGTTTTGATTAACAACATTGGAGTTGTAGAGACAAGCGACCGAGGAGCATATTTAGTTTGGAGTAATAACATTGTTTCAAGTTCGGTTGACTACCTATACAAGTCTCTGTCAGTGAGAAGTCTTTGGTCTTTTAATTGAAATAGGTCATCTCATTAGCCTACTCAGTGAACTGAGGTGTTTCCAAGTTAGTGTGTTCAACACATTGAAAGTCGGACCTTATTTGAACTTCACAGTGACTGATAGCCTTGTCTTCAAGCTCTAGAGCCCAGAGGTGGAGACGAGTTCCATCCTTGACCGTGATCACTTAAATACAGAAGTCAGCAGCACATTCGACACAACTACCACATTCATTATACTTGTCAACCGAGGTCAGTGCCGAGTCGTTTCATCCGCATTCATTAGAAAAACGTAGTTAGCTCATTAGCTATTCGGCATGTGCACCACATAGGCTAAGTAGATGTTAGGGTCAACATATTGGCTCTGCAAGATTTTGTTCTTTCTCTGAAAGGATTTTTACCACCTACAAAAGTAGGGATAAAAATACTTAAAAATACTTGGAAGAGAACAAGGTTGTCGTAGTATAGCAGCTCAAGTAAGGTCGTTTTCCGCAAGGATTGAATAAATAATTTGTATTTAAACCAACTCTTAATTAATTATTTAAAATAAAGTTTGGAAAAAAATTATTTTAGAATTTATTATAATAAAAATGAATTTTAAAATAAAACAATTAACGAAATTAACTAGAGAACAATTTAAAGAAAATCAATTTGTAAAAGCCTAGGGTTCCGCCGTCCCCTTAACAATCTTATGCAATTTTACCAATTACATATGAATTTCTACATACATGCTTTGAAGGTTAGGTTTTCCTAATACATATTTTCCTCGTGATGTTCAAGCAAAAACGTATATCTAACATGCAACCCGTCTATGATGTTCAGATCAAACATAAATATGCAAGACTCATTAAGCTATGTGAAAACCCTTTGAAAAACCATGCAACTTTTAAGAGTGTGATGTTCGCCTTAAGTAAACTTACAATTACTAATCACATGAAGCCCTCCTCAATTTCAAGTTGATGTTCCAACAGAAATTGCATCAAATTACTTGTCTAAAAACCCTAATGGTCACAAATCATTAAGACAATTAGATAGTTTAATCGAGGTGATTAATAATTCAAAGCAAGCATGCATCCATCCATAAGCAAATTAATAAAATCACATATTCATACTAAGGCTCAAGGCTTCACCCTAGCAAAAGAACTTAGTTACGAACAATCATAAAACAAATTATTATTGAGAATAAGGATAGAAAACACCTAGAAAATAAACTTGTAAAACTCTCTACAGTGTGTGCGCGTTCTCTTCTCCTCCTAAATGTTGCGTCCCCCCCCCCCTCCCTTCACCCTAATGGCTAAAATGCCTTATTTATACTACTCCAAATTAAAACCCTCCTACAAAAGGTTTTCTAAAAACTAGGAAATAAAATAACAAAAGGATAACTAGAAATTACATTCATATTCTGACTAGGAAATCTGCCCAGCAAAGAGATAGCCACGTTTCTGAACCTTTAGGGCTCCAAAACAGGGCCAAAATGACTCGAATTAAAGATCAGGACCTCCTCTTCAAATTCCAAGAAGAGTCCAAGTCCAAAATCCATCATCTTCCAACCAAAAAGTTGCAAATAAGCTCTGCAACCCAATCTGACAGCACTGCACGCTGGGTATAAATTAATTCACCACGATCTGATGCTTTGGGATAAATTTATGAAATTTTGATGCGACTGTCTTGACAGACTCATGAACCCACTCCAATTGGAATCACTCAAAAATTCCACCGTTTGATTACTTTATGCTCAAAATAAGTTCACATGTCCTACATTAAAAACACATAGAAAAGCATCAAAATCTCACCAAAATGATAACCAAAATATGCCAAGGATAGGGAATAATATATAGTATAAAATCGACTCATCAAATACCCCCAAACTTAGCTCTTTTCTTGTCCTCAAGCAAAACAATACTCAGAAAACGAATATAAAACTAGCAAACTATGCTTAAATAAAATTTAGCTAAAACAAAATTTTCACTTGCAAGTTGCAATCCATGGAAGATGTTAAAAATTAGAACATCTTTCCAAAAGTTCCAACTAATCCCACCACATAGTCTAAGCCATTTAGAATCAATTAGAAAAGAATTCATGAACTTCCCTTGGTGTAAAAGTGAACCAGCACAGTTAAGGAAACTCGACTAAAACCCCTACATTTCGTCCTCTTTATTCCACCGAACTATATTTTTTTTCCCTTTTCGAATTTTATCTTTTTTTTTTTTCCTTTTTCGATTTTTTTTTCTAGTAACAGTTGTGATCGTGCAATGTTGGTTCTCTTAAGCTTTCTATCCAACCCATGTAACGAGCTTTAGGTCAATGACTCCCGAACCACAAAGGCTTTAGGGCACTAGGCATAGAACACTCCTAAAGACTTATTAACTCAAGCTGAAAAGGCTACGAAACCAACTAACCACCTTGCCCCATGCCAAGACTCTATTGTTTGACGCGAGAATCACTGCTGATTAGGCAGGACTGGTCCGGTTACTAAGCAAAATCTCGGGTGAAACAATTATTACTTTATTTTTAATAATAATAACTTTACTTTATTTAGAACAAAAATTAAAGACAATAATAACTTAGACGAGAAGTAGGTCTTCCAATCTCACTCCCCACAAACCATGTTGGTGTGATGTGCAAATTGTCAAAGTATACTCATGAATTAGTGTCTAAGCAACGATAAATAGAAAAAAACTCTACTATGGGATTAATCTTCACCATATCCATTTGTTCTAACGTTTAAAATAAACTACGGATATTAACTTAAAAACAAAAAAATTTAAACTGACACAAAATTAAAAACCTAAAAATTCTTATTTCCCACCCCCAAACATAAATCACACATTGTCCTCAAGGTATGGAAAATAAAATAAACATGACAAAAACAAAATAAACTTAAACTAAAATATAATATAATTATAAAAGTGAAAATGATTAACAAAACCAAAGAAAAAGAAAGATATTACCTGGGCTTGAAAATGAAGTTGTTGCACGGCTGGACTAGGAGCAAATGCGGCCGAAATTTGAGCCTGAGATGAATGTGGGCCATGATGTGGCTCATTCTAGCAAAAGATGAAACAAGCCATTTGATTACCAAGCCCGAATCCAAAACGTCTCAGACAGCTTGTTTAAGCTTCCTTGGATGCTCATTTATCTATATAGAATTACCCTACCGCCGTGCTCCCATTTCTCATCTCTCTCTCTCTCTCTCTCTAGCTGCTGCAGAGAGCTTCTCTCTCTAGTTTCTTCTGCGGCAGGAGCTGCAGAATGTTGATCCGACATAGAAAAGAACGGTAGATGTCTGGAGCTTATTTGCGCATTATGCATGATAACACATGCTCATAAATCTCTATCTGTGTGCTTGCCTGTACCCACTGATGTATATTTGAGCCCAAAATTGTGGATAACAGAAACTGTATCCTGCCTTGATGAATTGTGTCCTATGTGCTACTTAGATCCCTCGACTTTGTTTCTGCACTCCGCACTGCCTAATCTCATGAATGTAGAGGAATTGATGATGAATGTGCTGGGGGAATGAAAGTTGATTGCGCGCCCTTAGTTGGGATTAGGCCGAATCAGTTCCGAATGCAACCTTCAATCAAAAACCTAATTAGATAAGTAACGAAAAATAACAAGAACTAAAATTTGCAATTTTTTTTTTCTTTCTGAATTTTTTTTTTTTTTGATTTTTGTAATTAGGAATAAAAGCAGGAAAATAAATTAAACGAAATAAAAAGAAAAGAGAAAAAAAAATTTGGGTTGCCTCCAAAAAGCACTTTAGTTAACGTCTAGAGCTAGATGGATTAGAAGGAAACTGGGAATTACGTCACTTGTTCTTTCAAAGTTAACCACTCTTTAATAACATCATAGAGCACTGTGCTTCCAAATTTAATGGTTGAATTCTTCTTATACGCCCTTCTTTTTGAATGAATCTCTGTAAAGAAATGGGTTCCTTTCCAGCGATGTTTATTTCTCCATCGAGCTGACTTAAATCGTGTATTTAACACCCATGGTTTCCGCACTGGCTGAAATTTTCTACGACGAACTTGGCTGTCAATAATCTTCTTCTTTTCCATATAGATCTTTGCCTGTTTGCAGGACTCATCTGGCATTTCTTTGAATTTGATAGGCTGTGGAGGTGCACTGCCCGTTACCGCCGCTAAATTTTTTTTATTAGTGTTAGAGTATTCATGCATTCCTGCTGCTTAGCGGGTTGCCTTGGAGACTCAAGTAAATTGACATTTACTGATTGCTTTGGAGCTTTCTCATGCGCATCCCGTTGCGGCCGAGTAATGTGCACTTTTGCATGTGTCTGCATAGAATCTTGAGTGTGTTGATCCATCATAGTCTGCTACAACCTTTGGGAAAAAGGCATAGGTGGCACAATATCTTGGGTAATAACAGGTTCAAGGTCAGCAGGCGCTATTTCCCCCATTGGGCATGTGTCACTAGCCGGTGGCTCTTCAATTTCAAATTATAACATTGTAGTATCGTTGGTTTTCCCCCATCTCAATGTTTGATCTGCAGAGCACTCTTCTGAAACTTGCTAATTAGCAATTAGTTGAGTAGGAAAAATTGAATCGGAATCGTTCTCTTGTTCTGCCCAATTTGATGCGCCAGATTGTCAATTGAATTTATTTTCTTCAACTTTGGGGTACTCTCCATAAACAACCGAGTGGACTCCTCCTGTTCTGCCCAATTTGGTGCGCCAGATTGTCAATTGAATTTATTTTCTTCAACTTTAGGGTACTCTCCATAAACAACCGAGTGGACTCCTCCAACTTAGCAATCTGGTCCTCCAAAGAAAGTTTATGCTTTGTTCACCGATTCTAAGAGTTTGAATATGGATCGTTCTCGTTTTTTGTGAATTGATACGCAAGATGTCCATCTTGCTCTTCCATTATCTTTATTGACGGCTTGGTGTTCGGCATGCTATCAACAAATTGCTTGACACACCCTGCCAATTCAGCAAGTTTGTCATCTAGAGAAGACCTTTGTGTGGTACAGCTGGCTGTTCAAAGGGCTGTTGATTACCCATCCAAATAGAATTAGGCTACTCAGTCCACCTAGGCCTTTGAGAGTTCCTTGTAGTGATATAATTCTGCTAGAATTCCCTATGTTAATGACTTTTGCAAAGGCAATCCTTGTGGTGGTTAAATCACAAGAGTATAAATATATAAAATTGGGGGCACTAAAAAATGTTAGGGTGCATATTCATATATGATTTCATAAGAGTATAAATATATAAAATTTGGTTAAATCACAAAGAAATTAAACTAAAATTGTTGTTTTTTGTGTGATGAAACTAATGAGCAGATCTTGGGAACATGTGTTTGTTTACTTTCTAATTTTTATAAATTTCTTTTCATAAGAGTAAATTTCTAAAATTTGGCGAAACAATCAACAGTTTGGCCATAAGTAGTGGTTTATGTTGTTTAAAATTAACAAGGAGGTCAAGGGTTTGAAACACTACGTGTATTTTTTTACTTTCCAATTTTTACAAATTTCTTTTTATAAGAGTTTATGTTTATGAAATTTGGCTAAATAATCAAGAAGTTTAATAAGAAACAATGATTTTTGTTGTTTAAAATTAGGGAAATTGTATTTAAACCCAATTATTTTGTCTCCAAACCCAACTTAAATTTTTATACTGTTGAAGTCTACATTTTTCCCCAATGTTAATTTAAAAGTAAAAATAAATTAAAAGAACATGAAACCATATATCTACCCTCCACTTTGACGCCCACCACTTTTCGGCGTCTTCTTCACTTGTGCCGAGGTAAATCTCTTGTTGCCAACATCTCTTAACCACCTCCTCCTCTTTTGTATTTTCTTCCCCCTCGTTTGTTCTTCTCCCTCCTCTATTTCTCACTCTCTTCAACCATAACGCCGATATCGGAGGCCTACAAAGTTTTCGAGTGGTACAGAGATGGCGATACAAAGTAACATGATTGTCTACGGTCAAGAAGGGATAGTGTAGTCGTCGATGAGGAAGGTGTTGAGACGAAGAGGGATCATTTATGTTGTATGGACAATCCGAATTCAGAACTTGTAGAAACCAAATGGGGTGCCATAGAAGGTGGTTGTGATGCGAAAGGAATTTAATTTGAAGTTGCAATAGAGAATGCCGGTGAATCTTCCGTGGGGTTAAGGTGGAGGAGAACCCTTGGGTGTGGAAAAATATTTTGATTTTGTTACCAAAGGGTGAATTAGGAATTTTAAGAAAATATTTTTTGTGCTGGGTGTAAAAAGAGGTTGAATGGGTTCGAACAAAATTTCTCTTAAAGTTAATGGCATGTCTTGAGTTCGATAATCTATGTGCATGTTTATTCTTTTCAATTTTACGATATTCTATTTGGTTGTTAATTTCTTTTAAATTACTAGCTAGTAGCTATATGGGTTGCAATTTTTAACATTTGTTCCAATTCAAGCATAACCTTCAACAAAGAGTAATATGTCACTACTAGAAATTTGGCTATAAGCCAACCTTTTCATTGGCGGCTATTGTCAAGTGTTGCCACTCACATTGGTGGTAAACCTCTATGGCCACAAAGCATCCACTAAACTAGAGAGTGTGGCCTATGTAGAGGACTCTATTGTAACAATGGCTACCAATATTGCATTGGTGCCTTTCCTGCAGTGCCACCCTAATTCACATCGGTGGCAAACTTTAAAAAGTCTTCGAACCCTCTATTTCCAAGAGCTTACTCATCTCAATAACTTGAATCTGATCATCAGCTGCAGCCTACACCCAAAATCAAACCCACAAATTTCGTAATGTTTCTTAACTCAAGACCAATTGAAAGTGATTAGAGTAGAGCTGCACCCTCCCTTCCTCCTCTCTACAAGCCGCATGCCTTCCCTTCACCGAATCTATCTCTCTCTCTCTCTCTCATCCTCCTCCTCTCTATAAGCCGCATGCCTTCCCCTCACCAAATCCCACATCGAGCCATCGATCCCATTGAAAGGGTTAGGGAGGAGGCGAGGAGTTGAGCTCAGGGAGGGGAGAGAGAGAGAGAGAGAGAGAGAGAGAGAGAGAGAGAGAGAGAGAGAACGGCTGGGTTGAAAATTAGGGCTATCTAACTTCGTATTAATTTGGGGTTGAAACTACTGTAGAATAGGATTATTAAATGAAAAAACAATTATTTTTTTACAGATAAAAAGGAGAAGATTGAAAAAGAAATAAAAAAAAAACAGGTCCCAAAGTTGAAAAAACATGTAAAAAGTCTTTGGTGTAATTTTAAGAAATAAAGTTAGTTAACAGACACCAATCATTGGTGGCTGATTTCTTAAGGCCACTGATATCAGTGGCATCCCACTGTAAAGCCACCAAAAAATAGTTAGAGTAGCAGTTTTATATCTATGGCCACCAATTGCAAAGGGTGTGCAAAAAATGGTGTGTGCAATGAGCATAATTCTAGTAGTGTGTAGACCAAACTTTTAGATCAAATTTGCAAATCATATGACATGTCACCAATAGGTTTATTTTAGTGCTCATTGATTGCTAATACATATCAATTAAAGACTTGAAAACATCATTATTTTTTTAGTCCCATATTGACAAGGTTAGTAAATGAGAAAAAACACATCCCGATTTATATACAAACACTTTAAAAGTTCAAAAAGAATGAAATAAAAACTCATCATCTATCTACTTGTAAGCCCGGGTTTTTTGGCTCCCTTCTCTCCATACAAAATAAATTAGTTTTTTTTCATGTTTCTAAGCTGTTGAGTTTGAAGTGCTTTTCTAAGTGCAATTTTAATAAAGTCTTACAGTTGAAAACAAATAATTTTCTAGTTAGGACACATTTTTTAACGTCGCTTTGGGCTCCAAAAATCTCAGGACCGGCCCTAACACAGACAAGTGGAAGGAGGTGGTAGGAACACCAGAGCAGGAGCTCTACCCACCTTCCAAGAGAATCACAAAAATTCGCGAGAAATATTAGTGGTTGCAAATCCAATTGGTGGCTTCAAAGAGAAACGGGAAAGGGATGGATGAGAGTGAGAAAGAGAGAAAATAAGCCCGAAATAGGAAAAGGGATGACAGTGAAAAAGGAGAAACAAGAACGAAGAAGGACAACAGAGATGGAAAGGACGTCCGAGGATAAAATCAAAGGAAAAAGGAGAAAGAACGGGGCTAGTAGGCCAAAAACAAAGGGAAAAACAAGTTGAAAAGCAAGGAAAGAAAAAGAAACTAAACAGAAAAGGAGAAGGAGAAGGAGAAGGGGACTGCCACCGACTCTGGCCATAGCTAGGGTTGGCAGCTATGAGATGGACGGGATCTAGAAACTCTCACACAAATAAGAGCAGAACTCTCACAAAGAGCGAAGAAGGGTTGGGGTTTAATTTTAGTTAACTTTAATTTGGGGTTAAAGGTTATCGTAATTGAAAAACAATTAATTGATAATTATGGATGCTAAGGGTGCTGGTATTCACATTGTAATAAACTTAATGTGCACTCACACTTTTTATATATAAATCAAAATACAGAGTCCGAGCACAATGTTGCATACCACTCAATGGTATGAGTGTATGCAAGATCTACCCATTGTTATAAAAAAAAAAACTATATATATATATATATATATATATATATTAAAAAAATAAAAAATTAAAATTAAAATAAAAACAGTGCTATTATTAGGGTAAGGAGAGAGTTTGAAAATATTACAATAATTCAGGATAGGAGAGAGTTTTGAACCATAAACGTATGGGTAGAACCCAACACCATAGCTACTGGGATATTGGACCACATTCAAAGATCTACCCATTGTAAAAAAAACTTTATAGAATTCTTATATGTAAAACCACTTAGTGGTACATACAATGAAAGAATAATTAAAATATATATTTATGAGGAATTGTTGACTCTAAAAACTACTTAGCCTACATAGCATGCAAATCGAATAGCTAATGAAGTAACTACATCTTTTTGGTGATTACGGCCATGCCAACTCACCACCAAGCCGATTGGCAAGTAATGAATGTGGTGGTGTTGAACACGTTGATGACTTATGTTATCCGAGCGATTGCCATCGAGAAAAGAACTCGTCTCGGCCTCTGGGTTTTAGAGGCTGAAGACAAGGCTGCTAGTTACTTCGAAGTTCAAATAAGATTTGGCTTTCAACATGTCGAACATTAAGTAACTGGGAACACCTCAACTTCGCCAAGAAGGCTAATGAGAAGACCTCTTTCAATAAGAACTCAAAGACTCCTTGTTGGAAGAGACTTGGATAAATAGTCAACCAAACTATAATCAGTGTTGTTATTCCAACTGAAGGTGCTTCTCAATCGCTGACTCTACGGCTTCAGTGTTGTTAATCCAAACTAAATATATCACCGGTTGCCAACATAGTGCTTTTAATCCAAACTAAAGATGTGTTGAAGAACTTAGGATAATTAGCATTTTCTCAGAGTGTGAGAAGGGTTCACTCAGAGTGCGATTTTGTGTAGGGCATTTGTGTGTTTGTTTGAGTTAAGGTCCTTCTCACGTTGTAGAATGTCATGTATTTATAGCAATCAGGGACAGAGCGAGAGACTTTCTTTAGTGGGGGCGACCATAACCTCTAGTTATAATTGAGGGAAAAAAATTCATGATAGTAGAATTTCTTCTATAATTTCATTGCTTTTCTTTTTCCTCTCCCAAATTTCATAAGCCAATTGTAGACATTTCTTCACAATGATAGCTTATTATACATATTAAAAGAAAAATTCAAGTAAGCAATTAAAGTAATTAAATACAATAAATTCAACTTTTGTAAGCATCATAATTTTTTTTTTCTCTACACAAAACGTCAGTGGGGATAGCTACCCCAGTGAATAGACCTGACAGTTTCTAACATGACAGGATGACACGACACAAAAAATAACGGGTTTCAGGTCAACATGATAACTAATCAGGTCATTTCAGGTGACATGGTAAGAACCGGTTAATAATGGGTTCTTAACGGGTATACACACGGGTAACACATGGGTAACCTGTGTGACAACCCGTCCCGAAATATAATATATTTTATCCTCGATAGCTTTTACCCTTGAGCATTGGGTTGTGAATGTATTATTGGGCTAAGAAAATGGACTAATTATTTTCATTTCCTACTTCTTTGGACCCAATTGAAACTTGGGATTGTTTTGGATGAATCTTAGCCTACAATTGGTAGCCCAATTAGGGCTTAAGGATTTTATATGGATACCCAACCCGGACACACACACGTGCACACACACGTATAAACTTCTTTCTCCCCCTCTCCTGAGTCTTCCTCGTCCGTACAATCTGTACGTCCAATCTCTCTACCAGCTTCATCTCTCACAGATCGAGCTAGTAGAGGTTGTTATTGAACTCCTTGCAAGCCTTGGAGTCAAGCCATGCCTTTGGTTTGATGAAAACACTAGTAGAACTCAAGATGCCCGAGCTCCAGCAAGGAGTAGAATTTTCTTCTGGGTGATCGAGAAGATATTAGCTGGACTTAAGACTTAAGTAGGTAAGAATTCATATTCTCTAGCATGTTAGGCTAGTTTTGGTTAAGTTTGGACGTCGAAATGAGCTTGGTTGTGGGATTGCAGGAATAGTCGGTCTTTCAAGGATTTTTCTGGCCATTTTATGTTGGGTTTAGGACGTAAAAGTGGTAAGAATAGTTCTACTCGTTTAGAGCTTCATTTTGGTATAAATTTCATGAAATTTGGTTGAGAAATGGCGAAGATATTCAAGTTTTAAGTTTTTCCAAAAACCAACGAGTGCAGCAGTAGTCGGCGCTGAAATCCGGTGAACCATTGGAGAAAAAGGAGAATATTCCGTCAATTTTGACGGAATATGCTAACTGCGTCAGGTAAAATTAACGGTATATGTTGTTATTTAACAGAACATTCCTTAACACCGTTAGGGAATCCGTCAGTGTGCCAGGCACGTGCCTACGCATGGGTGGCGCGTGTGACCATGCCTTGGCTGGCGCATGAGGGTGCGTGGGAACTTAGAAAGTTATTCTAAAAATATGGAGATGTTCATGGGGTTGAGTAGGCCATGATGGTATATTCAAATACCCCAATTGAGTAACATATAAGAAGTTATTACCTAATTTTGGTCATACGCTTAAAATAACGTTAAAATAGTTGTTTTCACATATAGGTGAGATGTTTCCAGAGGACGAGCACAGTCAAGCGAGGTTCGGGAGTTACGACCCTGCCACATATCAATGAGTGGGCTTTTGGTTTTCAGTATATATATATGCTTGGTATTTTTCCCAGAAACTCATTTAAATGGACTTATGTTTTGAAATGTCATGCCAAATATTTTATACTTAGAATATGCATTTAGTAGTTGCACATATTTATGTTTGACACTACAAAAGCTCAGGTAAGTGTCAGGTGAGTTTATAGATTATGGATGTGAGTTGCATGATTATGTTGAGATGTATTATAGGTCATAAACCTGCACCCCGGTGTTAGTGCTCCCGCCCGTGGTCAGGATACAATCCTTCACGTGATGTTCACCTCTCGCACCATACGCTCACCTTGGATCCAAGTTAGGTGCATAGTCCTACCGTACAAACCACTATAGGTGGTTCCGACTCGTAGATGACCCGCGATCATTCATACAATCTTCACGTGATCGTAGCACTTGAGCATATTTATTTACACCCAGTCCTGTTGTACAGACCACTTTAGGTGGTTCCGACTCGTGTGCAAGCATACTTGTTGAACTATTGGTTAAGCCATACAGGTCATATTAGATGACTCCAGCTAGATGGATGAGTTATAGATTCAGACGTACATGTCATATTAAGTGACTCCGACTGACATATCATTTGCATTAATTTATATCACCTGGCTTACTTATTTTATGCTGAGATATTTGACATGGCATATATGTGGATTTTGCTATTCTGAGCATGCTTTTGATATACGTATGTATTCTAATTTCTGGGAAATTATACAGGTTTTACAGCGAGGAGTTATTACCTTTGACAAGTGAAATGGTTTTGAAAAGCTTTGTTTTTGCCCACTTACACTTTCCGTTTTGCGCCCCTCCAGGTTTTAGGTAGGAGTTTTTGTTGGTGGCTTATGAGGAATTGACGGCTGTTTTGACAATTATCACTAATGTAGGACCACCTATGGTATTGTATAATTAGTACTTATCCTGTTGGACTGCACTTTGGCTACCTATACTCTGGTTATTGTGTAACCACACTTAAATATCGAGATTGCACTTTTCTTTGTTTAGTGTAAATTCGTTAGCTTGGTTCTTAGTTATTCACATTTCTTTATATCATTATCATTTCCGCACTGCGCACATGGCTGCGTCACCCTCACGTGACAGTCAACAAGCCTTGATTTTGGTCGAAGTGTGTCAACCTGTTTCAACCCGTTAAGAAAAAAATTATTTTGAAAATTTTAAAGTTTAATTACTAAAATATTTATTATAAAATACAATAGCCATATTAATATATACAATATATTCTATGTTAAATATATATTATATAGTTTTGTATTATTATTCTATATAAGTTAAAAAAATAAAAAAAAAAGTTTTGGTCATCGTATATTTTTATTATGAGAGTTCCTTATTATCATTATTAGGATAAATTTTACTTAACATGTTGCTATTCAAAATTAAAATAAACTAGTATAGTATTTGTATATACAAGAATACAATACAAGTACGAAAAATGTGAAAAAATATATAAACACTCATGATTCATCATTATTTCTCCACGAATAGATAATGGTTGCACTTACATTATCGTTTAGATTTTTAAAATCCTCCAAACCCTCATGAATAATGTTTTTTATTTGAGGGAAAAATTAATAATAATTATTGTAGAAGTGTAAAAAAATGTAAAAAAAAATATGCAATCACTCATAATTACAAGTTTTACAACTTTCATGAAGGGGTCAATTTCGAAATCCAACATTATAATCCATAAACCTTAAATTTATATTTAACCGTCGATTGTCATTTACGCTTTATTTTTGTTACTGAATGTCATTTTAAAAATTTTCTTTTTTGAAAACATGATCATCTGGTAGATGTAAGAAGATGAATGGTTCAGATCTTTAATATCACGTTTCGATATTTACGGTTAATTGAAATATGAGTCGATGTCATAGACTTTATAGAAACTTTATAAACATCAAGCAATATTTGCACAACCATAAAACTCTGAACATAATATCAACGATCCAAACCATTGATCTTCTTGCATCCTCTAATAGATCATGTTTTCAAAAAAGAAAATCTGAAGAAAAAAAAATTGATGAGAAAAATGAAGCGTAAATGTAAATAACAATCAACGGTTAAATTTTGATCTATGATTTATATGATTATAATGGCGAATTTTGAAGCTAAGCTCTTCATGAAAGTTGTAAAGCTTGTTATTTCGAGCGTTTATATATTTTTTGTATATTTTTTACACTTCTACATTAATTAAAAAACTATTAAAGATTTTACTTAAATAACAGCCGTAAGATAAAAGAGAGTAAATTTGTACCGTTAGATTCTATTTCACTTATATTATTAGAACTTTTTGGGACAAAAAGACCCCTTGTATTTTCCAATTTTACCATCTGATTTGATCAAAAGATTCAAAACAAAAGCCAGCCCTAATCCCTTTCTATCTCCCCACTCCCATAACCCTCTCTCCCGACTCGCCGCCTGTTCTTCCTAGCCCCTCTTTCCCGCCGTATGTTCTTCCGGTAGCCTCTCTCAGTATCTCTTTTCTCCTCCCTCGTGCAGTGGACGCCTGGACGGAATCATTCTTGATCTTATCATCTCTGCTCTGGTCGTCTCTATATCTCCGCATTCTCCAAATTCCACTCCTGGTTCGATTATGTTTCTACATCTCTACATCTCTGTTCTTTTCATTTGTTTAATGTTGTATCTTCATAAATCTTATGTTTTTGTTTCTTATTTTTCATTCAAAATTATAAATTTTCATTTCTTGAAAAAAAAAAAAAAAAAACCCATGTTTTGTTTTTAAAATCTGACAATCTTTGATTAGTTCCAACATGCAGTGATTTAACTTTGGATTATATGACTTGTTAACTGATATGGGGATTCTGGAGTTTAGCTACTGATATCTGATTTACTTTTTCTGCTGAAATCTGCTCAGGGGGTATTTGAGTTTCTGCATTTCGTTTGTTGAGTCTGTGTTTACTGCTTGTTAAGTACAGGATGTGCACCTACTGCTTGATGTAAATTTGTTTAAAACACAAGTGTTTTACCAGTCTCACGGTCTTGTGTTGGACCAATTTGGCACCTCTCTGTGCATAGTAGCTCGTTTGGTTTTATCAGCATCATACTTATCCCCTTATTTAGTTTTTCATTCCAGAGATTTCTTCGTTCTATGAGTACATTTTTCATGAATTACATAGCCGTTATGTGCTCAATCTGAAATGAAGCAGCAGAACATTATAGTGCTGTTATATTTTGTTTGCCTATGGATATTGATCTTTAAACATTTACCTTATATGCGGTATTGAATTGGAAGACCATAACAAGGTCAGGTTTGCGTTGCATGCCACAGACCTAGAGTCCCGTTTGTGTCGTAAACTGAAGAATTTTGTGACATTTTTCTCGTGCCATCTTTTTTTATTTGACGTCTCTTCATTCGTAAGCTGTGAACTCAATCTATTGTCCCCTTTTTTTTTCAACAGGGAGAGCTCTATAATTATTCCGGATGTGGTAACACATTCAATTGCAACCATCCTGTTGTGCACCAGTTTATTGTAGACTGCTTGAGGTAGAATTTCCTGAGTGGTCAGTCTCAATTTTATCCGATAGAATTTCTTATCATTTGAAATATGCATTGGTGAATTTGATGTGGAACCTATTTATAGCTCCATGAGATAATCTGCATTGGATAATTACACTGTGAGCTCTGAGATCTAAAGTTGTGTAATAGTGTCATGTAACAGTGTCATTCCATAACCCAAGTGTGCTTTTGAATCATGTCATTGTCTCTATATGACAATCTCCCTCTGTAATTAATAATTATTATGGAAAGGAACTAGCAAATTGCTGTTCTTATAAGCTCAGTTATTCCATGTTTCTGATAGACAAAAAATTTGTTCATTGTTGAAAACTCATATGCTAGTTCACTATATATTTCTTTTACATTTTATAAGTGTTTTGATAAGATATTGGGCACCAGATCAGTCTGATGTCTTGCCACTGCTATATCTGAATGAATCTTGCCCATTTTTTTTCTTCTTGTTGTTTGTTTTCTATATTCACTTCATTTTTCTAAAAATAAATGGTTCTTGAAATTCATTTAAGTTAGTAGTAGTTGGTGCCTTGAAAAAACTTTAAGTCTGCAATTTCAAATAAATTTTCTTTAACGGGTAACGGATCGGATCATATTACCCGTTAATATTATCGGGTCGATGTCGGGTTGGGTCATTTTACCCGTTTATTGTAACAGGTGTTACACGACACGATCATTTAAGATATCAGATATGACACGAAAACGACACGAATGTCAGGTCTACAGGGAACCTTAGCTGCCTCATTCCCTAATAGCAGTCATAATTTTTGCTTGCCGTGGCTTGGTCCTCATGTAGGATTTAATCGCAACACCAACTCACGGAATTCCAACTGATTTTGCATGTCAGCACAAAGTTTATCATGTCACCTCCTCAAGCGAAGCTATTAAACCATCCACATCCCATCAATGTCTCCAATTGTCACGTCTCATCATCCTTTTTTTATTTCATGCATGCATTAATTGCATGGTATTAATCCAACATAACTCAAAATTGTTGGACTCTTCACATCTCATCTTTATATTCATTTCCAATTGCCAATTATCTTGTACGTGCATGGCTTGCATGGAAATGGTATCCCAATCCCCAGCGTATACGCATGGAAGAAAAGCTTCCAATCCACCACGTGCTAGAATCCAACTCCGCTCTTTTACCTCATCTAATACGTACCAATTCGCGGTATCTGCCTTCAATCACCAGCACGTATTTGCACGTCTCTCATCCAAATCACATGTGCTTGCCCCTTTTGCCCTACATGCAGATGAGGACAAACCAACTTGCCTTATCACAATCTCCACGCAGTCCAATCTCATCATCAATTCTTATCTCCACTCCTGGCTAACAAAGGAGGAGGCGGAGAGTTGAGGGATTTTATTCGCTCATTGAATAGGGAAAGAGATGCGACAGAGAGCTGGGGTGAGGAATCGATTCTAGTTGAATTGAAAATGCGTTGTAAATGTGACCCGATAATCTTATACCTTTAATTTTTTTGGTTCATTACGTGTGTTTTTGTCGGCGAGAGGGGGAGAGATTAAGGTTGTCTTTGCTGGGAAAGAGAGGCGAAGAAAGCTAGTAAAGGGTGGGAGTGTTCGATTTCAAGTGGATTGAGTGTGACTCAGTAAATCCTATACCTTTATTTTTTATTTTTTTTGGTCTACTGGGTGTGTTTTTGCCATAGAGGGAGGGATAGTTGAGGGTTGTATTTGGGGCAAAAGAGAGGCAAAGAGCTGGTGAGCTGGTGAAGATCTGGATCTAGGATTAGACTTATGCCAATTACTATTCATATTCACTTAAAGAGTGAATTGTCATGGTAATTACTATTCACTTAAAGAGTAAACTGTCATGACAACTACTATTAACGTTATTTTATTTTATTTTTAATTTTTAATATAATATTTAATAATTATTGAACAAATGAGATTAATTTGTAATAGGTGGATATTATTTAGTCTTTATAGAAAAGATTCAAAATAGCCGTTGGAATTTTTTTTAATTATTTATTCTTATTCATTTTACTTTTAGAAAATTTTACGTTTTTTCTTGAGAAAAAAAAATTTAATATTACGAAAAAAAATAAGAACGGTTGAATCAAAATAAGAATTTGAAATGAACGGCCAATATTACATTACAGAGCAAGTTACCATTGAAGTATCACTTGGATGCTAAAAAGGCGTTGTGGTGGGCCCTAGGTGTCAGATTATGTCGTGCCATTCTACGTAATAAATGCATGGGGCACACACGCCGTAAAAGAAATAAAATAAAATATTAATAACCAACTGACATCAGCATCAAGGATTTAGGCTTGGATTTAGAATCTACATGGCTGCTGGCTAAAGGAGCCTTAGCAGACCAAAATGGGAGGTGTGTTTTGGGTTTAATTTGAGATCTAGACGTGTCAATTTAGTACGAGTGAAAATGCTCCAATAGAAGATGGTTGATTCTTACACACACCTATGTCCACAAAATATCCAACAAAATAAACATTACAGCACGCATGGAATGCCAAAATATTAGTCTGGGCTGGAGAAAACTTGGCAGTTCAATTTTCACCCCAAAAAAATGGAAGCTCAGGCCCAAGCCCAATTGACCCATTTTTATTTGTCAATTTAAGACCATCTTTCTCTCTTTTTTGTTTTTTTTTTTTTTTTTTTTTAAACAAACGATATTATCTATATTAAAAGAAGAAGACTTGGTTTAACCTCATAATGGGTTATACCCTTTCTCATTTCTTTAGGCTCTCAAGCTTCTCACGTGCACTTGTTGTTGCAAAGGCAAAAACATAAAACTATAAAAGGGAGAAAAGTTAATCACCATTAAAAATGATTAATCTTTATAAACCAGAACATCAACGAATACTAGTCCGAAAGCAAAGGCAAGATTATCATCACGGCAAAGCAAGTGCGTTTACCTTCAAACTGGAAACAGCACGAGTAGATTAGCAGAACTAGAGACTTGTACTCTATTGTATAAAGCAACAGGGAGATCACCAGACTACATATGAATTTGGAAATAATCTAGTCCTCTTTCGAGTTCATGATATCATATACAAGATGTTATACCGTAGAATTGTATCGCTTCCAAGATGTCCGTACGAAAAATCACTGATACAAAAACCAAATTTCAACATAAACGCAAATAACGCAGTAGCTGTAAATCCGGTTAAAGATTTACACATCCTTGTCCACGACAATAAGAAGCTGTTTCCCGATATTCCTTGCCCTGTTCAATGACCGAAACTGTAAAAAGTTCTCAGAACACCAGGGTTTAGAACAATTCGTGGCTTTCTGAGTCTCGTAAGTCACAAACAGTGAATAAAGTTAGATGGCCTCCTTCGGGCTGCAAAAACTTGGCCTTCTTTTGATCTGCTTGGCTCTGTTTTTCTCTAGGCCTGTAGAAGATATTTCCTGCGTGAAGCATGGCAATGGTCACAATTTGATCATTGCATCCGAGGTTCGTACTGGCAAGCAGCATTTTCGACAAAGGTGGATCCAGAGGCAACAGTGCCATTCTACTACCCAATTTGGTCAGCAACCCCTCTTCATCCAAAGCTCCTAGACTTTGCAGCTGTTTCGTGGCAGACTGGAGTGCTTGGGGTGACGGTGGATCCATAAACTCAAAAGGTTCAAGATCATTGATCCCCATTGCTTTCATCGTAAATGTAGTATGCACAAAATTTGTTCTTAGGATTCCTGGAACTGCGGTAGGAGACATCTCAATGTGAAAAGCGCTCTCGGTGTAAAGGCAGAAACATTCCCCTACCCCTGTCAGCCCAGCGCTCCCAGCTCTTTGCTTGGCTGATGCTTGCGATGGTGGAGTTACGACCAGCAAATCAATCCCAAGCTCCAGGTTAAAATTATTTTGAATATCCCATCATGGGCAAAGAGGCTTCAAGCAAATTTGGTTGCAACAACCACTTTTCTCTTCCCTGAAGGAGCAAAGCAGGCTTGAAAATCTTTGATTGCTCTGCACTCGGCTGGGCACCATAAGCTGGTAGAATAATCAGTTCCGGAGCTTCTCCACCAACTACTTTCATCTTTTCATGAGCTTCATCAAGCATGATCATGGAGTACTGAGACAGGTTTTTGTCACTCAAAATTTCCCTTAAAAGCATCAGATCGGTCATGTACTTGATCGCAGTATCCGATCCAGTATAATCATCAAACCGAATAGAGTACCCAACTTCCTCCCCTAATCGACAACCATATTCATCAGCAACCCTTTTGGCCACGGACGTGGCTGCAACTCTTTGTTTTGCCTGGCTTCTCTTTATCTATGACAATCGAATTAACTAAACGATTAAAATTTAAATAGAGTTGTACATTAAAAAAATTGTGTTTTATCATTTTTCTTTTTATAGTATATACGCAACTATATTTTATTGTATTAAAAAGTGAGAAATCTAACGCAAAATTAAGTAATAAGTCAACCACAATATTTAAATGTCAAGCTCCCATTCAAGCACCGTTCTAAAAATCCCTACTTAGCTCTCCCTACGCCCACCTAGACACTAGGCGACTGGCCAAGGTCCCGAATAATCCTTAAGCATTTGAAAATTAAGAAATGGCATATAAATCTGCCTAACCCGCCTAGATTGCAATTCTCACTTAAAGAGAGAATATAAACTTTAATTTTTTATTTTATTTTTTCAATAAATTGGACAAGGATTACTACATGCTTGTTTCCCCATGTTTTAATCTATGTCATTTTATTTGGCAATTTATACATCACAATACAATTATGTATTTCCTTAAATATAAATACACATTTGTTTATATATTATATCGCGTTTTTTCCAAAAAGAAAAGGAAAAAACATAGTTCTAAATCTAGTTCAAAGATTTTCACTACAACTTCATTATGCTTAACAGATTGTGGCTATGCAATTAGGATATCAAACGAACCAACAAACAGAAGGTAAGAGAAAACACAAACGGGAAAATGTGAGGGATGAGATGAGAATATTGTACATGACGAAACGAGAGAGCAACTATTTCCTTTCAGACGAAAGAGATCCATTCAAACAAACAAACACACACAACGGGAGTAAGGGATAACAAAGTCTGGCAATTCATAAATATTAGTCGCATTCACTCATGTAAGTGTATTAATAGTTCAGACAATTATATATCTACCTAAAATACTTTAGATATAACAGTGAAAATCAAACCAAAAGCTACATCTCGCCATCAATAAGACCACCGCTTGAAGTCCCATGAAGCTACATAAAATCGATGGCTGAGTCCCGATAATCTCAAGCACCCAAAGTGGCTGAACAATGTCAAAAGAACAATGGTTAGCGCTCCATGTCTAAGTAAACAAATTAGACATAACATTCTTCAGCATAGCATAAACAGAAGCAGAGTTCAGGTCCACAAGGTTTTTTAAATTTTTTCCGGGGAAGTTACTCCAAAGGAAGAGTTAGTACATTTAGCACAAGTCTCATCCTGTGGCTTCATAGCCGGGAAGAGTAGAACTTCCTGTCCAACCACAAACAATATATGGTGAGAAAAAATTCACACGTAACATACACAAGATTGGGGGGAGAGAGAGAGAGAGAGAGAGAGAGAGAGAGAGAGACCTTGATATTTTGTGAATCGGTTAACCACATACAGAGCCGATCAATGCCCAAACCCCAACCACCAGTTGGAGGTAACCCGTATTCAAGAGCTCTACAGAATGATTCATCCAAAGCCATTGCTTCATCATCACCTGATTGTCGGTCCTGAAACTCAAAAACATGTATCATCACAAAAGAAATTATACAATTTTCTATAAGATACCATAACTAAACAATTAAGTGATACCTTGAGTTGATCAGCAAATCTTTCGCGTTGTACCACGGGATCATTCAACTCTGTGTATGCATTGGCAAGCTGGAAAGCAAATGAAAATCATTCACAATCTTAATGACAAAGAAAAAGGTAGCCAATAAAGAAATCATTCAAATCTTCAAGTTGGGTGGCATACTTCATGCTTGTTGACAAACAATTCAAAACGTTCAGTCAAGCCAGGTTTTGATCGATGCCACTTAGCCAAAGGACTCATTATCTCAGGATGGTTAATGATGAAAGTGGGATTTACACACGTCTCTTCCAAAAAGTGCCCAACAAGCTGCATAAATAGAAAATGAAACAAAATGATGCACGAGTCATTTTCCATAACCATCACACATTAAGATTCCAATCAAGTGACAAGGATTTTTCTTAACTGACAATGGAAAGAAAATATAAAGAAATCTACAAGACATCTGATAATTCACCGGCAATAACTGACAAATTCAAACAGACTCCAGAGCAGGACAGATGCAATGACGCAATAAGATAGTCATGGGAATTCTTTTATGAACAAAAATTGTCATATCATAAATGATAACTGAAAATTGTCATCCAGACTAGATATTTGAGAAAAGCTTAACATTGCATTGATTACAATGTCATTCCACCAGCACACAAAACCAGAGGTAGTATCCTGATTCATGTACGTGATTTTAAACAATATATAGGAGGAAGAAAAAAATGAGTTACCTTGTCCAACAAACGAGTTGTTGTTTCAGGAGGGGAACATTTGACATCAAACTTCTTGCACGCATCCTTAAGATATTGGTTAGCTTCTGCACTGGAGAGATTCTCTGGATTTATGTTGAGACCTGCAATCTTATTTAATTCCTCAACCATGTCGATCCTTCTGCAGCAGTAACAATTAAAACCACCAGATAAGTTTTTTTTAACATGTGTTTAAGCTGTAACATGCATGACCAAAATATAGTTTACAGACCTGAAAGGAGGAGTAAAGTCAATCTCAATTGGATCCTTGTCGAGCCCATTTGAATGATACTTGATTTTATACCCACCAGTTAGCTCCTTGACCATACCTATTTTAGACTTAATATATTAGCAAACAAATCCAAGTAGTCTCAAAAGGGAAAGGGACAAGGAATCATTGTTCAAGATATCCATTATTTGAGCCATACCACTCAACATTTCCTCAGTCAGCGTCATCAAATCATTGTAGTCTGCATAAGCCATGTAGAATTCGCAGGTAGTGAATTCAGGATTATGAGTCAAATCAACGCCCTCATTTCTAAATTGTTTTCCAATCTCATAAACACGATCCAGGCCACCAACAACAAGCTGCTTGAGATAGAGTTCCGGTGCAACACGCATGAAAAGCTTCATGTCAAGTTCATTGTGAAAAGTCATAAAAGGACGGGCAGCCGCTCCACCAGGAATCATATTCATCATAGGAGTTTCGACCTGAGGATGGGAGATGCAGAAGCAAACGACAGATACAAAGACACCAAAATGTAAGAGACTACCAACAAACTAACATGAAAATGCAGTGAATACAAAGGGCAACGTGATGAAAGACTAACCTCCAAGAAGTCCAGATTGTCCAGGAACCTTCTAATATATTGAATGACTTTATATCTGGTCTTGAATATTTGCCGAACCTCATTAGTCAATATTAGATCCAGATAACGTTGACGATAGCGAGTTTCCTACCAAGAAAGACAGTAAACACTGAAAACAACAAAAAATGAACAATATAAAATATAATGAGAATAACGTAGTACGACTATTATTTACAAAATGTAAAAAGAACAAGTAAAAACAAATCACAATTTGACAAACAAACAGAAACAAAGAACAAAAGGGTGGAACAAAACAATAGAGTAGACAGGACATTAAGTCATTAAAACATCACCCCCACAAACTAAAACCTAACATAGAAATGAGGGTACCAGTTGACATCACATCAATAAATGGAAATCAATATTGCAAATACAAGCATGAATATTCTAGATAGATATAAATCATTAGTAATTCCGACCCCAAAAATTTAATCATAGTGTTCTCAAAGTTAGCAAAAATAATTGTAAAAGTTTCTTCATCAATTAATACCTGGTCTTTTAAAATGTATGCTTCAGGATTCCTGGGACTTCCTGGGACCCATTGATCCGTTTTCTGCAGAATTGTATGTTGTGGTGTCATGAAAAGAGCTCAGGCAGCGTAAACAAAGTCAAAATACAATCATTGCTCAGTGATCACCTTGACATTAGCATTATCAGAAGCAGGACCAGCTTTCTGTCTTGGCATCATATGAAGACAATGTGATAAGACTATAAATGATCTTGGGAAAATGCTCAGCTCCCCCCTCTTAGTCTTTCCTGTGAGATGAAAAGAGAAACAAATCAGAAAACTGTATAATTCAGAAAAATTAACAGTTCATAGTCCCAAACAACACAAAATCCAGCAGTGCCTTCATCATTAGATGCCTAAGGACACGTTATATTACAAGGCCCCGTTGAATTTATAGAGAAACCAGTAAAGTAAAAAAAAAAAAAAATACAAATGTTCAAAGATACCAGCAGAAAGCTCAGGATGTGTTATGGTTTTATGGCCCTATAACTAAAGCTTCAGTCAACTAGACAGGAAGGCAGGAAAGCCAAACTTAATAGAACATTAAGAGAGTGAAGTTGGACGAAATTATCATTAGATCAAATCCACAATGAGTGCAAGCACAAATCTTGTAACTCTGCCTTATAAGTATGAGATTGAAGAAAATCAGCAATTTAAGATGAAAAAAATCCAAAGACTAGGAAACTATTCAGTATATTATTCATGGAACCTTGTAACCTTAGGAAAAGCAGCAATATAATATGCAAAACATTCATAGACTTGGCAACTATTCAGTATATCTTTCAGGGTCACAGCAACCTTGTATATCTTTTTCATTTCATTGTAGATTTAGAATCTTCTCCCTTGTCTTTTTTTAACCATACAAAAGTTCTCAACACACATAAAAACATGGAATGACTAGTCAAATTGATCAATAATATACTTGAAAAAGTAAAGCAACTAAACATTTCCAATGCTTGGACACAGTGAACACCAATTCAGCGATTTTTTATCTTTTGGCAAAAAAAAAAAATATATATATATTCCAAACTATTATAATCTATGGAGATGGGATTTGAACTCGGCTCAAGGGCACACTGCCCTGGCCAACTTGTTTAACTCACATCAGCAGTTCAGGGATTCAATCACATAAGTCTACAGCTACCCTTTACCCAGGTTGAAAAGAAAAGGCTTCTCATAGTTTCATTATAAATTGGATTTTATATTAAAAAAATAAAAAATGATCTCATTCCAAAGGAAAAATCATGACTAACATGCAAAAGGTAAGTGAACGGCTACTACAAACCTGGAAACCCAGTCACACCGACAATATCACCACGCTTAACACTAGAATGAAACTTAGAAAATTCAGATTCATCCAGCTCTGATTTTCTGCATGAAAAATGAAGTCCTTTAAGTAATTTTGATAATGAAAAGTAAAAGAAATAAACCCAAGAAGGGATGTAATAATGTACCGAAAAGATTAACTCAACCACATTTAATGAGAAGCAAAAAGCTTGCATCTACCTAGACAGGGATAAATCCAGAATTTTCCATGGTAATGGCTGTCTTGCAATACTTAAATCAATAATCAACCTTCTAATTTTGCAAGACTAATTTCTCTATATTATGTGATCACAGAATTTCACTTGCATAGAATTGGAGAATTAGATGGAAGACGAGAAAGGATGGACTGAGGCCTGGTTTGGTACTGAGGTGATTCTGAAAAAAGCTGGTATCAAAAAAAGCTGGGAGCTGTTTTTGTGTTTGGTAAACATTCAGTTTCAGCTTTTTTTCACAGTTTTGGGTGAAAAAAAGCCAAAAACAAGAACCTGCAAAACCCAGCTTTGAAAAACTGGCTTTTTTTCACATCTGTTTTACATAAAAGTTTACCAAACACTATAATACTGCTTTTTTTTTTTCAAAAGCACTTTCACAAAAAAGTTTACCAAACACTCTGCTGCTTTATTTCACAGCTGCTTATTCTCACAACACAGCAGAAGCAGGTTTTTTTTAAAAGCACAGCAATACCAAACCAGCCCTGAATCAGTGGCTTTTATGTGCAACACAAAAATAAGTATTTGTAGCCAGGTCAAATTTTCATACAGTAATATGAGACAAAGCTGAAACAAGTTTACCATTTCTTTCATTTCTTACAGGATTGCAAAAGTAGATACTGGGGAAAAAATAGAGAGAAAAAATATGAAGAGAGTAGATATTCAATGTAGTCATTGTACCTAAAAGTGTTTAACTAGACATAATACAAATACAAAACTGTCTTTAAAAAGAACATTCATCCTTCTGCATTGGAACTCCTTATTTTTCATTAAGTTTAATCTCATAAAAAATGTCTTGAAAAGAACATTCATCCTTTTGCTAATTAATCGATTAGATATTAGATAGATCACATAGCTTGTAATTTTTAGTCCTTCTGAGTTCTGACAAAGAGAATCAAACAAAACCACTAGCCTCGAGCTAAGAGAGCATATTTCTCAGTAGGAAATTAAACCACACACTTCAACAAAAGGAGGAGAACCAACTGTTATAAATATTCAAACAAGTGGGGGCGAGAACAATTTTATACCTTAAATCAGCCATGACTTGGACCTTCTCACCATCAGGTCCGCCACCATGCAAGTCATAAAAGAAGAGCTTAGAGCTGGAAGATCTTTTACTCATGATTCGCCCTTGCATGGGAGTAAAATTTTCAAATCAGCAAAGATAAAATGCGTGACAGATGATACCCTAGATAAATATAAGCCTGTAAATTTGAATACCAGCCAATGAAACAGTGATATCCTCGAGATGCTCCCCATCGTTTAAGCTTCCATACTTCTCTACATATTCATGTACAGTGATTGAACAAAAGAATTTATGAGGATATGGATTTTTATCTGCCTTCTGGGTAGCAAGATACTTCAGTCTATTTTCATAGTATTGCTGCCAAAAAAAAGTCATGATGCTCAGGTCATAACTAAGTAAGCTTTGAACCATTTAGATGGAAAAACTATAAGACAACACAAATTAGTGAGCACCGTTGGATCCATTTCCTCATCTTCAGTTGCTACATCTTTCTTAACTTGCGAGCTTGCCAAGGCAGCAGCCTGCGAGATAATTGCAAATTTATTTCATATAAGATTTCATAATCAAATACGGTGAGCACTTTCCTGAGCAATAAGCAATTACAAATTATCGCTCAAGTGTATCCAGATTTCAAGTGACTAAATAGTATCAATTCACACTTTTATGGATCAAAACAAAACACCAAATATAGAGTTAATGGGAAACCAATACTTACATATGCAACAAAAATCAGATTATTAAGTATCGCATAATGTAAATTTGTGAAAAAAGAAAAAACCAGTATGGTGCATTGCGGTATCAACTCATCTCCAGGGTTCAAACATTGACCTTATACAACAAATTAATAACCAAAATATACTGAATGACCACGAAAACACTACGGGAACACTACTTGCATAAAATTAGATACACCACTCAGCCAAAATCAGGATAAGAAAACCGATTATGATGTTCACGCCCATTACCTATCGACATTCGGGACGGAACTGCCGCCACTATAACTAAAAAAAAAAGAAGTAACAGCATTGTCAGACAAAAGGTACCAGCTTTACCTTCTCCTCCTCTTTTCGGCGCCTCTCCTCTTCCCGCTGCTTGTTCTTCAACTCCTTCTTCCGTGCACTGTAAGCACGCCCACACAAAATTCAACACGATCAATACCAAAAAAACAAAAAACTAACACCTTAAGCAGCTAAAACAAAAAACCATACGGATTAAAAGCAAAACAAAAAAAAAGTAGTATGGCCGGACTTCGAAGGCAAACTTTCTTTTCTCAGGAACGAAACAGGGGTTATTCGGGACGTACTTTTTGCTCATAGCTCCTTCCGATTCCAGAGTCGAATCTGCGAGTGATTTCGGCGTTTCGTCGGACGTGCCCGCCATTGCAGCGATTCGGAACGAGGGTGGAAAATGAGAGAGGGGGGTTTTCTGGGGTTTTTTGTGCCAGTGGAGCTTGGGTTTGCCAACTGGGGTAGTAAAAGATTACAATCCGTTTCGGTTATATAGGGCGGGCAGGGTCGGAATACAGTATCATATTTACTTTAGCTTGGTTAGAACGCAATTCGGATTGGGGATTTCACTTTATATATGACATTCCCCTTTTTATTTTTTTGAAGTTGGATTTGTTTTGGGTTGTTTTGGCCTGGTTTGGTACTGAGGTGATTTTGAAAAAAGCTGGTATCAAAAAAGCTGGGAGCTGTTTTTGTGTTTGGTAAACATTCAGCTTCATCTTTTTTTCACAGTTTTAGGTGAAAAAAAGCCAAAAACAAGAAGCTGCAAAACCCAACTTTGAAAAACTGGCTTTTTCACATCTGTTTTACATAAAAGTTTACCAAACACTATAATAATGATTTTTTTTTTCAAAAGCACTTTTACAAAAAAGTTTACCAAACACTCTGCTGCTTTATTTCACAGCTGCTTATTCTCACAGCACAGCAGAAGTAGCTTTTCTTCAAAGCACAGCAATATCAAACCAGCCCTTTATGCGCCCCACGATTATTGAATGCACACCGCATACTAATTTATTATTCAATGGCTTATATAATTTAAATAGAGTAAATTATAGTAATGATCTATCAATTTTAACTCAATTAGTGCAATAGTCTATTAACTAAAAGTCCATTATCATTGGTCTCTCAACTCATCAAAACGTGCAATTATGGTCATTTTTTCCAACTCTATTAAAACTTCTGTCAAAAGGAATCGCATGTCATGTATGTGAGATTAAATCAAGGGGCAAATAAGAAGAATTGTATTAATGGTCCTCAACTTTGATTCAACTGAATAAATAGTCTTCCAACTTCAACCCAATTTGAGTAATGATCTCTCAATTTTAATCCAATTCTAGCAATAGTCATTCCAACATAACTTATTTTAACATAATTCTAATAGAATTTATGAAAAGAACCATAGCTACACGTTTTAATGAGAAGGGACCAATGGTAATGGATTTTTAGTTGAGGGACTATTGCTCCAATTTGATTAAAGTTGAAGGATCGTTACTACAATTTATTCAATCTAATATGATATGACTATTTAAGCCTCATATTGTTTTGAAAAGACAAAAAATAAAAAAATAAAAAATAAAAAATAAAAAAACCCTATTAATTTATGAATACGACCCTAATCAATCTCAATATGTATTCTAAATTATCTTCTTTAAGGTATCAATTCCAACCCTCCCATCATGACATAGAATCATATGAGTGCAACTTACCTGTGCACCCCAATTCTAATTCCATATCAACAGTTACTACAAATATTGCATAGAGGTATCTGATTCAACACAATATTGCATAGAGGTATCTGATTCACCACAATATTAACATCAATGTGGAGCCAAAATAATCTCAAAGTTTTTGAAGGCGACACGTGGACTTTCAATTTAAAAAGACAAGACTTGACGCACCCCGACCGAGATCGGGGTATGCTGGCCGTCACGTGGAAGTGACGTAACCATATGCATAGTGCGGAAGCTAAGAAATAAAAATAAAAATACGAATAAAACAAACCTAGCTATACACAAAGTAATAACATACATGTGCAAGCGTAAGTATGAAAGACAAAGTTCAGATCACGGAAGACCTAGTGTAGTCCGGGAGAAACAACACTAAATAAATACACCCAAATGTGGTCCTACACTGGTGATAATCTGTCAGATAAGTCGAGAAATCCTCTGGGGAGCCACCAAAAGCGCTAGCCAAACTAGAACCTGAAGGGGCGCAAAACAGAAAGCGTGAGTGGGCAAAAACAAAGCTTTTAAAACCATTTCATAAACAAGTTATAACCCCTCGCCGTAAAACCTGTATACTTCCCAAAAAATAGAATATACAAATATATTTAAGTCATGCTCAGAAATATGCCATGCCAAATGCCTCGAAATAAAATGCAAGTACTCAGGTAATGTCAAACAATGCCATGTAATCTGTCAGCCGGAGTCACCTAACGTGACCTATACGGCTGAATCTAGAGCTCAAATCTCTAACTCACTAACTACACCTGCACACGAGTCGGAACCACCTAAAGTGGTCTGTACGACAGGACTGGATGTAAATAAGTACACTCAAGTGCTCCGATCACGTGAAGACTAGGTGAATAATCGCGGGTCACCTAAGAGTCGGAACCACCTAAAGTGGTCTGTACGACAGGACTATGTGCCTAACTTGGATCCAAGATGAGCGTGTGGTGCAGGAGGTGAACATCACGTGAAGGACTGTGCCCAACTCTAGACGGGAGCACCAACACCGGAGGTGCAGGTTATGAGCTCTCTATGCATCTCAAATCACCACTGGACGTAAACATAAATCATAACTCACCTGGCACTTACCTGTGCGTCCGCAGCACCAACACATATATACATAGGCAACTAATAATGCATAATTAAATGGGCAAACATAATGCATGGCATATCAACGTATAAACATTTCATTTCACTTTCTGGGAAAAACATAAGTATATAGGTATATACGGAAAACCAAAAGCCCACTCACTGGTATGTAGAAGGGTCGTAACCCCCTTGCCTCGAGTGACCGCGCTCGTCCTCGGGATAGGTCTCACCTATATGCGAAACAACTATAAAAATGTAAATTTTAAAGCACATAACCAACATTACAAAATAACTTCTCATACAATGCTCAAATGGGGTGCATGAATACACTAACGTGATCTACTCAACCTCACGAACATCCCCATATTTTTAAAATAATTTTCCGACGCCGCACGTGCCCCCACACGCCGGCCAAGGCATGGCCACACGCGCCGCCCATGCGCAAGCACGTGCCTGGCACACTGACGGCGTCAGTTAACGCCGTCAGGAATATTCCGTTAAATCTAACTGATTCCATTAACGCTGTTAGGAATATTCCGTCCAAACTGACAGAATATTCCGTCATCTTCTCTGCCCAAACTTCGGCTCCGGCAACGCCGTCGGAAAACCGGGAAATTTTCTAAACTTGATATCTCACTCGTTTTTCATCCAAATTTCATAAAATTGGTACCAAAATGAAGCTTACAACAAGAGGAACAAATCCATACCACCTTCAAGCACTAAAACCACCGGAATCTCGCCGGGAAAACACCACCAACTCCGGCCAAACCTGCAACTCACAATCCCGACATCCAAAACCTTCAAACGAACCACCCCGAGCCTCCTAAGAACCTCACCAAGCTTCCTACAAGCTTGAAATTCCCAAAAACACATGAATTAACATGTGCATGAACAGTGACCAAAATCGGGATCTCGAGTTCGACGTGAAAACGAAGGTATCCTTACCTGAAATGGGTATGGTTGAACTCCTAAGGACCTCACGAGCACAAATATGTAGTTTGTTTCCTCGATCTGTGAAGATTTCAAGGGTTTGTGGTGTTGTCTATACGAAAAGGATAGGAAATGGAGAGAGAGAGGGTCTCGGGACAGGGCAGAGAGAAAGAGGAAATGAGGGTGGGTATGTGTGTGGTCCAAAATCAACCAATCAAAACCCAAAAACGACCACACAACGAAACAAACATACTAGGGGCAAAACCATCATTTCACCCCTACGGTATAAAAAGTCCAGGACGGGCTGTCACAAGACTGACCTTATTAAATGGGCAAGCATCCCACGCATAGCTCAGCATCATAGGACATTGGAAAATTACTAATACACTCCCAATTGAAGACAAACTCTATCAAGTAAGTAATTCCAATTATATTTAAGTAAGGAAAAGTACCTTTATTTCCAAGATATTATTAACACAATATCTTGGAAAATTCCCACTAGATTAACCCTAAAATGGCCGGCCACCTCCTCTATAAATACCTCATTTCTCCACACAAAAATGGTGCGTATTTCTATACACATAAAAACCCTAAACACTCCCTCTCTTCAGAGAGACTAATTTAGGCATCAGACATCCATTGGCCAAAACCCCCAACTCATTGTGGGCGTGTGAGATTTTTGGTCTTTGATCAAAACTGTTGATTATTTTGTAGGTGCATTTTCATCAAGACTGAAGACGACAGAAACTTGCATCGACAATTAACTTACCTGGGTAGCCCAATGTCAATATGTGTGCATTTGGTTCCTTGGAAAAAGGATTTAGATCCTCTCTCCGAACCCCTCACTGGGGATCCCGATGATCAATGCATAGTAACCGTTTATCAAAGATCGTGCGGCCACAATTTTTTTTTTTATTATTATATATTTTTCATGCAAAACTATACTGCTTTACATTTAAAAATATAAAAAGCATTCAATTGTGGTTGCACGATCTTTGATGAACAGTTACTATGCATTGATCTCCGGAATTCCCAGTGAGGGGATCCGGAGAGGATCTAAATCCTTTTAATTGCTTTGGATGAATGTGGTAATTTTTATTTTATTTTATGTGCATTTGGGTGAATGTGGTAATTCGGTTTTTTATTTTCTCAGTCGTTTTTCATCATCCTCTCTACTGAAATACTAGCAAAATTGAAAAGTCGTGGAAAGGAAAAAGATTTGGGAAAGGAATAGCTGAGATGGCTGCATTGCGCATAAAAAGATTGCTTTTCAATTTATTGTTTACACTAATTTTACTAAAGGATTGAGCTTGAATATGCTGGATACCTATCCGTAATTGCATACATGTATATTTGAAAGAATTTTAAGGATTGTTGCTATTTTAATGTTTTAATTGCTTTGGATTGCGAAGAACCGCTCACAACAGTAGTACATTGGGAGTGTGATTGTGTTAACTAGGACCCTTATCTCCAACTAGTCTACCAGCATAATGAAATCATCTCAAGTTACTATATCACCAGAGTAAAAGTATGAGAACCTTGAAAGTTCACCATGCTATTAAAATTCACGAATTCTCCAACAGAATGGGCTTCCACTTTTCATTGGCAAATCAAGAGTTTGATGATAAAACGTGGCTCCGTGGGAATCATGATTAAATAGGATTTCAACGTATATAAATAGTATTGCCTATTTTGCGCGCGCGCGTGTAACTTTTTACGCGTTCTATATGATTCTAAAACTAAAACCTGCAGCATCACACGGGGGCCTTCCTTTAGTATTAGCACCAGAGCTGTTGCCCGCGCTTGGCCGCGGGAATGTCAGATAGATTATAAAAACACTGCATTAATGGATGCCCACTGAAGCCTTAAAATTTTAAAACCGTATAATACAAACAGGTTTTACAACACTAAAAATCTTCAACTCTCGCATTTTGTTCCAAAATTATATACGCACTCTAAAGAATCACTTAAGTTCCGCATTCGTTGTAACCCCCAAGGTAGACCACCAATCCTGGCCAATACCAACACCCTAATCTCTACTAATTAATAAAACACTCATTGTCAACCAAAATTTTATGAAATTATCAGTTTAACCCTCTAATTAAAACAGAACACGAATAAGAAATATGGGGCAAAAATGTAATTTCACATAATCAAATTTTACTGTTTTTTATCAAAGCTTCACATGTAATCCTAATATATCTAATTAAAATAAAAAAAATAAAAAAAAAAAAAACTTCCCACTCCCACATTCTCTATCACTCTCTTCCTCTCTCCTATTTCAAAAACAAAAACAAAAAAATTTCTCACACATTGTGTGTGCCCATATGATAGTAAACATGGTATTAAAATATTAGTCTCATCTATGATATATTTGTTAGTCATTGATAGAGAGATTAAAAAAGACCTCTCTCAATGTTATTGTGTCATAGTAATAATTTATATTACTTCTTTTATTGTAACGAAACCTATACAAGTTTGCAATATTCAAACAATTTTAAACATTTTGGATTAGAACACGGGCAAATGAAAATATAAGTTAATGCAAAATCTTTAGCACATCAACTTGCAAAATATTTGCAATATACTGAGATCTATCACAAACAAAACAACGTCAAAACCAAAACTACTAACTCCCTAAAAAATCGAAATCAAGCTTAAAACACTTAAATCAGGAAAAAGAGTTGGAGAAGCAACAACTGACATTATTTTCCAAAGCTTTTCAAGGTTGGCAATATAATACATATGCTTCCCAGGAGCTTCAACATGAAAGCTTCATAAATTGATGAAATGGATTGGAGCAAAAGTAATTTGAATGCCTTCTTCTTCTTTCTGAACCAAAAAAAAAAAAAAAAAAAATTTAAGATTAGATATTACAAACTGATGTACACATAATAATAGAATTGGTGTCAATTTCTCCATGTTATAGTAATACCTCATAACAAATCGTCGGCAAACAAAATCGGTTTAAGTTTTTGAATTAAAAAAGCCAAAACACATTTTCAGAGAGTCCATTAGCCAGATAAAATCATAATAGCCAATAGCAGACAAATACAGAAAAAGATAGAAACAAATAGAATCGTTTAAATTTTGTATGCTGTTAGTTTCTCAAGTAACCTTTACATGTTCATTCAAATTATGCATGTATTGGGGCGCTTTAAGCAGAATAGTAGTGTATTATTCAGAATTTATTTTCAAATGATCACAAATGAATCTCCCACTATTCTACTTAAAACACTATTATTCTACTCAAAACTAAGTGAAAATTGCGTTGTTTTTATAAAAACATTGAAAAACATATGAACTCATGCCCAACTTTGATTAATCCATCATTAATAGATGACTATTTCAACACTAAGAGTTGATTAGAGAACATTGGAAAACATATGAACATGCCCACCTATTATCATATATGACATTGCAGTTGATTAATCTCACATAAATCCACATCAAAAGAACCCAGAAATTTAATGAAGAATTTTCCAAAACCCACAACTAAAACCCACAAATTTAAACGAAAAACTCTATAAAATCATGAAAAATTTAATAAAATCAGAGTATATTATCATACAAATTTGGGCATATGCACTTATAACACAAACTTGCACAAATTTGGGGGGCTTGAATTTGAAGAACCCAGATGGAATTTACACACAATCTGAAAAGAATGAAAGCAACTGTATTATAGGAAAAGTTGTTACAATTAAGAAAATATAAGATATTGCCTCGTTGCACTATATGATCTCGGGATCCAAATAGAAAATAAGTAAACAGAAAGAGAAGTTTTGTAAAACAATAAAAAACTTGCTTTGTGTTAACTAATGAATGGTCTGAATTGTGAAAAAAATCGAATTCAAATCCTCCTTCAGCAACCTAAGAATTAAGCCCATAAAAATTTAAAAATTCTAATATGAAAAGAATAATAAAGCAATATGTATTCAAATTACAGGAGATAAATCAAAATATAAACCATCAGAAACAAAGCTTCGATCTATTCAAACTCCATATTAAATTTTGTTATCAAATATAAAAAACTATCATGAAGCCCTGCACTTCATTATATAAAAACCCCATCATAAGGAACGCTGCTATTTTGCCCATGTGGGACAAGCGGGTCCTATCGTTTCATCAGTAGAAAACTCAAATAGATTATATATCATAATTCAGAAAACAAGTCGGAGGAAAATATTAGATTATTGAGCAAGTATTAAATAATGGGTTCACCATATTTATAACTCAATAAATTCAAAGGAAAACTAACGAAAAGTCCAAAAAAAACTTCCCTTTTAATGAAAAACCATTTTTAAAGGTATAGTGAATAGTACTAGAAAAATGTATAAATGTAATTTTTCGTTAAAAGTGATCAGTACCGGGGGTGTTTTGTTAAACCTCTCTAAATTCAATCCAACATCAAAATTCTATGAATTATATAGTTAACCCTATATTTTTTGCCAATGAATATTCAAAGTATTTGGTGATAAAATAATGCATAACAGAATCAATCATCAATTCATTAACAACTAAAAATAATATTCATTAAACCGATAGTATAAATCTATTCAACAGAAGTTAAGAGAACTAATAATGAATTTGACCTACTATTTTATTTGTATATTCGATTTCTAAATTCAGTATATATAAAATTTGTTCAATGGAGGCAAAACACCCAACTCTATTAAATTCAGTATTACCTTTTAATTGTGCAGTTTGGGAAGGCTGGATTCTCACCTTCTCTGGGGCCTGGTTCTCTGGAAATCGTCATGAGAGAAGGGGTGAAAGAGAGTGTTTGAGTGTTGTATATTGGTACAAAACCAATTAGATAAACATCTTCCAACGGTGCAAACTGAAACTTGAACAAATCCAGAATAAAATGAAAATAATTACAGAATATAGGAACAAACCATACTTTGTCAAATGACATATTCAAGCTGCATATAAACATTTCCAAGTAAATTCAAATCTCAAATCAAAAGAGAATAGAAGAAACCATACTTTTATACAATATCATCAATTAACTCAGAAAAATTTCTTCATGCTAGCTAAAGAATTATCAAAATCTTCATGGAAGATGTAGTTCACATCATCATCAACATATCTAGCATTTTCTCACTCCCAAATCTTTATAAATTTTCACGCACAAATTTTTTTTCTTTTTCAAGAAAAAGTGAAGCTTTTCACACTATATCTATCATTTCATAGGACCCAATAAGGAAGATAAATGATTTTTTTGGGTGCAAATTATGGAGTTTCTTTCACTCTTTCTCACGCAATTTAAAACCCATCTCAATGAACTAAACAAAAAGCTGTAAAAAGAAATACCCAACTATTAAGCCAATTTCTATATTGTTGATAAACGATAGAATAATTTACGCTAAACTCATCTTATTATAAAATTACTATTTACCTGCACAGCGAGCGAGGGAGTTCCAGCGGCCTTCGCCGTGGTTAGCAATGTAATTCATGAGAGCTAGATCTTCCTCAACAGTCCAAGGCCCTCTTCGCAGGTCCATCATTTGATCCTCAGCCTCCTCATGATCATGAGAGCCAGTTTCATAGAGGATTTCTGCCGAGACTTGTGATGATGGGCTGTTGCAACCTCTACTTCTTTTCGCCATGTCCATCTCCAGAACATCAATTCTCCAAATGGACACACAAAAAAAGGGTTTGCTTAATGCTTTCCTTGAAGAAAAAAAGGTGTGAGACAGAGAGAGACGAACCTTCTTGTGGTGGCCAGGAGTTCCGGGCTTGAAAGAGAGCTCGAGAAAAACCTGTTCTGGAAGCCAAAGAGAGTGGAATGAGAGAGACACCCCCGGTTTCCCCAACTTTTCCAGCTTCCTTCCGTTCCCAGATGAGCAACACGTGTACATCCATACTCCTTCCCTTCCTAGATGACCAGCACGCATACAGCCAACCCCATTTCTATCTTAGATGACCAACACGCGAACATGATGGGTAAACCAGTAAATTCACTACGCAAAATGGAAAAAAAGGGCTTCTATCAAAGGAACTGGAGGGCATTTTCGCCTATTCATTGTTAATGAACACTGTTTTTGTGTTGGGTTTTAGTATATGTATAATATACCCTAAGATTTTGCACCGTGTATGTTGTTCCAAATGGAAAACCGTCATCAGCACGCACATCTCATGACGACACATTTAATCAGCAGTTCTTCAAGTTACGTCTAGTTCACAGACAAGTACTGCACATGACTAAGGTTGAGTGACATTTTCATATGATGTAGTGCGTCGATGGTACTATGTAAGAAGAAAATATTTAACTAAGGCTTCTGCTTTCCAGGCACAGATCGTGGCTAAGTTGGTTCATACACTCACTTCCGTTCTCCTTCCCTAACAATGCAGTGGTTTCAAGCTTTAAACGAAAATCAACCAGACCCTTCTTAGTACAAAGACAAATACAAAAGACATTATCCATTCTAGATCTCAATCTCACGATCTCAGGGAAGGGATGGATAATATTTCATGTACTGAGCCAGATCTGTACCAGCGGAAGCGTTGTTACAGATACTAGGGTCATAAACTTCTGATCAAGCGTCCACCTCAGATGTGGTTACTGATTATTAATGTGAGAGCCAGGTTGCTTCACGATTTCTTTTGAGTTGGTTAAATGGTGCTACTCAAGGAAATATGCAGAAAAAGACTACGAATTTCATATAGGCGATTAGAGATCTGGTTTACAAATTACATGGTAGGTAGGTAGTTCTCATTGATTTCAGTAATGTGAGAGTTGTATGTTTTACAGACTACAGTAGTGATTGAATTGATTAATTTTCACGTGCATCGCAAGCAACCATCAACATGGAGTTAGAAAAGATGAGAAGTGAACTCAGACATGTCAAAGGAATGCATGCAATGTCTCAAAGCGAGACTATTGATGCTTCAAGAAGGGTAGGCATTTTTAACGTCATTGACGTCAGGAATACTTTATGTTTCTTAAGATATTTTATTCGAATAGTAAGAAATTTTACTTTTTGATTATCAGATAAATAATCTAAATAAATGTCGACTGGAGGATGCGAGAATGCTTAAGGAGATAAATTCTATAAAGGTGTTGGAAGACTATAAATAAATTCGAAAGGACGTGTGTACCTTTTATGCGGAAGCTTGAATCTCAACACGCTCCTACAAACACGAACAACTGTTCTGACCCTTCGTGCACATCTAGAACCTCGCAGGTCATCAGGTTGGCTACGGTATGTTGAGTTACCCCTTAGTTTTCGCCTCTCAAGATCTAGAGCCGAAAGTGATAGCTCTAAAGACCTAACTAGAATATTTGAATTGTGGAAAAGTTTGTGTTTCTTATATCTTTCTCTCTTCCCTAAAGCCTCCTTATATAGTGGTTGGGAAGAGTGTAGAAAGACTGAAAAGCCGATGAAAATCCCAAGTATATTCTAATATGAATATCTCTTGATTTTCATCTAATTATCACATCGATAATTAGGAGGTTAATATCCTCCTGTGGGTGGAATATCCCTTGATATTTATTTATCCCATAAGATAAATCCGACATCTCTCACTCACCTACATAGGGTGTGGCATAGTCTCAATCAACACACTTAGTTCACATCCATTCTAGTCTATCTCCTCATACAGGAAATGGGACGCAAAACCTTGCGAGAAAGAACGTACATAACAAGGAGCACTGTCATTAAGCTATCACTAAACAAACAACAATGCATCACTCGAAAGTTCATCGCTTTATGCCCCAGACTGTTTGTCACACACCAGACTTGACATTCTTTATCCCTTGTTAAAAATAATGTCATGTCTCACAAGTATCATGTATCCATGTCTTATGTTTGATAACAAATATCAAAAGACGTCGCGTAGCCAATGAATCACATGACATGGTGTTATCTTCGAACTATCTTCTTTAAGATCTCATGTCAGTCTAATTTGATTTAACTAGACACGCATCTTGGGATAGTAGCTAACTTGACCATCTTAGATAAACGTGCTAAAGTAACGATCATTAAATCTCATTTTTCTAACGTAGACTTTAGTTCAAAAGGCATAAGGGTGGAATCATATAGATTCCTTGTGGTTCACACAATGATTGAAACAGGGATCAATTCATCACTCCCACTATCAGTCAGTTATAGCACATACAGTATGATTTGTATGCTATGGTGTATCCTCATTTCAATGAGTGTTTCACATGTCCATTGGACATACACCATACGGATCTTAGTCTAGTCGCTACACAAGCGCCTAACCTGAGTCTTCTAGCCTAATCGCCTTCTCGGCACCCACCTAGATACTCATATCTAGCTTTACAAGCTTCAACATGAAACAAAACTCATGTTCGACTTCTGTTAAGTCTCATTTTAGACATTAATTTTTAAGGTGGCGTTTACCTTGTGCATATTGGTACGTTCAACATACATGTGTCCGGTCTCGTAGCCCAACGCGTTGAGAAAACAAATGTCTCATCCTATTCATTATCTCAGCGCCAGGTTGAATCGTTCGTGTGAAAAACATATTCTAGCTTGGTGACACTCTTAAAGATGTGTAAACAATCATTTCAAAAATAAATATGAAATGAAAAACTTCAATACCTTTTTATTCAATAATAATGTCAAATACAAAGAAAAACACATCAAACCCTACATAAACCCATATTCTTTTTACATGAGTCAGAAACGAGTTTCTAATTATGGGTTTAGTCATGGGATCAATTTGCATATTGCTGGTCGAGATATGTTTCAACACTACTTCACCCTTGGTAACCTTGTTCCTAAAGAAATGATATCGTGTATCTATGTGCTTAGATTTGCCATGATACTTAGGATCTTTAGTGTATGCTAAGGCGAAGTACTATCATAGTAGACAAGTACATCTTCTTGAACAGCTGATCCAAGGGCAACATATTCTGACTCCATTGTGGACAGAGCAATACAAGTTTGCTTCTTGCTACACCAAGAAACAATTCCACCTCCAAGGACAAAAGCATAACCTGAGGTGGACTTGCGTTCATCTCTATCGTTTGCCCAGTCTGCATCATTATATCCTCTCAACTTCAGATCCCCTCCTTGGTAACATAGGGCTAAATCTTTTGTTCCTTGCAGGTATGTCATAATCCTCTTGACGACTTGCCAGTGAGCTTGTCCAGGATTACTTTAATAGTGGCTTACCGGCCCACGGTATGGCAAATGTCCAGACGCGTGCAAAGTATTGTGTACATTAGGCTTCCTACTGCAGAGGTATAGAGGACGTTTGCCATTTATTCTTTCTCTTTCTTAGTCTTTGGACACTATTCTAAGGACAATATCACGCCTCTTTCCATATGAGTATCTGTGGGTTTGGAGTTCTCCATCTTAAATCGTTCAGGTACCTTCTTAATCTAAGTCTCTTGAGATAAAATTAAAAGTTTCCTTGAGTGATCTCTCGTGATCTTAACTCCGAGCACATAATGTGCTTCACCCATATCTGTCATCTCAAAATGGGATGACAACCACACTTTCGTGGTTTATATGGAGGTTTTGTCATATTAGGATGTTGTCAACATATAGAGAAAGTATGAGAATGCTTTTCCCAGATTTCTTAAGATACACATAGTGGTGTTCCTCAATCATCTCAAAACCAAATGAAGTGATTGAATTATGGAATCTAATATTCCACTGTCTAGACGTTTGCTTGAGGCCATATATGGAACGTTTTAGGCGGCAAACTTTGCGCTCTTGTCCCTTGGCCTCGAAGCCTAGGGGTTGATCCATGTGTATCTCATCGTCTAGTTCTCTATTGAGAAATGTTGTCTTAACATCCATTTGGTAAAGTTTCAAATCTGGTTAAGCAACAATAGCTAAAATGAGGCAAATAGAGGCAAACATCACCACAACAGAGAATGTCTCTTCATAGTCTACACCCAATTGTTGAGTGTATCCTTTTGCCGCAAGGCGTGCCTTATATTTGTCAATTGAACCATCGGCCTTGCATTTGATTTTTAAAACCCACTTGTTTCAAATGGTTTTACGTCCAGGCGGAAGGTCAACTAACTCCCAAACAGTATTTTTGTCCATGGAGCTCATCTTTTCCTCCATTGCAATTATCCACTTTTCTTTGTCCGTTGAAGACAACATTTTTTTGTAAAAAGAAGGTTCGTCTTCCTCTGAAGGTATGCAAATGTAGGCGTCCTCATCAACCTCAAAATGACGTTTGAGAATGTGGCCTATCTTGCTTCTTCGAATTGTGTGACCTTGAATTTCAGAGGCTACACTCCCATTATTAGGCGTATGCTTTTAAGTGTTTATGAATACATTAGTCCCACTGGGTTGTGTACTCCCACTCGGATCAAGTCGTCCTACATCATATTCAGTGACCATTGGATTGGAAATTAATTTCCCTCATTCGAATGAAGATGTTACGTGTTCTTCATCTTTCTCCAACTCATGGAGATCAAGGCTTTTGACAGTATCAACAACTTTTGGGAAGTCATTCTCTATGAATTCCACATCACGTGAATCAATCTTGATTCTCCCTCAATCTGGATGTTCACCATACATCACATAACCTTTTGAGTTTTCACAATATCTTAAAAGATATTGTTATTTGCTCTAGGACCCAACTTTCCAAACTTATGTGATTGATTATGAATAAATCCAGCACAACCCCAAGGACCCAAATTACCCATATTGGGTTTTACATCATTCCAAAGTTTGTATGGAGTTGAGGGAACCGTCTTTAAAGGCACACGGTTAAGTATATACGTCGCAGTCAATAAGGAAGGTAATATTTGTGAAAACTAGTTTATTTGAGCAACATCTATGCATGCAATTAACAATTAAAAGGCGGAATCATGCTTGTATGCACTCAAAAACAAAATTTTACCCATGAAATTCAAGGCCTAATGAGTGTGGTGAACCATGACTCAACTCAAGAACAAAGTGAGTTGAGAAATATTATACCTTTGTTGATTCCTTTTTGCATAAGCAAAGGCTAATCACCCAAGAGATAGGGCCTTCATTCCTTACTTCTTAACTCCATGGATTTCTTGGATGAGGATGGTGGAATGGATTCTCCAAGTTCCCAAAATAGAGAACCTCTAAGTCTCCACACCAAGGAGAACATTGATAAAGTGATGAGTGAACTAGAGGAAGTAAGATTGCTAGCTAATTTCCTCTAGGGTGGCCGGCCTCATAGAGAGAAAAGAGAGCTTTGTGTTCTCATCTTTTCTCCAAAAGAAACCCTAATGATGAAATGTTATAAAGTTCTTTATATAGTCCCTTCAATTAAGTGACAAAAGAACCAAAACCCTTCATCCTGTAATGTGGCTAGCCTTAAGGATTCATTGGGCTTTCAAGCCCTTTGTGTTTTCCTGTTGTCATACAACTTGAGTTAATGGGCTTGACATTCAAATCCCATTGGGCCTTGAGGCCCAAAACGAACCCGAGGTCTATAACGAACTTATTCATTAATTAACATATTAATTAATCATAGCCATAAATAATTAAACCATTTAATTATCCTTTCTCATCTCAGTTGTTTCTTCAATCTCTACCTTACACGGTATACGATCCATTAGGTTCCTTTTAGCTAGGTAGTGAGCGATTAGAACTCTTCAAATCAATTGTGAATTGAAACATACTTTCAATTCTCCTTTTAGTGATTATACACCTTTAGAGCTTCCACAAACCATGAGTGACACCTAGCAATATATCATCGCTACCCAAGCTAATCAGAAGAGGTGGAGAACATATTCAGTTTAGGATTACAATGCAATACGATCTTTCTCTAATACAACACTCTTGACACATTGTTTGGTTTAATAGTTTATTCATGTCTACTATCCAATATGATTCATTTACTTATATGATTACCTTCAATGTGATTTGGAACGACTTCCTAAATCTCATTCATACTCTGGCTAGAAATTCTTAATCAAATCATAGAGTATTCTCCTTCAAGCGGTTTGAAGGTTAAAGATCCCTTGTTGCGCATTCACTTGCCTCCATGGCTAAGTGGCTTAACCCCAACTATGCCGTGGACACCCTCTGATGGAGTGACTTTGACATAGTCAAAGATCAAGGACCTAACCACAAGACAACTATGATGCCTCGGGTCAAAAGACTACTTTGTATTATCCCAACTATGAGTTCCCATGTGACATAAGTATGAGAACTCCTTGTTGATCACAATTAGTGGACTCATTCTCTATTGAGAACCTACATGCTTGTCTTGGTGTCAATCACACCAATGACTCAAGACCAATCACTCTCCCTAAGAGAAGACATAGCATGTACTGATCTTAACGGACTGTCAATGCCCAATCAGCAATCCTATGATCAGGAACGTTTAGGATATGTATACAAAAAAGAATGATCTTATGTATCTAACTTTTTTAGATCACATTCTCCCAATTACATATTCCTTAGACTTATCGTTTAAGCATATAACATTTATATGAGACGGCTTTAAACAATAATATTTGCCCTTTATATTAAACTAGATTAGTTTAACATGTGAAATGTCCATAAAGTATCATCATATGATTGGCTTTAGGGCACATTTCCAACAAATAATGCATCACCCCAAAAGATATAGGGACATTTACATGCGCCATCATAGACCTGACCATGTCTAATAAAGTTCTGTTTCTCCTTTCACCAACACCATCTAGTTGTGTCGTGTAAGGAACATAAAGTTGCATATGTATCCCCTTACTTTCACAAAAAACCTTTAATTAGTCAGACAAATACTCAAGTCCACAATCAGTACGGAAAGCTTTTACAGTCTTCCCCTTTTGATTCTCAACCTCAATTACGAAGCATTTGAAACAATCTAAAGCTTCATAGCGATGAGCGATCAAGTACACATAATCATATTGCGTGTAATCATCAATCAAAGTCAGAAAATAAGAGGCGCCATGACGGGCCTTCACACTCATTGGTCCATAAATGTTGTTAGAGTAGATTAATGTTGCGAGAATTATACGCACACAAATTAAACCCTCTTTTTGTCAATTGTAGTATAAGTATAAGTAGGGATCGTTCTGGACCGGGGATTAGGAGGGATTGTTAATCTCTTGGAAATTGACTTAAAAACGTAAAAACAATATAAAACACTAAACTAGACTCAAAGAATGCGAAACTAAACGTTAAAACACTAAGACAAACCAAAAGACTCAAAATGCTTTAAAAACACAAACTAAATTGATTTTTATCTAAATTGAACAATAAAGTAAAGGGGGATTGAGTTTTGGACGAATTTGAAAACAAAACAAAAACTTGGAAACAAAACAGATTGTAAAACGAAGAATGATGAAATAGAATGATGAGAAACTAGTTAGAGGGTTCCTTATCCACACATGAACATCTGCATATAATTTGATTCCCAGTTATGACTTCAACAAACGATGAATGACAATACTCCAAGTTAATTAGGTCCGCTTAAATTAACTTTCAGATTTCCCTAGATTCATTGGATTGAATGGAATACGCATTACAACCAAATTATTCCTAATCAAAGTCCCTAACTATGGAATACGCATGATAGAGACATTCAACAAAGATCATTAAGTTCAACGGAAATCATAAACATCGACTAGGCATTCATAACTATGGAATACGCATGTTAATCCAACCTAGGGTTTACTAAACACAATCGTGACTAGCGATTTTTACTACTCATGAATATAAGTTCATAACGATTAGGTGAAATTCCCTTATATCCTAGCATCAAGTTTAGGCATGCAAATTAAGTGTCGACCCTCAACCCACATACATAAACAAGTTCTTAATCGAAACAGAAAAGTAAACCACATCTAAAGTTCATGAATTCATAACTGGAGTAAATCAAATCATAACCAACATATGTACATGGCTTCAAATTCGCCTCTAACTAAAAAGAAATTAGTTCCACATGTTTAATATAATTGAACAACAAGTTAAATTAAACATGAAAACAGAAACAAAAGAAGAAAGAACTCCAAAAGTTAAAGATGAAATTGATGGAATTGAATGGAATGGAAGGCTAGCTAAGGGGTTCATCTCCACACATGTTATACTTGCATAATAAAACAATTTCCAATTGCATTTCAATAAACCATGAAACTCAACGCCCCGGGTCAATTAGGTCCGCTTAAATTAACCGTCAAGTTTTCCTTAAGTTAATGAATTGGATGGGTTTGCGCAACGCAATTCACAACATTCTCCAAAAGTCCCTTACGTGAAAAGCACAATAAAGATACAATCAAAGATCATTAAGCATCATGAAAACTATAAGTGTTGACGAGGCATTCGTTACTATGATGAGCATGAAACTCGTGCCAAGAATTCATTTAACGCGATTGTTTATAAGCAACCTCCACTACTTGTGAATATAAGTTCGTAACTATTAGGTGAAACTCACTTATATTCTAGCGTCATATTCATGCATGAAAATTAAGCGCGCATTCTCAATAAACATACATAAATAAGTTATCAATCAAACGGTTAAACAAATTGAATCCACAACTTATGAAATGCAATTAGAAGTAATCAAATCAAAATGCAAGCATAAACATATATTTCGAATCCGCCCCTAGCCAAGGGGGGTTTAGTTCCTCATACGTACAAAACAAAGAGAATTGAAATTAAACATTGAATTCAAGGAAAAGAAACACCTAAACATTCCAACAACTCAAACTTGAATTGTATGAACGTTTAGGCCCGCTTCTCTTCCTCTTTGTTGTAGCACGAGGTCTAAGGATAGTTTGATGGTGTGAATGGTTTGGGGAGTGGTGGAAATGGAAGGATGGTGTGGTGGAATTAGGGGTGAATGTGCATGGCACTTTGGATTTTAAGGGGAAGGCACGGCAACAAGGGGTTTGTTGCTTGGTGAATTTCTGAATGTATGGAAGAATGAATATGAATTGAGGTCTGTTATGGTAATGGGAATGCAAGGGTTTTTATAGGAGGAGTGGAGGTGTATATGGCTGTTTGTTTAGAATGCATGTGGCTGGTTAATGATGGAAAACAGCTAGGAAAGCATGTGAAAGCTGGAATTGCATAAGGGGTACACGGCAAAGAAGTGTTGTTGGTGCTGGAATTGCATGTGTGTGCATGTGAAAGCTGCCAAGATGCATGTGAAAGGAATGCTGGAAAGGTAGGGAACTCACGACAAGGATGAAGAAATGATTATGGATGCATGTGTTGAATGATTTCTTGGTGAGGGATGTGGAAGATTGCTGGAAAGTGTATGAATGTGCACGGCATGGGCTTGTTGTTGGTGAAAATGTGGCTGAATGGTTTAATTAATGGGAGTGCATGTTTGAATGATTAAAGGGACATGTGGGGTGGCTTGTGCAACTAGGTTATGATGAGTGGGAAGTGCATGTGCTGAAATGATAAAGGATGGGAGTGCATGAAAGCCACGGCAATGATGGTGTTTTTCTGCAATGGTTGCAATGATTAAATGGATGTGGGTGGAAATGTGGCTGCAATGATGAAGTGAATGCATGTGGAATGGGATGGGAATGCAAAAAGGGGGGAGCTGGAAATGCATGTGTGATGCACGGCTTTTGGGCAGATTGGGTGTTGTTTATGAATGTGTTTGCATGTGGATTAAAGGGGGAAGGTATGGTTATGGTTATGATAAGTGATAAGTGAATGGTTTGGTCTTCAATTTCGTCCATCTACTTGGCTTTAAGCATATGCAATCCATTCCAAACTCTAATTTGCTCCAAAAGGCTCCAAGAGGCATCCTTTTGCATACTTTGCCCTTAGAACCTGAAAACACACAAAAGAAGCATAAAGGACTAAAATAACTAAAGAAACATAACGTAAATGCACGAGAACTAGCCATTTAAGTAGCATGAATATGCTCCTATCAATTAACTCTAACAGTTTAGTAGCTCGAACAGCCTTTCCAAAAGGCTTTCTAACTGTTTTGTCAGCTAAACAAGACTCATATACAGGCAGATTGACATTAGTGAGTGACCCCAACATGCCTTCTCTAACTAACCTTGTCATTCTATCTTTCCCTATATGCCCTAGTCTAGCATGCCATGTTTCAGAATCAACATGTTTAATAACAATTACTAAAGAAGTAGAAGAACAAGAATCAATCAAATCTAAGCAAACAAAATCGTTCTTTATTGAACCATATCCAATTTCAACTTGATCCAAATAGATCATAAGTCTAGATTAGATTAAGTAAAAACAATATCCTTCATATAAAAGTATAGTAACTAAAAGTAAATTAAATTGCATTCCAGGGGCGTGCAAGACATCATGTAGAAATAGTTAACACCCAATGCTTAGTTGAAGTCGATACGAACCAACCCCCAAAGCTTTTGTACGACTTCCTTCACCCACGTACACCCAGTCTAACTTTGCTGGAAAACGTTGATAATTTTCGAACCCCCTTTTATCTCGCGTCACATGCTTGGTTGCTCCTGTGTCTACAATCCAATTGTCGGACATGTGAGCAACATGTATATGCAAACATACATAAACAATGACAAATTTAGGGTTAGGGATTACCTTTCTATTCGGCTCAGTGCAATTACGAGCTAAGTGTCCCTTCTTTTTATAGTTAAAACACGTTGACTTGGATTCGTCTTTCTTGCCACGTTTACCTCTGTAGGCCTTGATCTTATTAGAATTAGGAGCCAGCTTTGCATTCTTTTTCTCAGACTTGGTCTTACCTTTTCCTTTGAACTAGTTACCCTTTTTGGATCCACCTTGAGTCAAAAGGGCAATACTCTGGGTCACCACTCTGAGCTCACTTTCCAGTTCAACATGACGCGAGATGTCATGAAATTTCTTAATCTGATCATTGTGCGTCATGATCTGTTTAAGGGCATCCCACGAGTCTAGGAGGGGCCTAATCACAGCTTGGACTTGCTATTCATCAGTGAGGATACTCCTAGCAGCTTTCGAATCTCGTATCATACTAGACATCTTCCTAAGATGTTCAGATGTAGAGTGCTTAGGATCCATCCTTAAACTTCAACTACTAGGCTGATAATTCATCAGTGAGGATACTCCTAGCAGCTTTCGAATCTCGTATCATACTAGACATCTTCCTAAGATGTTCAGATGTAGAGTGCTTAGGATCCATCCTTAAACTTCAACACTAGACTTATCAGCCTAGTAGTTGAGGTTCCACCAAAAGCAAATTTCAGCTGGTCCCACATCTTCTTGGCGGTCGAGTACCCTTCATACTCACCAATAAGATCATCATGCATGTTGCTTAACATAGTAAAGCGTGCACTTCGATCTTTCTTGAACCAAGATTCATAAGACCTTACTCTAGCCTTATGCTAAGCCGTAATGGTTCCATCTCTCTCAAGATCAGGCTCATCCACCGAAGCCTCAAAACGCTCCAAGAGCTCTTGTTCATTGAGAAAATATTGGATCTTCCTATGCCAAATATCATAATTGGTTCCAACTAGCTTTTATCCTTTGGTCAAATTAGCAACAACATTATTGGCAGCCATTTCTTTCTACAAGCGTGAAATAATTTTGACATTATTAATTACACATCTTACATTTATTTATTTCAAAAACTCATTAGAAAATATTTCACTTTTTCTCCTAGGTTGAAATTAAAAAATCTGCTAAGTCGCTCGTAATTACCATTCAATTCTAAGAGTCAAGATCATATTTTCTAATTATTTTCAAATCCGGGAGGGGTGGTAGCACGAAACTTTTAAAAACCGAACCTCTTTGACACCCAAAGTGTTTCCTTAAAGATTTTTCCTAGACACCACATCAAATAAGAGGTGACCATTAGTGAACGCCAATCTAATTTCATTATTTTTTATTAATTAGGTTATCTTTTTTTTTTTTTTTAAATATTCTCCTCAAGAATATTCCTTTCTAATTTAAAACGCTCAATCAACATGAGCAAATTTGATCGATATTATCTCTTTTTTATTTTCCTAAAATCTTTGAATATTTTTTTAAAGGTTAATTAAGAATGTTTCCTTAATTTTAGTAAATTAAAAACATCTCTAATACCAAACCTAAATATACACTTACGTAGGTCAGTGAACCACAATGATTCACTCGCCAACTATGTCCCAAAAACACAGCCCACGCGCCGCCAAAAGCAGCAAAATTAATTAATTAATTTTTATTTTTTAAAAATTAATTTAGTATTGCACGAACCCACTCACCGTGGGTGGCGCGTGACACACACGCGCCGCCTTCTGGCAGTCTGATGCCATTCTTTTGACCTCCGTTGGATTGAACTCCCTGAGATGAATCCAACAATGTAGCTAACATCCACGAAAACCTAGCATTGTACTCGTACTTGCTTAGGCCGAGAGTGGAAGAGATGAACCACTGTTCATCCTCTTCTTCCAAAAAATTCTGGAATTTCCAGATTTTTCACTCTCGCAATGCCTGTTTACAGAGGCCATAACTTGGCGAATATAAATCCATTTTATGCACATTTTATGTCGTTAGGAAGATCAAATTACCATCTACAATTAAGTCTTCTTTGGCGAATTCCAAAAACAACTCTAACCGCACGAAAAAAGGGTCGCAAAAACCTTGAAAAAATTCATTTTTCATGCTATTAAGAAACTAGGGTTTCAATTATCTCTCTAACCACTTGGATTTTCTTTACCAATTTTTAAATATAATCTCATATGAATGTAAAGAACATAACCCAAGCGTTAAAACCTAGGAAAAATAAGCATGGCAAAAACGAAAATTTTAAAGACAAGCATTCATGGCGTATTCATATAAACATATGAGAAGAATGTAAAGAACATAACCCAAGCGTTAAAACCCAGGAAAAATGAGCATGGAAAAAATGAAAATTTTAAAGACAAGCATTCACGGCTTATTCATATATATATATATATATATATATATATATATATTGAATTGTTAGCATCCTTATATGTATTCTACTTCCGCACTCTTAATTCTATGGACGGTTTTACCGCCTGAATAGTTCCGCCCCATTTGGTACCAGAGCCAAGTGGTTGGTAATTGCATTAGCATCTATTTGATCTATTCTTGAATTCACATATCTTTTATCCTATTTGCAATATCTTATTTGTTAATCAGTCTTCACTTGTTCAAACTCCCAACTAAACAGTAAGGCGTGGTCCAAACAGTAAGGCCCAAGGAGAGGCATGAGCGGGGAAAGGGTTTAGACAATACAAAAGGAAGGTGAATCATTTAAGTTTTGCATATAGAATATTTGATTTGTCTTTATCATGAGTAGATTGTTTAGATCTAATTCAATGGCCAGCACTAGCTTCAGATCCAATTTAGGAACTATACCAGACATCATAAATGAAAAACAAAAACTTGATTTTCAAACTAATGATAGCATTGATTTTGGTGATTGGAATATTCCAAATGTTTCAAGCAAAAATATTTACAAGAAAAAATAGTCTTTGACTTATTTTAAATCCGAACATCATGTTAAAACAGTTGAAAAGGCTTATGCTCTTAGTAAAGAACATGAGACTTATCAACTATTTTCTGCTGAACAAATCAAATCTCATAGGAAAGATGGTCATAACTATATTCATATTGGTTTAGTCCAAATAACTGTTAAACCTTTAACAAGAAAATGTCTTAATACCTCTATTCTTTTATGCCTCCGAGATGCTAGATTCACTAACTTCAGTGACAGTATCCTTGGAATGATTGAATCTAGTCTTTATAATGGACCTATCCATTTTGATTGTTTCCCAAATCTTACCATAAGTCTTTCAGATCCACACATGCTGAAAGCACTCATACTTAACATCAAAACTTCAGGATACCAAGTCCTTGAAGGAACGCAGCCTTTAGCACTAATTTACAGAGTTTATTACAAAGTCACTGGCACAAATATGAATTTCAAGCTTTAACCAAAAGTCCTCGTGACCATACACTTTGAATCCAAACAGCACAAGAAAATGCAAATATAAAAGTTCCTAGAACCATTAGGTGGTCGGACATCAGTCTACCCTCAGATTGGTGTTTAATCAATGAAAGTAAGCCAGTAGCTATACAAAACAGCCTTGTCAATCTTGACAATGTTGAACAATATTTCGATGGTACAGTAAAGATTAATTTTGATCGACCGGCAAGAAGATCTTGTGAATCAGTGCATTCACATAAATCATTTGCATCTAGCAGAAATTCTTTTTCTGGATCCACATCAACCGATAGATTGGGTCGAGATCAAGATTTAATAAAATCTTTAGTAAACAAAAAGTCAAAAGAGCAGGAAACTAATTCTGCCACTGCCCAGCAAGAATTAATCAATGACTTGATTAATATCAAACTAAAATCAGTAGACACCTCATCACAAGTAACACATCCTGTTTACCAATCTCAAAATCAGGAAGAACAAACCTCACCCACAGCCTCTGATTTTGAAACAACATCGATGAATCACCAATTACTTGTTTTAAACAAATCAAACAAAATTCAGTGGAAGAAGCTCAAAGCTGACATCGAATCTGTTGAAAATATACCCAGAAGAAATATTTTCAGAAAAAAAATATTCTGATGAAGAAAAACTAGCCATTTATGGTGAATGGAAAGCTTTTGTAGAGCAATATCAATTTGAAATATCTTTCTTTGATTTCATTGAAAAACATTTTGAACCAAAAAAACAAACTCACGGTTGTTACCAAAGAAAATTGGGTTAAGGAAGACAAAACTTTGATTTCTTCCAGTCATCCCCCCAAAGAAACTATTTTGATTTCCACTGGCAATACCCAGATTTCAGCCACTTCTTTTAAAATTCCAAAAGAAGAAGCATGTTTCAAATCTGTCATCGAGCAGAACAATTTTACAAACCAAAGTCTTCATCCTATTGGAAAACAGTTAGATAAAATTGAAACCAAAATAGACAAATTGTCTCAGCCAAAATCTTTTCAATAAGAAAAATCATTAGTGAATTTCACTGACACTTCTTCAAGTTCTACTGCTTTGAAAACAATGACTACTATGCAAAAAATTGATCAAATGCTCAATGAGCTCAAAAAAGAAAAAATTGTTAATGTTTTACAAAATCCTGATACTTCTCTGAAGGAAGAAAATTTTAGCACTTCAGATTCTTCACATGAAACGGATACTGATATTTCTATTCAGAAATTTGAACATGCTTTTCAAAAAATTGATCTTCAACCAACTTTTGATCTTAAGCGTATTCGCACTACTCCTGTCAACCCTACTACTCTCACAAAAAACTGATATCTCAGACCAACACCTCCAAATCTTCAATTTGAAGAAAGAAATATCCAAAATCAATTCTCAGTCTCTGCTGACAAACTCTATGAATGGAATATAGATGGATTGTCAGAACAAGAACTTCTTAACAAACTTCAACACATGTCTATAGTTGCTAATAGCTATATTACCAATCATAATCTTACACAAACACAAATTGTCGACCTCTTGGTCACTGGCTTCACAGGAATGCTTCATTCCTGGTGGGAAAAACATTTAACCTCTCAATCCAGAGATGAAATACGCCATGCAGTTAAAAAAGATGAGGAGGGACTCCCCATCTTTGACGAAACTATAGGACAAAGAATACCCGATGGAGTAAATACTTTACTCTATACTATCATAGAACACTTTATAGGAACACCTAGTAATGTCACTACTAGAGTTCATGACCAACTGAGTAATTTAAGGTGCCCTACCTTAAGTGATTTTAGATGGTATAAAGATGTCTTCATGTCTAGAGTTATGCTTCGAGAAGATAGTAATCAACCATTTTGGAAAGAAAAATTTATTAATGGATTACCAAATCTTTTTGCACATAAAATAAGAAATGTTTTAGTAAATGAAGAAGGTATTATACCATATCATACCCTTACTTATGGAAACGTAGTTAATGTTATCCAGAAGGAATGCTTGAAAATGTGTATAGATATGAAGATTTCCAAACAAGTCAATAAAAACAAATCAATTGCCAAATATGAGTTAGGAACGTTCTGTGAACAATCTGGTTTGCCTCCTATAGCTCCTTCCCACAAAGAGAAGAAAACTCAACATATGAGCAAATATTCTAAACCACATCCCAGGTATCATAAATATAAACCAAGGTCATCCACCAAACTTTTCTAGTCCAACAGGTTTTATGAAAACCCTAAAAAGAAATCCTTTGGAAAAAATGATAAACGTCGTCAGGGTAGAAAAGGAAAATGCTACAAATTTGGCAAATTTGGCCATCATGCCAATGAATGCAAGGTCAAGAAAACCATTAACCAGCTGAAAATCTTTGACAAAGAGAAAATACAGCTTATCCAGGTTCTAGAACTTAAGAATACCGACTATAGTCAATCAGAAGGAGATTTGGATTTATCCTCTTCTGGTCATAGTAGTTCTAGTGAAGTTTCTTCGCCAAACATCAAGTTAGGATGTACCGACACTTGTTGTAATAAAATATCAGTGCTTAATAAGCAAGAAGAACAAGAAGAATTTCTTGTTGAATTAATAAGTAAAGTCGATGACCCGGAATTGAAATCTTTCTATCTAAAAAAATTAAAGAAACTAATTTCACAAGAAGAACCAGGCACTCACCAACTGCCACCTCAAAAGATTTCTCTTAGCACCACATTAGAAAGGTTCAGTAAGTCTAAAAATGAAATTACCATTAAAGACTTGTAGCAAGAAGTCAACCAAATCAAAATGGAAATTAGGCTCCTAAAGTCCGAAAACACATAAATTCGTTCACATCTCAGTAGAGTCCGCACTCAAACTCTTGTCGAAGAACAAGGAAATTCTTCTTCAGACAATAATTCTGATGCTCACTCGAGCAAGACCTCTTCAAAAGATTTGGTCTTAGATCTTTTAGACAAAATAAGAATTAGAAAATGTTATTCTAAAATCAAGATAATAATCGAAGATTTTTAGAAACCATAGCATTAATTGATTCAGGTGCAGACTTGAATTGTATTAAAAAATGATTAATTCCTACTAAGTATTATCATAAGTCCACTGAAATACTTAGTGCTGCAAATCAATCCCCGATGAAATTAAAATATGAAATTCCTAAAGCAGATATCTGTCAAGAAAATATTTGTCTTAAAACGCCATTTGTTCTAATAAAAAATATTTCTGATCCAGTTATATTAGGACTCCTCTTCATAGCTTTAATCTATCCTTTTAAGGTTCATCATAATCAAATCACTACTAGTGTATTAGGACAAAAGATTACCTTTGATTTCTGCATGGAAACAGATCTCAAAAAATTAAAACAACTCCAAAAGAACAATGTCTCTAAATTCATTAACCAGATCAATTTGAAATCTCAGCAAATTAATTTCTTACAATAAGAAATTAGACACAAGAAAATTGAAGAACAACTAACAAATAAGTCTTTGTTAGAATCCATCAAGCAGTTTTCTAATAAACTCGTTAAGGAAATCTGTTCAAACATCCCCAACGCCTTTTGGCATTGAAAACAATATATTGTTAAACTTCCTTACATTAAAGATTTCATTGAGTCAAAAATTCCAGCAAAAGCAAGACCTATTCAAATGAATCAGGAAGTTTTCGAGTTTTGTAAAACAAAAATTAACCAGCTTCTGGAAAAAGGAATTATTCGAAAAAGCAAATCCCCATGGTCATGCCCAGCATTTGATGTTCAGAAGAATGTTGAATTAGAAAGAGGCACTCCACGATTAGTTATTATCTATAAACCTTTAAATGATGTTTTAGAATGGATTCGATATCCAATTCCTAATAAAAGAGATTTAATCAAGAGACTATCTCAAGCAACTATTTTTTCCGAATTTGATATGAAATCAAGTTTTTGGCAAATCCAAATTCATGAAACTGATAAGTATAAAACTGTTTTTGTCACTCCTTTCGAACATTATGAATGGAATGCAATGCCTTTTGGTTTAAAAAATGCACCAAGTGAATTTCAAAATATTATGAATGAGATTTTTAATCCGTATAGTCATTTTTCAATTGTTTATATTGATGATGTCTTAATTTTTTCAAAATCAATAGATGAACATTGGAAACATCTGCATATGTTTACTAGAATCATCAAAACCAATGGATTAGTTGTTTCAGCTACCAAGATTAAGTTATTTCAAACCAAAGTTAGATTTTTAGGATATCATATCCATAGATCTACCATCCAACCAATAGATCGAGTCATCCAGTTTGCTGAAAAATTCCCAGATCAGATTACTGATAAAACTCAACTTCAACGTTTTCTTGGATCTCTTAATTATGTTTCTGAATTCTATCCTCATCTTCGACAACAATGCAAACCATGTTTGATCGTCTAAAGGATAATCCTCCATCATGGTCTCCCATGCATACTTCTATCGTCAAACAGATCAAAAATCATGTCAAGACTTTGCCTTGCCTTGGCATTCCAACTCCCAACTCATTCAAAATAGTTGAAACTGATGCTTCTGACATTGGTTATGGAGGTATCCTCAAACAGAAAACTTCTTCCGAAGCTTCTGAACAAATTATTCGTTTCCATTCAGGAGTTTGGAATTCTGCTCAACATAATTATAGTACTATTAAGAAAGAAATATTATCTATTGTATTATGCATTAGCAAATTCCAAGATGATTTATTAAATCAAAAAATTTTAGTTCGTGTTGACTGCAAGACTGCTAAACATGGTTTACAAAAGGATGTTCAAAACATTGCATCAAAACAGATTTTTGCACACTGGCAAGCCATATTAAGCATTTTTTATTTTGACATTGAGTACATTAAAGGTAGCCAGAATTGCATCCCTGGTTTTCTAACCAGAAAATTTTTGCAGGGGAAGAATGGGTACTAACCAAAGAAGGCTCCCAGCCACTTTAACCCCAGCACCAATAAAACAGGAATCTATTCCCGATTCCTCATCGGCCTTAGCCATCACAAACAGATTCACTCCCCTAGGATCAACTATAGGAAATATCCGACCAAACTACCAAACAGCATTAACCACCCAATATGATCCTTACTCTTCATTACAAACTCCATCTCCTTCGAGACCAAAAACAACTAGCTTTGCTAAAACCTCACCATATCTCAAAAATCCAAATTCAGAAAGGCTTTTTAGCATCCCACATCATATTGATAAACATCAATCGCTAGAACGCATTGTCAAAAGTCTCCTCCCCCCAAATTATCATTATCTTCCAACCGAACCTTTCAAAAGCCTCAAATACTACCAGACCATTCTCTCTAAGACAGAAAGCGTTGCTATCAAACCCATTTTTAGCACCACCCATGAAAATAAAATATTGTACCATTCCCTCCACATCGGAAAATTTCTTTCTGAACAAGAATGGGGAATTCCCCTTTACCAAACCAAACCTCTTCATACCCAACATGTCCTCATCCCAAACAATCATTATAGTTATTATGATTATATCCAAGCATGGACTAATATTTTCCTTCATCAGATAACTGATTTCAGTCATTCATGGTTTGTAACTTTTGACAAAGGTTTCAATTTAAAATTTCCAGCATGGTTTCCAGAATGGTGGGCTTCTCATGGCCCGAATGTCAACCTCATTCCAGATGACCTTCGTCAAGCCCTTATCACTGGCTTCCAGAACAAATTTGATCGCAGTTGTTTCGACAGCAGGGTTTCCCTCTTTTCATTATTCATGGCCAAGTACAAAATCCCGTGGATATTGAAATGGAATTTTGAAGCAGATAATGGTGGTATTTACAAAACCCGATGGGTGAAATGGTGGGACAAATTCAACCACCAAAAGATCATAGATTTAGTAAAATCAGAATTTCCTTAGGCTCTAGCCCCGCCAATCGCTGCACCTTCAACACAGGCTTTGCTAGAAAACCCAGATTTTCCTAAGCTCCCAAAATCCCAGGAACAAGTTCAATCATTGTCAGATATCAGTCATTCGTCCTCTCTTAAGGGAAAAACTAAGTCTTCCAAATCATCCAGCTCAAAGAAAAAAGAGAAATCCTCAAAATCGTCTCAACTCCTTGACTTAGCTCAACAGCTAATGGCCGAAGCAGCAATGCTCCACAAAAGTGAAGACTCAGACTCAGACTCATCGGATGCCTCGTCCCAGTAACCGGTCAAATGGTCAGACTACCCGGATGCCTAAGACCCATATGAAATTTGAAATTCAAAAATTGTAATAATTTCCCATGTGATCGTATCCAGGACAGCATCATCAGCAATAGCAGTCATCATTTCAGATTCCTGACAAGTTACTATTCACCAACAGTAGCAACAGACAAAATACTGTTCATCCAACTTTTTTGAAAAGCAAGAGCGTGAATCCACAGTAAACCTTCATCATTTCGCCAGGTTTAACAGCTAGCACCACTTGCAAGCGGGATTCCCGGCTCATTTCACTCAACCTCAATCATTCCTTTCAGCAGGATAAAAGGAGAGTTCATTCTCAGAAGACGGGGACTTTTAGTCGAAGAAAATTCTCTGCGTATTCAAAAAAACAAAGAAAACCTCAGTAGAAAATCAAACACTTATAAATTATATTATTAAGGATGCCTGCGAGCTCCATGTTGTTTATGTTCTTCATCTGCCATTAGGCAAAAACAGTTTGTAAATTACAGTAAGTTTTAATAAAAACTTATTTTCATAACTTACCTGCATCATTAATTTTAATTCATTATTTTCATGGAAATATCACCAATATTCAATTTAATTCTATGTATTTATGTCTTAATCTGTCATCCATGGATATTCCGTTTCAATCAGCCTCATTTCTTTATCATCCAATATATTGAATTGTTAGCATCCTCATATGTATTCTACTTCCGCACTCTTAATCTGTCATACTTACATATATATATATATATATATATATATATATATATATAAATCTATCTATCTCATGCTTTCATGTGAAGAGTGTGTGAGTGGCTCTAATACCACTATTGGAAGACTATAAATAAATTCGAAAGGACATGTGTACCTTTTATGCGGAAGCTTGAATCTCAACATGCTCCTACAAACACGAACAACTGCTCTGACCCTCCGTGCATGTCTAGAACCTCGCAGGTCGTCAGGTTGGCTACGGTATGTCGAGTTGCCCCTTGGTTTTCGTCTCCCAAGACCTAGAGTTGAAAGTGATAGCACTAAAACCTAACTAGAATATTTGAACTATGGAAAAGCTTGTGTTTCTTATATCTTTCTCTCTTCCCTAAAGCCTCCTTATATAGTGGTTGGGAAAAGTGTACAAAGACTGAAAAGCCCATGAAAATCCCAAGTATATTCTAATATGAATATCTCTTGATTTTCATCTAATTACCACAAAGATAATTAGGAGGTTAATATCCTGGATGGAATATCCTTTGATATTTATTTATCCCATAAGATAAATCCTACAAGAGGAGAGTGAAATTATTTGCAACACATGAGAAAGAGAAGTATGAAGTTGATTCCATGACAGAATGTGTTGAAAGAGAGTCGGTAGAACTGGTTGTGTCGCTGACGACTGACTGTTCGTATTCATAGACTTCTTGGTTGTTACTTTTCGAGCCTAAAGCGTATATTCAAGTAGCGTTGTGATCTCAAAAACTTAAAGGAGAGAATCTCTACAAATTAAGGTGCATGTGCTCGGGTGAGCGAGTGCTTAGTCAAGTGACGTATTCTAGGCAACCTGCTCTTTACCTATGTCAAGGAAGTCTACCATATCATGTTTACTAAGGGAAGTCTACCCTAGCGGTGACCGAGGATTTGAACTCCACTATGAGAATAAGCAAGTACAAAGACATGCTTTCAGTAATCCATGAAAATATTAGGAGTAAAGGGAGAGAAATTTACCTGAAGAGAAGACAGTGAGGATGTAAAATTGCAAAAAGGCGGTTTTAGGAAACCGGAAGAATCGCGAAGGAAAATTGGTAGAGTTTTAGTAGAGAAAGTGAGATCAGGGGAATAAGTTGTGACAGGGGAGGTTTACATAGCCTCAAGCGTGTGATTTCAATCGTTGATAATGGGGCGTCTAAGTCGCAAGATTGTGGAACATGGCATCCCATTTACTTTGCTTTGAGAGCTAAAAGGACATGAAGTGACATCACAGTGCATGTGGCCACGCCTGTCTACTCTGCCAGTTTGTCGTTGGCACGTTTATCGAGCACTTAAACGTCTCCCGCCTCTGCGCTGCCAAGGGCACAGACGAGATAAAATCAAGCGCCTGATGGAACGGTGGGACAAGAACATCCAAAACATTTTTTCCAACCGAACAAGGATTGTCTGCCCTCCCACTTCCGGTGCCCTGTTATGCTCTCATGTTTTGTGTGGTCACAATTAAGCCACGTCAACATTTTATATTGTTTTTTTATAGAGATAATAAGACAAAAATGAATAGTAATATAAAATGTTGATGTGGCTTAACTGTGACCACATCAACAGGAGGGCACGGGAGGGCACTGAAAGTGGTAGGACAGACAATCCTTGTCCCTTTCCAACCGAGCACTATTTGGTGTGCCGACCGGGCATTGCAATTCCATGCCCAAGAAGGGACCCTTGACAAAGGAGTTACGAGACTTATTAATGCTGGGCATTTAGGGTTTAGGAAAAGTTGCTCCCAAGCACTAGAATCGACAACCTACGACTAGGTAATATAAAATGTTTTCTGATCACCAAAGGCACGTGGGAAAACCAACAATGTTGTAGCATAAGTGTTTAGGAGCAAGTCTACTCAGACGTCAATCTGGCCATGTGGTGATTCATAGTCAGGAGCAAAGGCCTAAGATGGGACTTAAAGGTGGTCGAGACAACGCTCAGAAAATCAAGGTTGGATAACCAAAGTAGAGCGGGACACTTAGCATGCAAAACTCTAAAAAGGCGTGCAATATCGACTAGGCATATGTAAGTTCACTAAATAATGTCCAACTAATGGGTAAAAAGGTGTCAACATACTAGTCTACATAAGTTGCGTATTAAATGCCAAGTGAAAGGGGGTAAGCGCAAGGCCTCTAGGTTCAGTGAGGTCCTATGTAATGGGGTGGGAACCTCTTGTAAGGTGATCAGACGACTAAAAGGATAGAGAATTCATGTATTTAGTCGAGCACTATTTTTAGTCTTAAATCAAATATGATCCAAGCAACACAGTGAATATAACCCACTTTTGAGGGGTGAACAACATGAATTTTTGAGTCCATTTCATTTTAGTCCATATCCCAAGCCCACCAAAGGTTTAGTGTTTTAATTTGTCAACTTGCAAATTTTGAGCATTAACATAACTCACAAAAGGTTTTAATCAAAGGGTTCACACAAACACATTCATATGATTGTCTGCAGCCTGGAGTGTCTAAACCTACCCACACCCCAAGTTTTTTACATGAATCACAAATTAAATAATGGTGTACTTTCCGACATACTGCTGATTTCCATTCGTGTATGTAGCTATTACTATGATGGTTTTGACTATGAGACCCAAGGACAACATTTGTGAATCGGTGCAACGAAATGTGTCTTCGAAAGTAGCTGCTTCAGCTTCAGCCACTCAAATTTTTTATATTCCTTTTTATTTCTCAACAAAAGAATGACATCTTCTTCTGGAAATCCTAGCTATTCTTAGCATGATATTGGGGAATCTCATTGCTATTACTCAACAAGTATGAAACGTGTGTCGCGTACAATCGCAGGAAAGATCAAAAGTGTGTTGATGCATGTAAAGCAAATCATTCCGACATTTCAATCGATATGCAAAAAAGGCTCCAGACGAGTCGAGTGCATTATCTTGTGTATGCAACATGCTAGATCAATGTTCTCTCTTGTTCCTAAAAAAATTCCAGGAATCCAGTCCAGGAGGGTGACATAATGTACCAAGGAAATAACAGAGTACCAAATGCAGATAAACGAATGCAGTCACTGGATGCACTCATAAGTTTCCTAATTGTATTCTCAAATTCCACCTACCAGCAGTTGATTTTCACCCTTTAAGTTTATGAAGGCAACCTTGACTCCGAAAAAAGTTGCAATCGTCATCTAACAAGCGGTATAAGTAGGTACTCTGCATAGAACAGCTGCAAGAAGAACAAACAAATGAATTACAAGTAATACCATATTGGAATTTAGACAAAATGAAAGAAATCACCTACAAATTACGTACAATCCATAAAATCGGCAACTACAGTAGCAACGGTATTTAGAAACAAGTAAAGCCGGAAATCGGTCTTAGTTTGGGAGCCTCCAGACGGAGTCCAATTTCAAGACCATACAAACCAATGGTTTTACTAAATGATTTTTTGAGGAATTTCTCATCTCCAGGAATATAGGCATTTGTCATGCCTGAACAAATGTTAGCCCACGAGAAAGATAAAGCAACCAATGACGATATTATGAACAGCAATCTGCGGACTTGAATTAGCGTGTGGAACATATGTAAGATGTCGACAGAAAAACTGATGAGCAAATTGTCTTCCAAATCATGTGATACATTCTTTTGCTATTGGAATGCAAACTGTTCGATGCATTCAAAAGCTGCGTATTCTAAAGAATTTTGGATGGTGACATGCAAGGCTCTTCCTCCCATAAATGCGGGATACATTCTCAACAATACATGCGTTTTTTTTGGATGGTTCAACTTTTGGTTTCTGATATACTTTTTTCTACCGCAATTGCATTCAATAGTGGTGGTAAGCATTTACCTTCCATATAAACATGTAAAAGCTTGTGATTGCAGCTTTGCTGTTGAGATCGACAGATTTGGCCCTGTTCCACAGTACCGAAGCCAAAATTGCATGTCCCAAAACCTAAACCAATGCAAATATAGAAGAAATCAATCTCCCTTCTTGGCACATTGTTCGGATGCTAGTATCTGAACAAAAATTCAATTGTAAGAAGGGATTATCAAAACCTACTCAAGGTTCCCCAAAAGATTATTAACTTCTCTTCAGAATTTAAGACCAACGCTCGTTCTCATGTAAAACCGAACACATGAAGAATGAATTCACAAGCCATACTGCCCCTATGTACACTACAAACTGAAGTGGCCTCATTTAACAGTTCAACTCTTACAATGTTTGCATTTGTGAAGGAAGCCAACAGGTAAGAATCAGAGATTCAAGTTAACGAGCGATCAGTAGAATTTTAAGAATCCTTAGAGAGGGACACCTAAACTTCACAACATAACCAACTATTTCTGTTAGCAAGCTTATCACTACTTTTGTATTTCCTTTAGAATTAGACATGTATAATTCAAAAATTATAGAGAAAGGAGAAACTGAACCATTCAATAACACGGAAGTAGTGAAGATTGGGTAACACTGCTACCGTTTAGATTTAGAAACTAGAACATTACCGTGATGCATTTGCTCAACATGAAGCCAGATGATGCTCCCACTAAAACGGCAACACCATAAGCCATTTCAAGTAGCGAAATACAAATCCAAAAGACCTGCCCAAAGATAATTAGAATCAAACAATATATGTTTGCTAATCAACTTAAAAGTCTGACGTAGATTACATATCTATGAATATCTGTATATATGCATGTGTTAAAAGGTTACCCGCTTTTGCCCCATGCGTACTGTAAAAGATCGGATGCCGAATATTTTATCTCCCTCAATATCAGGTATGTCCTACATGATTTCACGGTATGAATATAATTGATCATCATCCTTTATTATCATACGAACTTCATGAATTAAAATAATAGCAAACGCATATCGACAAAACAAAGTTTTAAAGTAGATCTATTACAGTTCTAATTGAAATGAACAAAAAGAAAAGGTTTTACCTTAAATAATGCTATAACAACTGAGAAGAAGCTCATAAATGCAGTTGCAAAGATTAGGGGCCTAGAGAAGGCAGCTGGTCTTTTGTACACGTGCACCTGGGAATCGTTAGATAAATTAGAACCCAACCACTGAGAGCGCCCCCGACTACATGACAAAGATGATCAATCAATTACAATACTAAGTAGTTTATCCGAGTATTTCCCGTTCATAACAATTGTCCTCACAGCCGTCTGATGTGTGTGAACATGCAGACATGTTTGTGCTGCAGGCACTGAATTGGACACTGACAACTATTGCTCCATCAGACACGAGACAGTGATATCTTTCGGTGATGTTAAAGAATCAATTTATGATGGCAAAATACCCATCAATGTGGAAAACATATTGCAAAACTCAAGTATTTTCTGAGAGAATGAAACAATTGGAAGCTATAAATTGATTTCTTCATAGAAACTAACAAACCTGCATGTGCAGGAAAAAAGCAACTTGGACTATCACCGCCCGAACAGCTAGGATGCACATTGCAGCAACTACAGCAGATTTCTTCCATCTCAATGGTGGTAACTGAGTGTATAAAAGATTCAAAAACCATATTAGAGACAATTGTATTTAATATATTCATATATTAAATAAGCATCTATAAGCTCTGAAAGGAAATTCTCAACAACAGAATAACCAAGATCCATGTTGTTGCGCCAGGTTTGCTTCAAACCCACGCAGTATTACAATGTGGTGGTAAGTGCATTTTATATGAAAATGAATAGGATGAACGTTTGGTCAACATGTCACTAGGAAAATCATCCATACCATTGTCAAGGAAACCCTATTTCCCAACTATCTTATCAGAAATCTCAAACCCTTAGTACTTAAACAATTGTAATTAATATATTTCACAATTAACAATAGTCTGGTCGTTCACCCAATTTACTCGTCCAACATACCCTACTTTCTTCTAATCACATCTGCACACTCATCATGTGTATAATGCATATAGTTCCAGATAAATACATCTCGACGAAGGACTATGCACATGCTTCTTGTGCAAGGAACATGCAATGCGTAACGATGATCATGGCTATGTTAAAAATTCATTTTTCTCTGTCGTTTTTTTTCTATTTTTTTCTTTTTTTGTTCGGGAGAGAGGGAGCACTTGTCCTCTAAAAGACCACCTGCATCCACTCACTTGACAGTTCTGGCTTACAGATTAGTACAATTGCTAGATTTACATGGAAAAATTTTAAATACTTAAGTTCAGCCTTCAGTATTCTATGAACTGATAATACTCTTAAACTTTCATCAGTTTGGCTGTCATGAGTGACATATGCTTTCCCAAAACAGCTATTTAAGGAACGTCAATAAGATGATTATACACGAGCAAGCCAACTCACATTGATTGAATAAGCAGTTCCAAGTACAAAGCTGATGAAAAGGGCCCAAAACAATGGCCATGAACCAACAACCCATCCTAGCCAAAAGCTCTGTAGAAAATAACGGTTATAATCAGAATGTGTTGAAATGAGACATGTATCTTCTTCAATTTAAATTATAACAAAAGCATATAAAATGTTTGAGATATGATTACACTTGATGAGAAATCCAGACACCAAGTAAATATTGAACTTCTAATCCCATTTTGCTTAGTTTTATTTACCTTTAAATTTTACCCCTTCAATTGAAATAACAAGGCCAGGTTTATTAGTACCGAAGTTTCAAGTCGTGAAGACGTGATGATAGTTGGCAGCACAAGAAGAAAATTGAACAAAAAAATAGGTATCAAATAAAAGAAACAACATATCTAGTACATGAAGAATGTACATGGTGGAAATGAATTCATGGTAAATTTTAATTCCGTACAGATGGTTGTAATAGAAGTGTACAGTAAGACTGAGAATAGCAGCTCTTCTTAGTTCTGATTTTCCATGTAAATTAAGGTATTCCTGTACTAGTAATTTGGTAGCATTCAGATGTAGAGACAGTTTGATTTTTTTATATTCTCAATCTTTTCTTTCTCACCTCCTTATGTTTCTCACATCTCTCTTCTATAATCGAAAAGGAATGAAAAGCAAAAGGCAAGGAATTATCAAAAGGTGTAAAATAAATGCGAAAGTTAGGTATATATGTATTCCACACTACTTTTGATACCATAATTAGGAAAGATGTCACAATCATGATGCCAGTTCCAATTGAATATTCCCCCGATGCCAATGGAAGATAAGGCTTGTTAACCTGCAACATAACATGCAATACAACTATACAATTAGACAATTCACAAATCTTCCATGTAAATAAAAGAGCCTATCCTGGAATTCTACCAGTCGAATCAGCGTAATGGAATTCTTATTCCCAATCATTCAATGCTACCAGAAAATTGACAAACCTACCTTGTCTATATCGATGTCAGACAACTGATTCAAACCAACAATATAAATATTCATAAACAGAGCAGCAACTACAGCCTGAAAAACAAAAGACAGTGTGTGAGAATAGCAATGACGACTGTACCCATGTAATCTTTCAAGGTTATCAAGAGTTTTCAGAGGCATCACCTCCAGCACCCCCGTGAAAAACAATGGAGAGAAATCAGACAGATTCTCGATTGCAAGGAGAGAAACTGACATTATGCTCAATGCCTGCTTAGAGAAAAACTTTGGTGAGCTCTCTAAATCAATTTTAAACATCAAAGTAAAGGACAAAAATATAACAGTAACGATCCTAAGTGATTTCCACTCACTACTAATCACAAGCATATATTAGTGGGAGTTCTATGTCAACAAGCTAAATGGGACAATGTCAAGATTGGTGATGATGATTCTGTTAAAAACTTAACTGTGCCTATAACTGTGTGCGGCCTTGAAAACCTGTAAAAAGCATCTACACCATTTTTGATAGAGTTCCATATGCTTTTTGGATTATAAGTATCAGGTTCGGATTCAAGAGGGTGGCCAGCAGTAGCATTCACCAAGAACTTTTTATCATGCCTCCTGTAGAATGTAGACTTTTCCTTAGTGCCTATGGTATGACGCTTCAAAAGATGTTGCTGAGATCCAGCACCACAGTATCTTTCTAGGACGTCCCATGCTTTGCACCTTGAAACCCTGACTGCTACATATGAACCTATAAGCACAAAGATCGGGGTGACAAAAAGTTGTCAACATGGAGGAGTGAGAAAGGCAAATCATACATCACTTTTCATATCAAATGAGAGTTTGAAGCTTACTGTCTTACCGTTTCTTACATTTGGATAAGCTAAGTATAAGAAGAGTAGATTGCACAATACATTGCTAAGTGATGCACCATATCAATAATACACAGAATTCTGACTGTGAGGTAAATTTTTTCTTTCATATAGGAAAACATGAATCAGTTGGCCCACTTTGGGTTCACCAATCAGAATCCTAAACTAACGAGTTATGGATTTATCTTGGAATCTGAATGTTTAGGAGCCCTTACACTTCAATGTAATTTGAATTCGTTTCTCAAAGCTAATAAAAACCTCCATCACCACTTTGCCTTTCAAAATTTCCAGCCATATGTAACCCCGACTAAGATATAAAGCGTAAGCAACCCACACTTCAATCGAAATGGGCATCTATAAGTTAATATGACAGTGAAGAAAGCTCTCTCAATGGAATATTACAGATCTCAACACAGCAATGCTGCACGGTTACCGACAAACATTGATGACTAAGATGTCTTCAAACAGTACTACAATTATTTACACTAAGGCCACATTTCAATCACATGAACCATGCTGGCGAGCATACGCACGTATGGAATCACAATACGAAATTTTCATCGCTGAAAATTTAAAGGGAGATTAGATGTTATGTGGGACCAGCAATACCTGAAAAGTAGTTCTTGTTGGGATTGTCCCTTCTCCAAACGCTACTACCTATGAATTCGGATAATGCATCAGAAAACACACTAAGCAGTTCAATTAGCAGAAACTCACAACCAAACAGTAAGGGCCCGTTTCATAACCATTTCGTTTTCAATTTTTGTGCCATAGATGGTAACTGGGAGAAACACACAACCGCACACACTGAGGGCGCTCAGTATAGATAATATCGTTTGTTCAAAAATAAAAAATAAAAAAAGACACAGATGAGTAATATAAATTATTTCAGTCTGCTGACTCCATACACTAAAAAAGAAAGAACCTTTCGACAAGATGATTTTCCCAGATGGTAAATACCTCCAACAGCACAAAATTAAATAAATTAATTAATTAACAAATAACCCAGCATTTGAAGATCTGAAACCATTACTAATTACAAAGAAAATAAGAAAATAAGAAAATAAATTAATAATCAGAGCCATCAACTCAAGAACCAGAGAAAGCAGAGAACTAATTCTAATTATTTTCTGTAAATTGAAATCGCAATACCTAAAGATGCTTTGGGGAAGGACCCAACAAGCGCATAATCCATTTGCTTCAGTTCAACTATCAACTGAGAGACCAGGGTGAAAATGCAAAACAAAAACTCAACAAAACAAGCACTGGAGAGGGGAGAGAGAGAGAGAGAGTCTAATCAAATATTAATTCGTGACGTTAACTAATACCATAAAATTGAAAGGATACGACTTGCGACTCAACTGTTCACACGAGTACAATGCCCTTTTAATTTTAGATGTGGCAAAAGAGTCGGGGACATGCTTGGGACCCTTTGTCTCGTTACCATAAAAGTTATCTGGACCAACAAAACGAACCAGTATCCGTGTTCTTTCTACCTACTTTCCTTATATTTTCCCCCTCTATTTTTACATAGTATCAGAGCTCGGGAAAATGAAAAATCCGTTGTCTTCGTTGTTCTTGAACATGATGCCAATTTCAGTATGGGTGGACCTTAGAAACAGACCTTACGTGCTCATTACCTTACAAAAATATCTGGACCAAAAAATCTGTCCTTTCTACCTACCCCCATATATTTTCCATCTACGTATTTACATGGTATCAAAGCTCACGTGAAGTGAAACTGAAAAATGTTGTCTTCGTTCTTGAACATGATGCCAATCCTAGAATGGGTGTTTCTAAGGGGCGGACCTAAAAAAGGGACCTTGCATATGGAAATCGAACTGTCATGATTTGCTGAGCTCACGGTAGAACCGGGTTGTTGTTGTGGCCCGGTGCAATTAAAAAAAAAATTATTCACTGGATATCTTTTGGTTGGAGAGAAAGGAGGAAGCGGGTAGCTGAGGGATTTTGGCGCGTTGAAGAGGGAAAGAGAGGTGGAGGGAGGAAGTTGGGGTGAGGAATCGATTTCAGCTGGATTGAAGGTGCGTTGGGACTGTGACCCGGTAATCTTATACCTTTATTTATTTTTTTTATTTTTTTTGTTCATTGGATGTGATTTTTTTCACCAAGAGAAAGGTTAAGGTTGTCTTTGCCGAGAAAGAGAGGCAGAGAAAGGGAGCTAGTCAAGAGAAGGACGATTCGATTTCAAGTAGATTGATTGGGACCCCGTAAATCTTATACCTTTAATTTCTTTTTTGTTCACTGGGTGTGTTTTTTTGTCAAAGAGAGAGGAATAGCTGGGAGAGGGAGTTGGGGTAAGGAATCGATTTCAACTAGAGTGAAGGTATGTTGCAGCTGTGATCCAATAATCTTGTACATTTATTTTATTTTATTTTTTTAGTTTATTAGGTGTGTTTTTGTTGCTGAGAGAGAGAGAGAGATTCAGGTTGTCTTTGCAAGGAAAGAGAGGCATAGAGAGGGAGCTGGTGAGGGGTGTGAGCGCTCGAATTGGTATGGATTGAAGTTGTGTCTGGGTTGTGGACAATGGTGGTTCATCCAGAAGCTCTGAAGGAACCGAGATTGTGATGGTCAATCTTTCAAGTAATCCAGAACTTCTGTTATAATCCATTTCCATTCCAATTTGGTATTTATAATTTTAGGATTTGAATCCATAAAGGTGGGTGGTTACCACTAGACTTGGTTGAAATCGTGAAATTGGATTTTAGATATATAGATGCAAAACTTGTGATGGGTTGTGTTAAATTGTGTTGTAGTTGTATAGATTTGTAGCAAGTAGACATAGAAGTGTAATTCGATAGGGGATGAGTTAGAAATAGACGAAATTGTGATGAAAAAGGAGGATGTAAATATAGTGGGATCATTCTGGTGTAGGGGACGAATATGGTGCAAGGATGGTTGAATTAATTTTTCCAATGGTGGACGATGATTGAAATCAAAATTGAAAATGAAGTTTGAGTCATTGGATGAAGGCTATACTTTTACAACAATTATGCACTTGCAGCGGTTTGGAGCATAGTAGTAAACAGTCCAGTGATGATGAATGTTGGTTAAGGAAAGAATTTGTTTGTTGCAAACAAGGCAAGAAGATGGTAGATGCTAATCCAAAACCTAATAAGAAAGGTAGAAGGGGAGATGCTAGAACTAACTGTAAGATGAAAATTGAGCTGAATAAGGGAATTGGTTGTGAAAATATTTCTGTAACATTTTTCAATGAAGGACACAACCACCTAATGTCAAGTGCGTCACACTTATTTAGATCATAACGTCGGGTTTCGGGACAAAGAAGGCAATGAGAACAATATCTATAGGCCAATATTTTCATAAGTAAACAAGTGGATTTATTGGATATGCAAACAGGAGGAATTGAAAATATTGGTTGCACCCCCACGAATATGTATAGCGTTGAACAACAATTACGAGATCATCTATTTCAAGATGCAGAAATGTTGAAAGAGCATTTTGAGGATGAGAAATAGAAAAACGATTCATTCTATTTCAAGATGGAGATTGACAAAGGCAGAACACTTGTCAATTTCTTTTGGACAGATGCCTAAGTCCCTACATGCTTACATCCATTTTGGTGATGTAATTGTGTTTGTCACCACTTTCAACACCAATGCATATGAGATGATGTTTGCTCCTTTATTAAGAGTTAATAACCATGGTCAAACCACGGTTTTTGGTTGTGCATTCTTGAAAAATAAAGAAACCAAGAGCTTTGAGTGGTTGTTTGAAAAAATGCTTAAAGCTTTGGCGGGTGAGCTATCGAAATTCGTAATTACAGATCAAAATGCAACCATAGCAAAGGTTGTTGGCAATAAACTACCAACCACCTTTCATCAGTCCTACATATGATATATTATTAACAAGTTCAATGACAATGGCTGGGTTGAAAATGTTTCCAAGGATTTGCATAAGTGCATATGGGATATCGAAAGCAAAGAAGAATTTGAGGCAAGTTAGAAGGGGTTGGTAGAAAAACATTGTCAGATCCCAGCCTAGGCCCCCACCACATCCCAGGCTTGACTCCATCGTAGCACGATATTGTACGCTTAGGCCTCGACTACGCCCTTACTATTTTGTTTCTGGGAACTCACACGAGAACTTCCTAGTAGGTCATCCATCCTGGGAATGCTCTCGCTCGAACTCGCTTAACTTTGGAGTTCATCGGAACTCTGAAGCCAGTGAGCTCCCAAAAAGCCTTGTGCTAGGTAGAGATGAGAATATACATATAAGGCTTACAAGATCCACTCCCTTGGGCGATGAGGGATGTTACAATCCACCCCCTTAGGGGCCCGACGTCCTCATAAGCACACATCCGGTTAGGGGTTGGCTCTGATACCAAATTGTCACATCCTGACCCGTACCCTCACCACATCTTGGGCTCGACTCCACCGTAGCACGATATTGTCCGCTTTGGGCCCCAACCACGCCCCCACAATTTTGTTTCTATGAACTCACACGAGAACTTCCCAGTGGGTCACCTATCCTGGGAATACTCTCGCCGAACTTGCTTAACTTCAGAGTTCCGATGAACTCCAAAGCCAGTGAGCTCCCAAAAGGTCTCGTGCTAGGTAAAGATGGGAATATACATATAAGGCTTACATGATCCACTTCCCTGGGCGATGTGGGATGTTACAAACATAAGTTAGTTGATAAAGAGTGGCTTGAGGACATTTATAAGTTGCATGCAAATTGAGTTCTGGCATTTTGTAAGCATGTTTTCTCCATCAGAATGTCAAGCAGTATGTGCATAGGAATACGTGCGGAGAGTTCTCGTTCCTTTATATATATATAGCAATATATGCATAGAAAACACTCTTTGATTGAATTCATTATTCAGTTTAATTAAGTACTTGGACGGCAACATCAGAAATACGTGATTTGGTGAACATTGTGATGAAAATCGTGCCCTTTCATTGCAGCTTCCCACCCCAATTAAGCTTAAATGACCAAATTGTTTACACGGTTTATGTTCGAAAAGTTCAAGTGGAGGAATTAAAGAGTTTGACTTGTTTATCGAGGGAAAAGTCGGGTGCTGGGAATGAGGCACTATACAAAGTGCATTAGAGACCTATAGGGGTGACAAAGATGAAGAGGTTAGTGGTTGATACGATGTCGGGTTATGCTAAATACAACTGCAAAGAGATGGAGTTTCGAGGAGTCTCTTGTTGGCAGATATTGGCCTTTTTGAGAATGAAACAAATAGGGTTACTGCTAAAACATTACATTCTTAAAAGGAGACCTCAAATCGCCAAAGCCGGCATTGTGTTGGACACGGAAAGGAAAGAAGTGAGCAAAGACAGCGACAACTCTACCGTGTAAAAAAAAGCTCAATTTTCAAGAAAAACTTCAGAGTTGATTGACAAGATAGTGAACTTCTGTCCCGAACTTTGAAATCCTTGGATACGAAACTCAACTCTTTGCTTGGTGGTAATCGTGGTTGGAAAAGAAAAGAAACTGAAGAGAGAGACATGAGTTCTTAAATCGAAATGCTTCAAGATCCCTTCAAGTTAAAAGAAAAGGGGCGTCGAAAACAAGTACTAAAGAGAAGTGAAGTCAATATTAGAGACGCAACGTTGGCAAGAAAAATTGTCCACATCCAGACACAAAGTATGCAATGAAATTAATTATCACTTACGGTTTGAGTCACATTATATTTTTTGTTGTAATATTCAAAGCATGATTTGATTGTGTTGTAATTGTCCAGTTGTTGCTTGACCGAAACCCGAAGAACGCATACATGTCATACCGAGCACTCTTCCCAGTGATTATGTTACCGAGGCAAATGAATTTGTTGACCCTGAGCCTAATTCAATGTCAACCCAACACAATAACAATCAAATGATCACTGAAAATTCAGGAGTGCCAAACAATTTTTACAAATATATATTGAATGATCCATTATTCGTTCAATATTGTGGGACCATGAATTTTGCTCAGTAACACATTGCTTGAATTCTATACTTCGTTATATACTTGATCGTCAAAGAATCTTTAGGCGATACCACATTGATGCCAAGCCTTCATGATTGTTTGCACTTTGTCGCACATTTTCGACAACTGTTCATCCCAACACAGTAGTGCAAAAATTTGGTCCCAATAAATATGCTTTCAAAATAGTACCTAGTGTTGCTGTTATTGGTACTTCAAAAGTCATTTTGCACTCCAATTTTCCATATTTAAAAAAATGCAATTACTTTTTGAGTTCCAATGACAATGCTACCCTAATATGCAACTATTTAGGTGTTTAATGCATGAGTGTGATTTTGTGGCAAGGGTTTCTGATGAGGAAGCTAAAACAATTATTTTTTGAAAATTAAAACTCCTAGCAAAAAAAATGAGCATATAAAACGAATTTAAGCAAGGAATTTCAAAGATAGCTTTAGAAATATTCAATCAAGAAAACTACCCATAAAATATGCTTGATGCTCCTAGGAGACCTGAGATGGAGATGAAAAATGAAGCTTTCAAAAAATTTCCAATCCTAACCCAAAAGCACAAATGAACCCTAGATTTAGCTTTTAAAGAAGGCTTGATGTTCAGATAAAAGCCACATGTCATGTGCTAAATCAATCTAGGGTTGAAAAACATTCTCGGGGAAAAAACTACCAGAAAGCCCATATGGGTTGTCTTAAAGTGTGCGCCCAGCTCGCGTGTAAGCAGCGAGAAGTTTTAACTAGACAGAACCACTACCAGAATAAATTGGAAATAATGGCATGAAATGAATATGTATGAACAAGCCATTGATGAGAGAAGTTAAGCTTTTGAAATAATATTTCCAGCAGCATGATCCCAAAAATAACATTTTAACCCTAAAACTAACAAGAGCATGTATGATACAATTTACAACATTTGACAAGGGAAACCAAACAATAAATCTAAACTTCACAACATATATTTAACAGAAAACATTGTATTCAAACTCGCAACTTAACAAGAAACATTTTTTATTCTTCCATCAAACTCTACCACCATATCTACTGTCTTTTTCAAAATCTTGAACTTTGTAAATCATGACCATTCATTCCTCCATTTCTTTTTTACAATAACACTAGAAAATATGTCCTCACTTTGCTGCGTGAATTGAATGTATTAGCCTCAACTGCATGAATAAGACATATTTGACCTAAATAAATTGAACACTATTATGAAGGAAAAGGATTCTCTCCCCTCCTTTCCCATCCTACTTGAATGGTTACGGATTAGCCACATCAACATCTTATATTGATTTTTTTTTTTTTTTTTTATAGAGACGGTAAGACAAAAAGCAATGTGTGAGATGAGGGGAGGGAAGGAAATGAGAATAGGAGGAGAGAGAATCCTACTCCAATTATGAATGAGTGAATGGGGTTGGTAAGGTAAGCAGATTGGCTTTTATATACATTCAATTCAGTTGACATGAAAGGACGTACAATTAACAAGATGAAATTAAACGCTCTTGATTACAAAAGATGTGGTCACAAAAAAAATACTCTTTCCATAAGAAACAGAAGCAACATGCAGTTCACTTATATTATATTCGTGCAGTTAAGATGACAAAATATATGTCCTACAAGCTAGGTATTTGTTTTAGCAATTAACAAAAAATATAAAAAGTTGTGTTCTTATTCCAGCAACTAAGAATTTAAGTACAAATTTTCAAAGAAAAAAACATGGAGAAATTCTTGCACCAATTGATCATGAAGACTTTGGTAGCTTATTTCTTTTGAGAGCGGACATCTTCTGCAATACAATACAAAACATAAATCATAGTTTAATAAATGTAGTCATCATGGATGCTATTTAGGCGTGTGGGCGAAAAACAAATTGTAATTTACCTATCTTTCTTTTTTTTTTTTTTTTTTGGGTCTAAAATCTATTTCTGAGTGTGGTTATCAGTGTTTTGTTCATGTGTTCAAATTTGGGGACAACTAAATCGGTGAATTCTCCAGCAATTTTGGCAGAATTGGTTATCTTTGCTTGTTGACCGCCAAGCTTTTTGTTGCGAATCGAGGTACAATTTATAAGGTTAAAGAGAAACATGAAAAACAAGAAAAAGAGTGCGAAAAAGGGATGTGAAAAGATTGGTCAACAGTTTTTCATGAGCAGCAAAACATATTCATTAAACCCAAGAGAGGCGAGTATATTTATTAAGATTTACACATGAGAACATTAATTGAGAGGAAAACTTGACCTGTCAAATTTGTCTGGATGATTAGTGAATAACACTCTCTTTGAAGTCTTGCTAGAGGTTGCTAATTGGGGTTGCTAATCTAGTCGTTGCAAAGGCGTCAATGAGGCAAGGGTTGCTTCACTCATAATTTGTTTTCCGATGGTGGCAGCATGTGTTTGTGGTTTGATTGAGGCAATTGTTGGGTTTGAGAACGCTTGGTCTTCAAGCAGTCCATGAACAATGAAGTCTTTCTTCCCAAAGTTTTCAAAATATAGTTGAAATTTTTTTGTTTCACCAACCAAACTTTTTAGATTTGGCGGCACCACGAAAAGATCAACATACTCGTCATCTATCACCAAATTGTGGTAAGAAACACAAAGTAGCTTTTCGGCGTGCTTTCCAATCATCAAAAAGTTGTGCTGATTCGTGATATCTTTGACAATAAGATCGATTTTGAACCTATGCAAGAGAATAGGATATTCTTGTGTTAGTCAACCATCACTATCAATATCAATCATGCCAGCAATTTAGAAAATGAAATACAACTATAATAAGTACCTAGACCATTCATCCAGATACCAGAGCCAAAAAGTGCTAAAGTATTGCAATGCAAAAATTATATATAATTAACCAAAAACAAACAAACTCATATCAAAATTCAAAGAGCCTTCTGCCATGGCAAAACTCCTCACTGCGATTGTTGTCTGCGAAATTATTTTTAAAACAAACATCACAAATACATATGAAATTCACCTTCATCCGTAAATCGAATAGAAATCTCAAATCAAACACCACAATATGCAGGATATGATTTCTTCTATTTTAAGCCTCTTTCAGGGCCTTTTAAGCCATGAAATTATCGGAAGAGTGGGTGAACTTGTGACCTTTTCTGAGATATTTTTTGAGCTTTCTTCATAATATTTTCATTAATTATGGAGGATTAGAGAATTCGTAAGGAAACTTTTGTCCCTATTAAATAAAGTCATTCCTAATTGCTCATTTTCCATCCAAATTTTCTCATGTTTTCTTTCAAATCCTAAGCACTTCAAAAAGATATGTGATCCCCAAGCCAGGGACCAAAACATGCATTGACTTCAAAGCCACATATGTGAAAAGCAACATTGTTATAAGTGCAGTTTCAGTTTCATGAGCAGAAGTACAAAGATATATCCAAAAACATTCTTTGGTATAGCAAAATTAACAATTCGTAAACATAGAAATGGCAGTTTCATCACACATGCACGTTAATCTTCCTATAAAGTCCAAATACATATGAAATGACAGTTTCATCATACATTCAATCTTGTTGCATAAAATATGACAAATATAAAAACATTATTAGTCATGAATTTCATAATCATAAGAAATTCAAAAAGAACTTAGCAACTTAGTATAACCGTTAGATGTAAAAGAACATTACCATGGTTTAGGTAATTTTTTTATTTTTTATGAAACCATGTTCATGGCACTCAAACTATCTAGATGTTTTGTTGACAGCTTTATGGCAAGTTGGGTACGACTTATACCACCAACCCCTGGTTAAATCGAATCCAATAGTTGTTTGGCATGCGAAAGTTGCATTATGTTATGAAATCATAGGGTTTTCAAATCATTAAAGACATTTAAGCATCATCTCGCAAACATGAAGTATAAACAAACAGAGAAACAAATCGTCAAACAATTAAGTAAGATGCATCACGAAAATTCAACTTAAAAAAAGAGGGGATTTTTGTTAACAAGTTGATGATAACAGACTAACCTTGTGCAACGCAAGATCAAGCAAAAGCAACCCATCAATCTTTTTAACTCAGAATCAGCATTGATAGTACGTCTCGTATACATCTCAGCTGAGGTGGGTAGGATTTGAACAAGTGATTTTAGAGGCTCAAACTTGTTTTGTGCGTGTTTAGGGCAAGAAAGATTGATGGAAAAAATATAAACACGACCAATATTGAAGAAGGGTGTTGATTTACTTTTGTTTGTATTCGGAGAACTGTGCAATGTCTGCATTGAAAAAAACAAACAATTGATACCGTGCTTCCAAGAACAGGGTTTCCTATAGATAAAACATAACAATCAACAAACTGAAATTTAAAGCAGCTAATAAAGTATATCAGGGTATAACTTTGGTATTGTTTTACTTTGAGGGCAACCAAAGCAACGAAGACGGATGGCAAAAGTGATTGCATTCCACTATCCTAAAAACTTGTCGCAGTTTCTCGCCATAACGTGATCCGTATTGTTTCTCCTCTGTGATTAATAAAAAAGGCAACAGTTTTCTATATTTCATAAATACGGTGAGGTGAAAATTGCAATCAGAATTTAATGTAAGAACAATTTACCTGATATTTTGGAGGTTAAGATTTCTTTTCGCAATTCTTGTGCTCTGGATAGTGACTTCTTCACTCGGTTGTCTAGCCGTCAAGCAACTAAATACATCTACAAGCGATGTTTAACAGCAGGAATGAGTATACACTAAAGTCAACAAAAAACTTAAAATAATCATCTCAGATTTTGTAGCGGCACTTAAAACTAAATTTGTTACATGTAAGCTTGGCATCCCTGTCAATTCTCTTATGAAGCTTATCTAACTCAATTAAATTGAACCACTGCATTGGGATTTCTTGGCTTGTTTTATCAACAGGAAGGATTGTAGATTTCTTATTCAATTTAACTATGGCAGCATGAGGGACAACCTTGCTTGATATCTTGTTGTAGATCCAATCGAACAACCCCAAAAAGTGTTGCGAAACTTTTTCATTCAACATTTCATTTGGCGAATTACTATGATTTTCAGGCGAATACATAGTGTGGACCACCAACTTGTTTCAATTTGCACCTTTACCATAAACACGTAAACCCATCCTTGTTTCTTCTATTTTTAGTGTTCTCGATGCTCGAGGTCTTAGAGTAGTTTTTGAATATGTCAGTGATGTCCACTCAAAGTTGTTCATCTTTTCAAGTCTTAACCAGTTTTCTTAAATTTTTTACCAAAACTCCTTTTAGAAGTTGTTCTTTTCGATCAATTTCTTTCACCATTTTATTTACCTTGAATCACAAATTAAATATAGCATAAATATTTATGTTTTTTTTTAAAAAAAAATCCTTTTTTAGCTTGTAGGTTGAAGAGCAACACTGTCAAAAATCTTAAAAACTTAAATTAATAAAAAAATATACATAAAAGTTTGAGAAAGTCAGATAATTAATAAAGAAAATGTAACCAAAAACCATTTTGATAGTTTTTTAGATCAAATTTGGAAGTGGTAGTGGACAAAGAAAATACATAGATTAATTTTCTATGGGTTAATAATACCTACAGGTTGAATGTAAATATTTCTGATTTTTTCTGAATATATAAGTTGCGTTCATGTATTGTTAAAGGGCTACTCATTTTCTTAAACATGTAAGTTGCAATTTTTCCTGAAATATTTCTTGTTCGTTGAGTGAGTGTACTTATCAACAACACTCATTAAAGTACTTTGGGGAGGATGAGAGAGTCTACTCCCAAAAAAACCTAATCGAAACACCAACCAACCAAAGCAACTGACCTTTGAACAATAATTTAGAAAATTGAAAACATAAAAAAGAAAGAAAGCAACTGACAAAAAAAAAATGTAGAATGTCTAACAACATTTGATAAAAAAAATTAAGAAAACCTCCCATTGAAGCAGCTGATAAGGACCAAAAAATCCATAAGGAAGTTTTTGGAACCCAGCAGACCTAACTTGGAGTAATCCTATTCTTAAAGCAGCAACTTTAGCCACACATGAGGGTGTTCTGCTTGCTTAGCGCAAGCAACAACCATTAGGTTCAAATATTCGCAGTTCAGGTACCACTTAAGAGTAGGTAAACAGTTAATCAGTTTAATTATATAGTAAATTTTGTTAGTTCTATATGGTAAATATTGGATAGTAATATACAATTGTGTCTAGTTTTTAGATAGGGGAGGGGACCTTTGCTCAAGGTTAAGCTTAGCTTTAGGTGATGTAACCACGTTCACTTACCTTTATTCAAATCCAACAATGTCCTCAACTGCATTTTCACTCATATATGTTCTATTTTTCTCATTGAATTAGCCTAAAAATAATTAAGCTAACTGAGAAAATTTTTTACTCCTTATTGATGCGAAACTTATACGCACACAAATTAAACCCTATTTGTGACAATTGTAGTAATGATGTAAGTAGGGATCGTTCTAATCGGGGATTAACTAGGGGTGCTAATCTAATTTGAATTGACTCAAAAACATAAAAACTAAACGTAAAGACTCTTAACAAGACTACTATGACTCAGAACAGCATTGAAACACTCAAACTGCCTAAAACAATCAAATTGACTCAAACAGAAACTAGAACTTGATTTGGACGAATTTGAAAGTGTTTATGACTCCAAATGCTTAAAGACACAAAATAAACAGATTTGAATGACTAAGACTCAACAAAATATGGGGGGATTGTGTTTGGACGAGATTAAATTAAATGGACAGATTATAATTAAAACAGATTGTGATGAATCAATGGATGATGGAATAGCTAAGGGGTTCTTCTCCACACATGTTACACTTGCATACAAGATGATTTTCAGTTGGTCTTTCGATAAATTATGAAACTCAACACCCCGGGTTAATTAGGTCCGTTTAAATTAACCGTCAAGTTCTCCTTAAGTTAATGAATTGGATGGGCTTGCACAACGCAATTCACAACATTCTCCAAAAGTCCTTTACGTGAAAAGCACAATAAAGATACAATCAAAGATCATTAAGCATCATGAAAACTATAAGTGTTGAGGAGGTCTTCGTTACTATGATGAGCATGAAACTAGTGCCAAGAATTCATTTAACACGATTGTTTATAAGCAACCTCCACTACTTGTGAATATAAGTTCATAACTATTAGGTGAAACTCACTTATATTCTAGCGTCATATTCATGCATGAAAACTAAACGTGCACTCTCAATAAACATACATAAATAAGTTATCAATCAAACGGTTAAACAAATTGAATCCACAACTTATGAAATTCCAACCAAAGGTAATCAATTCATATTGCAAGCATAAACATGGTTTCGAATCACCCCCTAGCTAAAGGGGGTTTAGTTCCTCATACGTATAAGACAAAGAGAATTGAAATTAAACATTGAAATCAAAGGCAAAGAAACACCTAAAAATTCCAACAACTCAAACTTGAATTGTATGAACGTTTAGGCCCTCTTCTCTTCCTCTTTGTTGCGGCACAAGGTCTAAGGATAGTGTTTTGGAGGGTATTTGTATGTGGAATGGAGTGGGGAGTGGTGGAAATGGAAGCAATGGAGGAGAAATGGTGCAGAAAATGGAAGGGGATGCACGGCAAGAATGGGGATGTTTTGTGATGGTGTGTTGTGTGATTGTTTTGTGGTGAATGGGAATGGTGTGTATGAATGCATTGCATGGTTTTATAGGGAGAGAATGGATGGGAGAGCATGTGAATGGCAGCTAGGAGGGAATGATTAAAGAGGGAATGCATGTGGAATGACAATTAGGTTGGTTGGTGGAAAGCTGGAAATGCAAAGGGGAATGCTGGAAATGCATGGCAACAAAGGTGTGATCTCATGAATGGAATGCTCCTACTTAGATGCGAGAACCAGTGACACCATATGCTCATACCAAGTTCAAACTCCACAAATTGAAACACATAACACTCAAGATTGAAGTCACGGGTTGTAATGGGGCTTGGGGTGTGTGGATAACAAAGAAGGGATATGGAAAACAAAGGTTCTTAAAGAAATAGTGAGCAAAGCACTTGAATCAACTTAGAATTCACTTTTGAATGAAAACTCAACGTTTGAACAAAAAGGGAGAACAAGCTCTTTTCCTTTCTTTCTTTCTTTTCTTTTCTATTTTTCTTTTTCATACGTTTTTCACAAATTTTTTTTTTCTTTTCTTTTGAATCTCAAAACATACATATAAACTTAAGAACAAACTTTCCCTCCCCCACACTCATTTTCTTGCATAATGTAACTCAAAAGGAATTCATTTAAGTCATGCTCACTATCTTTTAAGAACAAGGGTGTGGATTGTCCTAAACTAGGCTAGGTGAGGATAATGTGGGTTAACAAAGAATAAAGGCTAAACAAAGCTCAATGGGGTTAAAACTTACAACATATACGAAATATGGGAAGTAAGGCTATTTGGCTATGGTGGCAACTACACAATTTCATCTTGATATATGTTATGCAATTCAATGTCATGCTTTGAATGAAACGGATATAAGTTCTAGCATTTAGTTCTATCATGATACAATTGCATTCTAAGTAGCAACCAAGCAAGGAATAATGAGATCATGCAACAACTTTAGAAAACAAAGAACCACAGATTAAAACTCTCCAAAGAAGGTAATGGCTCGAGTCTCACAGGGTTGTAGCGTTTGTTTGAGTTCCTTCCTTCAAGCTTGTTACAGAAACGAATTTTTCTTTTATGATTGCATGTGAAGTCATACATTATAACCATAACCAGCATATACCAAGAGTAAATCAAACTTTTCTCCATGTTTATAACTCTTTTTAACAGTCATGCAATTACAAACCAAATCCTCATCATTGTGTTGGAAGGTATCCTAAGACACAAACACACAAAAACGACTCAAAACACTCTTTTTAGGCTTTTCAAAACATGTTTTTCAAATTTTTATGTGATTTTCGGAGTTATAAAAACAAAACATACTAAAACACTCTAAAACTTCTTAAAAACACCTTAAAACAGCAAGGAACAACATTTGAAGTTATGGGTGATAAAATTCCATGAATTTGCATCAAATATACTTAGTTACCCCCCCCCCCCCACACTTAAATCAAACATTGTCCTCAATGTTTTAAGCATAGATTCACACAAAACATAAGTAAACACACAAACAGCACTTAAACATACTAAACATGGCAGAATGTAACTAACAAAGAGAAGAACCCCTTATTTTAGTTTTAGTTTTTGATTTGTGTTTTGTTTGTTGAATTCAAGTACTAGAGAAGCACAACATGGCACTTGATAATGCTTCTCTTTTGTCACAGCTCATGGAAAGGTCCCAAATGCAAAGCGTTGGTACATTTGATCTTCAATCAAGGAATAACGTGTTTTCCAATACTTACAATTCAGATTGGAGTGATCATTCAAACTCTATGTGATGGGAACCTCAACATGTTCAAGAAGAAGGATATTGGCCGCCATATGAGGAGTTCTATTCAACGCCTATGCAGCCACCACAACCTGCCCAAAGCAATGTAGGTAATTCAAGTGATAATGATAAGATTTTTCAATTACTTACTACTTTGACGCAGGGAGTCCAAACTCAAAACAAAGAGAGGAAAAATCAAGACAAAAGGTTGGACCACTTGGAAAAGCAAATTGGGCAGATAGCAGAGTTTGTAGAACAATTTTGCGACCAAGGCAAACTCCCTAGTTCAACCATTGTAAATCCGAAGGGAGGATTTGAAACCACCAATGCTATCATGTTAAGAAGTGGCAAGGAGGTTGGAACGGACCCTCAACCATCAAAATCAAATCACAAGGAAGATGAAAGATTGCAATTTGAGGAAGAGGAATACACCCAACCCACGGCAAGGGTGGAAACACCTTTGCTGGAGGCACCTATTGCTCCTACGCCATCTAATTCAAGTAAGGTTGTTCCAAATTTAATTAGTTCTAACCCCATTCCACCTAATATCCCTATTCCTTGCAGGTTCATGATTTCCAAGGAAGAAGAAAGTGAAAAAGACACCTTGGAAGCCCTTCCAAAGGTGAAAAGTAGGGAATATCATGAATTCATCAAAGAGGACGTTCTTGAGATAAACAAGCCCAAAGAAGTTGAATTTTATGACACAGGACAAGGAACAATCCTCACACATAATCTGTCCAAGGGCAAAGTTCCTGAAATGTTCAAAGAAGATGTGTTTATCCTTGAGTTCATGTCGGAGCACACAGGTAAGCCGCCTCCCCGAATTTCAATTTTCTTTTATACTAATATGTTGTTAATGATTCAGGCATCCACTCTAGAACTTAAACCATTAACGGATCATCTCAAGTATCACTTCCCATTCAAAGATCAATTTCATGCCGTGGGCTCCAATGGGGAATGAGCATACCATCGTCCGGCTGCAAGACGATAAAGAAAGCGCTACTTGGGAGGCAACCCAATACACTGAATAAAATAAAGCATTGATCTCCGAGAAGTTACAAGTGCGGGAAAAAAAAAATGTAACTTTCACAAAGGTTGTTTACGTGAAGCCCCACTACGTGGCAAAATTCTCGGAGCGGGAGGCATCGGAGCGAGAGGCATCAAAGTGGGAGGCATCGAAGATAGATCATTCGAGGCCTCAATACTTAGTGGAACGCTAGATGACCCAGGAAAAAGGTGCCTCTGGAGGAAAGCCGAAAGCCTTTGACGGTCACTTTGAATTCGGTCTTCAGATTCTTGCAGCTCATCAAGCTTCCTCTTTATGCCCGTCGAATAATTATTTGCAAGCACGTGCAAACTTCTATTCGCGTGCTTAAGCTGCTTGATCTCTTGCTTAAGATTTTCCACCTCCGCCATCAATGATTCAACTTGACGGGATCGAGCAAGTAGGCGTTGGCCCACGTTGGACACAGAGCCCGCAGACTGAACACTGAGAGCTAGGGACTCTTGAACGGCCAACTCATCGGACTATCCTGAAAGCAGCCTACTATCTTTAGGAGTGAGGAGGTTCCTAGCTACTATCGTAGATGTTGTTGCATCCGTCATCATGGAGTCTTCACCTGTAAGAGGGCCATTAGAAGATAAGAAAGACGGGCACCATACCTTAGCCTGACGCGGCGCACCCGGATCACTGCTGAGACTCAAATCTAAGCAAATGTTAGATGGGTTAGCCATTTTCAAAGGTGTTAAAAGAGAAGGGTGGATGAAGTTAAATCTAAAAGGGCCGGAGACGATTTTCACAAATGGGCAATCTTCAAAGTGTGCATGTTGGAGGTGATCGATACCTCTATAAAAAGGAAAGGCGACACGACCACCGATTCAAAAAGCCAGATTTTCCTGCGTAAAGCTCGGCGACGCTCTTCAGACACACTCTCGGCTTTTCAGATAACCCGTGCAACTTTGTCAAAAGATCTCTGACAAAGTTGAAAACGCGTGGAGGTCATCATCCCGACTACACACTTTTGCCGACAAGCATGGGTGACAGAGCCGCTTCCGCACTACTACTTGTTGTTCAGAAATCGAAGAGGCATTTGTTCAAAAATCGAAGAGGCGCTAGCTCAGAAATCAAAGAGGCGTTCGTTTAGAAATCGAAGAATCATCACTCTTTTTCAAAAAGCTTGATTTGCTGGATCAAAACTTTTGTCGACAATGGTAAAAGAACAATACCACCACTTGCTATTGGGAAATCCCTATATATGTCGACCTTCATCTTTTATGGCAAGGCAGACTTGAAGAAAATGCCCAACTCTTCCTCACATCTGAGGGCGCACTCCCAGCAAAGCCTCTCAACATGCTCAGTTTTCTTCTTCCCTTGAGAACACCTATTCAACCATTAATGTACCCCCAAAGAAGATACCAAATGCCTGGAGAACAGATGAGGCAGGAGGAACTTCTTCAAAAGCAAAAGTATCTTATATCATCAAGGGCGAAAGCAAAGGTATCTCATATCATGCTATTTCCCTGTCTTTTCCTTTGTCCTTGTTCTTATTCGCATGACAAAGTGAAAGAAGCAATCAGCCGGCACTTGGAGTCAGTCTTCCGATCTGGAACCGACTACCTGGAATCTATTCCCTGGTTGCTTACCTAGCGTTGCTCTCGAGTAGTCATCTTCAACGGTTGATACACTTCCAGAGAAGGGACCACTTCTGCAAGGGGAGCAAGTAAGGCAAGTGAAAATGATACATTAAAGCATGTGGAGACAAGCAACAACTGCATATGCTGAGTTATCCTCTAACCCTCTTCAATACGAATTGGAGAGATTGAACAAAGAAACAGATAAAAGGAGTAAGCTCAGACCTTCGGGGGAGACCAAAAGAATCCTCCAACCCAGTTCAAGAGTAAGCCTGTGGAATCACCAAGATCAAAGCCTCAATGCAATCACCAAGGAGAAGATGGAATTTACACTCCATAACCAGATTTGCGTCCTTAAACTCTTCTCTTTGCTAGTTACATTCTGCCATGTTTAGTATGTTTAAGTGATGTTTGTGTGTTTACTTATGTTTTGTGTGAATCTATGCTTAAAACATTGAGGACAATGTTTGATTTAAGTGTGGGGGGGTAACTAAGTATATTTGATGCAAATTCGTGGGATTTTATCACCCATAACTTCAAATGTTGTTCCTTGCTGTTTTAAGGTGTTTTTAAGTTGTTTTAGAGTGTTTTAGTATGTTTTGTTTTTATAACTCCGAAAATCACATAAAAATTTGAAAAACATGTTTTGAAAAGCCAAAAAAGAGTGTTTTGAGTCGTTTTTGTGTGTGTGTCTTAGGGTACCTTCCAACACAATGATAAGGATTTGGTTTGTAATTGCATGACTGTTAAAAAAAGTTATAAACATAGAGAAAAGTTTGATTTACTCTTGGTATATGCTTGGTTATGATTATAATGTATGACTTCACATGCAATCATAAAAGAAAAATTCGTTTTTGTAACATCCTTGAAGGAAGGAACTCAAACAAACGCTACAACCCTGTGAGACTCGAGCCATTACCTTCTTTGGAGAGTTATAATCTGTGATTCTTTGTTTTCTAAGGTTGTTGCATGATCTCATTATTCCTTGCTTGGTTGCTACTTAGAATGCAATTGTATCATGATAAAACTAAATGCTAGAACTTATATCCGTTTCATTCAAAGCATGCCATTCAATTGCATAATATATATCAAGATGAAGTTGTGAAGTTGCCACCATAGCCAAATAGCCTTACTTCCCATATTTCGTATATGTTGTAAGTTTTACCCCCGTTGAGCTTTGTTTAGCCTTTATTCTTTGTTAACCCACATTATCCTCACCTAGACTAGTTTAGGACAGTCCACACCCTTGTTCTTAAAAGATAGTGAGCATGACTTAAATGAATTCCTTTTGAGTTACATTATGCAAGAAAATGAGTGTGGGGGAGAGAAAGTTTGTTCTTAAGTTTATATGTATGTTTTGAGATTCAAAAGAAAAGAAAAAAAAAATTTGTGAAAAACGTATGAAAAAGAAAAACAGAAAAGAAAAGAAAAAAAGAAAGGAAAAGAGCTTGTTCTCCCTTTTTGTTCAAACGTTGAGTTTTCATTCAAAAGTGAATTCTAAGTTGATTCAAGTGCTTTGCTCACTATTTCTTTAAGAACCTTTGTTTTCCATATCCCTTCTTTGTTATCCACACACCCCAAGCCCCATTACAACCCGTGACTTCAATCTTGAGTGTTATGTGTTTCAATTTGTGGAGTTTGAACTTGGTATGAGCATATGGTGTCACTGGTTCTCGCATCTAAGTAAGAGCATTCCATTCATGAGATCATACCTAAACATGCTTATTAACTCCAGAAATTGCTTCCTTTGAGATACATATATGTGAGTGTTCGTTTTCATGTTTACATCAATCTTCTCACATGTAACTAGATTAGGGTGTGTAGTTAGAAAATCTGAGTGAAAATTGAGTGCATATCTTGTAAGGATTTGAGCAAATTCTCTAAGGCATGTTACTACATTCAAAACATGGTTTTAAATGCTTAATTGTGAACTAGTATGTGGTGACTATGATTAAGAATGTACTTAAGTGTGAAGATGACTAAAATCTATGGGAATGATGATTTTTAACATGTCATGTGCATTGGAAATCCCTGAGGCAAATGTTGGAAGGTGTAGGTTGTGTTTTGTTCGTTTTGTCTAGTTTCGTGTTCTTTTGTTGTTTTGTTTTGCTCGAGGACTAGCAAAAGCTAAGTATGGGGGAATTTGATAGGAGCATATTTAGGCGACTTACTTAGCTTGTTTTCGTGCATTTATATTGTTAATTCCTGATTGTTTTAGTAGTTTAAGCCATTTTCGTGTGTTTTTAGGTTCATATGGCTAAGGAAGCAAAAAGATGCATTTTGGAGCAAAATTGGACTTGGAATGGATAGCTTATGCTTGGAGCCAAAGTGTTGGACGAAATTGAAGGCCTTGTATGCACTTTAGGACATAAAACAAAGGGCCTAGCCCAATCAAACAAAGCCTAAGCCGTGCAAAACCTTTCAATTCCAGCAACTTCCCTTCATTGCCGTGCATTTCATATCCCATTTCAGCCTTTCCCCCTTGCAATTCCACATGCACTCCCTTTTGCCGTGCAAAACACATTCATTCCAGCCATCCCACTTCAATCATTCACTCTAGTTGGCAGCCACATGCTTTCCCATTTCAATATCATTTTTCCAAAATCATTGCAGCCACATATTCACCCACATGCACATTCAATCATTCACTCCCCTTGCCGTGCACATTCACCTTGCATTTCCAGGTTGTCCACTTCATCATTGCAGCCACATATTCACCCACATGCACTCTTAATCATTCATCCACATTCAATCATTCAAACCCCTTGGTGCCGTGCAAAACACCTTCATTCCAGCCATTCCACATGCATTTCCAACCTAGCAGCAACTTCCCTTCATTGCCGTGCATTTCATATCCCATTTCCAGCTTTCCACCAACCTCCTAGCTGTCATATTCCCTCTTTTAATCATTCATCCACCTATAAATAAACATCCATTGCAGCCACAAAAGGGGGATTCATTCATACACAAATTCACACCAACAAAGATCCTTTTTATGCCGTGCCATTCCACCATTCCAGAAATTCATCCATTCATATACATTTCATACCATCACACATCCATTCCTCCATACAAATACCACCCCAAAACCTATCCTTAGACTTTGTGCCGCAACAAAGAGGAAGAGAAGATGGCCTAAACGTTCATACAATTCAAGTTTGAGTTGTTGGAATGTTTAGGTGTTTCTTTTCCTTTGATTTCAATGTTTAATTTAAATTACGTGTGAGGAACTAAACCCCCCTTGGCTAGGGGGGGATTCGAAATACATGTTTATGCTTGCAATATGATTTGATTACTTCTAATTGTGTTTCATAAGTTGTGAATTCAATTTACTTATCTATGTGAATTAAACTGATTTGTGTGTGTTGGTTGAGAGTGCACGCTTAATTATCATGCGTAAATCTAATGCTAGGATATAAGGAAGTTTCACCTAATCGTTACAAACTGATATTCACAAGTAGTAAAAGTTGATGATCTCAATCGCGTTAAGTAAATTCTTGGCATAAGTTTCATGCAGTTCGTAGTAACGAGTGCTTCGTCAATGCTTATGGTTTTCAAAGAACTTAATGATTCTTGCTTGTATCTCTATTATGCAGTTCATATAGGGAACTTGTGGGGAATGCTTTGGGTTGTCGTATGCAATCATCCAATTCAATAACGTTAGGAAAATCTGAGGGTTAATTAGTGCAATTCACGGTTAATCTGGGGCGTTGAGAATTCATGGTTTATTGAAAAGCAATTGGAAATCGTTTTATATGCAAGTATAACATGTATGGAGATGAACCCCTTAGCTAGCCTTCATTCCATTCATTAAATCCAAATTCGTTTTACAATCTGCTTAGTTTATTACAATCTGCAAGTATAACATGTATGGGTTTGCGCAACGCAATTCACAACATTCTCCAAAAGTCCCTTACGTGAAAAGCACAATAAAGATACAATCAAAGATCATTAAGCATCATGAAAACTATAAGTGTTGACGAGGCCTTCGTTACTATGATGAGCATGAAACTAGTGCCAAGAATTCATTTAACGCGATTGTTTATAAGCAACCTCCACTACTTGTGAATATAAGTTCATAACTATTAGGTGAAACTCACTTATATTCTAGCGTCATATTCATGCATGAAAATTAAGCGTGCACTCTCAATAAACATACATAAATAAGTTATCAATCAAACGGTTAAACAAATTGAATCCACAACTTATGAAATTCCAACCAAAGGTAATCAATTCATATTGCAAGCATAAACATGGTTTCGAATCACCCCCTAGCTAAAGGGGGTTTAGTTCCTCATACGTACAAGACAAAGAGAATTGAAATTAAACATTGAAATCAAAGGAAAAGAAACACCTAAAAATTCCAACAACTCAAACTTGAATTGTATGAACGTTTAGGTCCTCTTCTCTTCCTCTTTGTTGCGGCACAAGGTCTAAGGATAGTGTTTTGGAGGGTATTTGTATATGGAATGGAGTGGGGAGTGGTGGAAATGGAAGCAATGGAGGAGAAAAGGTGTAGAAAATGGAAGGGGATGCACGGCAAGAATGGGGATGTTTTGTGATGGTGTGTTGTGTGATTGTTTTGTGGTGAATGGGAATGGTGTGTATGAATGCATTGCATGGTTTTATAGGGAGAGAATGGATGGGAGAGCATGTGAATGGCAGCTAGGAGGGAATGATTAAAGAGGGAATGCATGTGGAATGACAACTAGGTTGGTTGGTGGAAAGCTGGAAATGCAAAGGGGAATGCTGGAAATGCATGGGAGTGCACGGCAAAGGTGTGTTTGGTGTGCATATGGCTGATTTATTTGTTGGGAAAGCATGTGGCTGCCAACTAGGGTGAATGATTGAAGTGGGAATGGAAGAATGTGGCTGCAATGATGAAGTGAGAAGGCTAGAAATGCAAGGGAATGTGCACGGCAAAGGTGTGTTTGGTTGTGATGGGAGAAAATGGATGAATGATTAAGAGTGCATGTGGGTGAATTATAGAATGGGAAAGCATGTGAGTGACAACTAGGGTGAATGGTGGCTGCAATGATGAAGTGGGATGGCTGAAAATGGGATGGATTTGCACGGCATAGAATGTGTTTTGTGTGCATGTGGCTGAAATTGGTAGGTTATGCATGGGTTATGATGGTTTTTGAGAAGAGAATGGGCTAGGCCCTTTGTTTTATGTCCTAAGGTGTATACAAGGCCTTCAATTTTGTCAAACACTTTGGCTCCAAGCATAAGCTATCCATTCCAAGCCCAATTTTGCTCCAAAATGCTCCAAAATGCACCTTTTTGCTTCCTTAGCCATATGAACCTAGACACACACGAAAATGGCATAAAGGACTAAAATAACTAAAGAAACACAACGTAAATGCATGAGAACAAGCCAATTAAGTCGCATAAATATGCTCCTATCACTTATATTTGAGTGTGACGACCTATCCCTAGTTTCACAATTTTATTAATTTTAGAACAGTGAATTTACGAAAAATGCCCTTATGGGCGAGGATGTTGACCTTAGTTGACCAATGTGTCGTGAGATGTATGAAACATTCTTTTAGCATATCTCGAGCGCAAACGGAATTGAATTTGGAGCTACAACGAAGATTTTATGGACTTACGAAATTCAAGGGCATTTTGGAAAATTCATTATTCTAGATAAACACCCTTCATTATTTTATTAATTTTTATGTGTAGATTTTTTGCATGATGGGACCCACCCACGCGGGTCTCCAATCACCCTTGTCCCCGTGTCCTTTCTTCCCTAACTCCCGGATCTCTCTCTCATTTTTTTGGTCAAACACTCTTCATTCTCTCCCATTTAACTCTCTCTTCATTCTTTTTCTCCCTCTATAAATACAGAGACCCGCCACCACGCCTCCAGCGAGCTTTACTGAACCGCCACCTAGTTGCCACTACCTATCATCTTTCCCAAAACTCAGATTCAAGGGGATCGAACTCCCTCTGCAACCTCACCCCCTTCATTTCCCTAATCCTCTTTTCTCTCTCTCTCTCTCTGCAACTATGAACGGCCAGGAGGCCGAGACCACCACCACGATTGCTCCAACTAGCCACATCAATGGATTTCATCATCCTTCCAGACAAAGAACTAGGACTTCAAGTTGCAAACTCAAACCAGCCATGGAACCTGCGTTGTACAGTGGTTTTATCAATGTTCATTCCCTACCCCTACCATGGTGAACCTCGAGAACCATAAATCCTTCTTGTTTCGAAGTGTTTATAGTGTTGTTAATCTTAAAATGGTGATTTGATGACGATTTAATGCATGAAGTAACCTCGGAAAAATTTCCCATATTTCTAGAAAACAAGGACCCGTGGCCATTTGGTCACTTTCAGACCAAATTTCCGATCAACACCAATCACTTTAGACTTCTAGTAGGCATAGACTAATTCCCTACATTTCTAGCTTCAAATGGGTTTTTGTATCATCGATTTTGGTGGTGACTTAAGTTAGATATTAGCTTTGGAAGTTGGCCCATAAATCGAGCCATACCTACGCTTCGGAAAGACGGTGAGTACGTTTGTACTGCAGCATGTGAGGCACACATGGTGCCAGCACATGCAGGTTATGGCTACCAGTGCAGCCACCTTGTGGCAACACGTGGCGGTGCATGTGGCGGTGCATGTGGCGGTGCTAGGAGGAACTCAAGGTCCCTCTTTAAGTTTCTCGACGTACCGGACCCGAATCCGTCATCCGTTTTTCGAAATTCGACCGTTTTAAAATAGTTTCTTTATTAGCCTTACTTTGTACGAAAACGCGTTTATACGTTCGTACGTTACGCATTTACATAAATGGTTTCATTTCTAGGCAAAACGCATCACAAGGACTCTCGGTGCTATGAGGCAGGTTCGACTCGACAACATGATCTGTGAATGGGTCTTTTCTTTGATATATGCATATATTTATTTAGTTTCCATATATACATCTAATAATGAATTTTCTATATAACTACCGTAATTAAATTAACATTTATAGAAAATGAGGTAACGACGAGAATTAGGAAATCATTATAAATCCTATGGGATGCCTTAGCTAAACTTACGGCTATGAATAATGTTGTGTCGACTAGAATTAATCAAATCACTGTGGCATGATTATATTTGTGTTAACTGCTCATCGTTTGTTGCACCAGTGTTAGTACTCGCCCGAGCTAGGGCCAGTCTTTCATGTGTATGTGTACATCGCACCATACACTCACTTTGGATCCATTGTAGGTGCTAGTCCTATCCTAGATTGCTATAGACAATTAGGACTCGTATGTGCTGCGCATAGCTCCAGTCTTCACGTGATTGTAGTACAATAGCGTATATCATTGTTACACCCAATCTTGTTCATATCAGAATACCTCTGCATGAACTCATGTGTCAACATGTGTCGATGAGCACTCGATACGATATATTTACTTATGCGAGAATATGTGATTACAGACATAAGGTATTTAATTACAAAAGTTGTGACATATGGCATTCTTGAAATACAATTGGTTATGGTAAGTATTTTATACTATACGTAGTATGTATATTTGGAAACTATACTTGTTTTACGGCGAGGGGTTATTATGTTTTCGAAAAGGTTTTTACAAAACTTTATTTTTAGGCACACTCACCCTTGTATTTCGCCCCTCCAGGTTTTAGTGGTTGAGATTTCGTATCGACGAGGATTTATGAAAAATCTTGGTATTGGAGATTACCTTCCATGGTATAATTCTCAATCCACTCTACTGTACTTTTCTTATGTTTTGACATCACGTGTAAAATGGGTTCATTCCCGCTCACAAGCGCACTCTTATACATAGGCACTTTTAGGTTTAAATTTACTTACATTTTCCACACCACTACTACACTTTATGGCTTCGCCACCCTTCTGGTGTCGGTCAGCACAGCTTGATTCGAAGTCCAAATGAACATTCCAGATCGGGGTGTGTCATTGAAGGTATCAAACCTTGTAATTAATCTATACTCTTATCATTTTATACTCATTTTCACCAATGAGCTAAACCCAAGTAATGTACACAATTAAGAAATACTAATTAACTATTAATAAGAAATCATCATGTGCTCTCATCTGGAGTATGATCAACAATTTATCAGAACTATTTTTTTTACACAATTTATCATCATAACTATTTAAAAACCAAGCACATCATAAGTACCCGTATGAATTATGAAGAATAAAGGAAAATTGAAGGAAAAGACTTGTGATGGGCAAATGGATATATTATAAGGAAAACTAATGAAAAGGGTTTGAAAAGTTTTAGTTTTAATCAAAAAACCATGTTATAAGTTTTGTTTAATGATTAGTAAAAGACCCATATTAAAGTAGTCCAACTAAAAATGGCCCAACTATAATAAATTATAAGTTGTCGATTTTACCCATAACTTTTTTAAGTTGAGTTCTAGATTTTTGTCGTTAATGGAGTTCATTGTTGTTTTGCAAACATTCTTCTTTTTCTTTGAAACAAAAATATAGATCTTCATGCTATTTAATTTATATTTTGTATTATTTCCATAAAATGTGATTGTCATTATTGATAGTGTATTCGAGGTACTGTATTTCAATTTTTCTTCGTCAGTGGAGTTCATCGTTTGTTTATCCAGAAGATAAATTTAAGATATGCATGCTATTCAATAATAACGACGGGTCCCTGTTTCTGGAGTATAAAAATAAATTGTTTCTGGATTTTAAGTAACAATATTTTTGGAATCTAAATCACTATTTCTGGAATTTAAGTTACTGTTTCTGGAATCTAAATCATTGTTTCTGGATTCAAATGAAATAGACACACTGTTTCTTAAATGTAAGCTAGAAAAGAAATAATGAAATTCACTGTATTTGGATTCAAACAAAATAAACACCATGTTTCTTAAATATAATCAACTGATGCATGAAAGAAAAGAAACGGTCAAAGGTTAAAACATAGACTGTTTCTGGAATTTAAATCACTGTTTTTGGAATCTAAGTCATTGTTTCTGAAATTTAAGTCACTGTTTCAGGAATTTAAGTCATTATTTCTGGATTTTGGTTCTTTTCTTTTCAGATACAGTGTTTGTGTACAGACAAAACAAATACTGTATCTGATTTTTTTTTCAAAAACAGTGTTATGTTTTGGGTTCTTCAGAAACAGTTTTATGTTTTGGTTTTTCTTTTTTTCCAGACACTTTTTCGCCAGTTTTTGCCATTAAACTTATTTGAACTTGTTTCAAAGGCTTTTGTTCCGATGAATGCTTGCTTTTTCAACTTTTATTTGGTTGTTTTTGAAATGGGGGAATTCGATTTGATAGAAAGACAAAGAGTTATTATGGAGGTTTCGTGCTGGGTTGAGGTTGGTGAAGAGTCAGGACAATATCAAATCATTTAAGGGTATTTACAGAAGTGTAGATTTGTAACGGGTTGGGCTTGTAAGTTTGACCCGTGGACAATGATTTTGGATAGTATTTTATTAAACTCTGAGCTCTTTTGGTTAAGTAACATTTTGGGATAATTTTTGGTTAAATATTTATTGCCCAAACCCTTTTCATTAAAACTCCCTTTATTCTTCTCAAAAACTTAGAGCCAACCACGTAGAATGCATATGCTCTCAAAAAGAATATTGAGAGATGAAAGCCTCATTCTGCCAAATTTAATTAACGTCACATGAACGTACTTTATATTCTCATCTACCAACCTATTTCTCCAGTCATCTATTCAATATCGTTTTTATTTGAATGACTTATATGCGTATATATATGTCATCTCCTTAAGTGATGAACAACAATGATTTTGTGTTCCCATGAGGGAACCTACGTGTGTCCCGCCGGATTATGATTAACATATCTTCGACGTACAAACATTATAATCGAAACAGTTCATTTTCATTATTATCATTTAAAGATATTATTTGTAAAAATTATTCAATTTGAATAATGTTTAGCCATCTATATGTGCCAATCAAATAATTTATATCTAAAGATCGAGATATGCAACATGAAACTGCGCTGAGATCCCAATCACAAAAAAAAAAAAAAAAAAAAAAAAAAAAAAAAAAAAAAAATCCTAATCTAACCATCCCTATACTGACAGTTTGGAGAACGAAAAAGACTGAACCCATTACCAAAACAGAAAACTAAACCCTAATTTCCAAATCAAATTTGTTTAACAACACTTATCAAACATGATTTCTTTTGGGAAAAAAAAAAAAAAAGAAAAAAAAAACCACACACACACACACAATCCCAAGATTACCTTAGTGCTTAAAATTAAGGTAAATAAGCAAAAAAAAAAAAAAATACAAAGAAATAGAAGAACCTTCAATAAGATCTGTGACGACCCATCCCTATTTTCGATGTGATTTTCTCCCCGAATACGTAAATTGACGTTTGTGCTCTTAATAATAAAGTGACGCAGATGTATATGCGATTCTATATTATTTTTATTACTATCCTTGTCTACCAATTATTTTAGTTTCTATCCTCCCTAGCCAATAGATATTTTCTTTCTTTTGGACCAATTAAAAACTACTCACTTTCTCTTCTCTGCCAATCAGAACTGATTTTTTTTCTCTATCTTTCCTTATCGCACCTTCTTCTCTGTTCTTCTTACACCCGAGGCACCCACCACAGCACAACCATCACCAAATCGTCATAGATCGAACTTATAAATACCACCATCGAACTTATCTCGACTTCACGAACCTAGCCATACCAATTGTTTGGGGTTTTGACGAGTTTTAACACGTGGACTCGGTAATGCCAACTCGGTGGTTCTTGGGTCATCGTGATCGTGGCCGAGTTACGAGACTTGAAGGCTCAAGAAAACATCTACGCAACTCCATGGAGACCCTAGAGTAAGTTTGGAGTGAAGTTGACATCAGAACAAGTAAGTTTGAGAAGTTTTAGTTTTGGCCGGAACTTTCGAGGGATTTTTAGGCCGATTTTAGTTTGATTTTGGACTTTTAAGATGTACGAACTTGTTCTACTCCTCAAGGGCTTTAAATCCATATAAATTTCACAGATTTTGGTTAAGAAATGACAAGGTAATGAAGATCTGAAAATTTTCCAAAAATCTGCCTATATTTTTCCAGAAACCGGCGAACCAGACGGCGGACGGCAGTGGACGGCAAGGGTGAGCGAAGAAAAAAGTGAATATTTCGTCAAAGTTGACAGAATATTATGACGGCGTCAGGTAACGCCGTTAACTCCGTCAGTTAAATTAGCGAAATATTTCGTTAGTTTGGACGAAATATTCCTAGATTCCGTCTGGCACTGGCCGCGCGTAGGGGTGCGTCAGAGGTCCAAAACTTTTTCTAAAAATATAGGGGTGTTCATGTTGTCAAGTAAATCACATTGGTATATTCTAACACCCCATTTGAGTAACGTGTGAGGAATTAATCCTAGGCTTTGTTTATGTGCTATCGAATTAATACTAAAATAGTTGTATCACATATAGGTGAGATGTACCCTGAGGACGAGCATGGACAAGCGAAGCAAGGGGGTTACGATCCTGCTACTTATCAGTGAGTGGGCATTTGTTTTACATATATATATATATATATGTATATATGCTTTACGATTCCCAGAAAACGTTTTTAAATGAATTCATGCCTTGTATGCCATGTCTATACCTCTTATTACTATATTGTTGCATTAGTATGAATTGTGAATTATACTATTTGATGCTGCGGAGGCTCAAGTAAGCTTCAGGTGAGTTAGCATGTGATTGGTCTTGTTGCATTGCATATTGCTATGCATTTATGCATTTAGAGCTTATTATGTTGCACCTCAGTATTAGTGTTCCCGTCCGAGGCCAGGGCACAACTTTCACGTGATTGTTCACCTCCTGCACCGCACGCTCACCTTGGATCCAAGTTTTGATGCTAACCTGTCGTACAGACCACAATAGGTGGTTCCGACTCATAGGTGACCCGCGATCTATCGCACAACTTTCACGTGATCGTAGCGCTTGAGCGTACTTATTTACACCCAACCTATCGTACAGGTCACATTAGGTGACTCCGACTCGTGTGCAGACATATGTTGATAAGCTATAGATCTAGTTGTACAGGTCACGTTAGGTGACTCCGACAGGCATACTACTTCATATTGGTTTCACACATGGCTTACATTTTTAGTGCTGAAATATTATGACATGGCATACTTCAGTTTTCGCTGGCCTTGTGTATTGCTTTTTCGTACCTACGTAGTAGTATTGTCTAGAAACTATACAGGTTTTATGGAGAGGGGTTATTATGTTCATAAAGCTAAATATGTTTTCACACGCTTTGTTTTTTCCCACTCACCCTTCTGTTTTGCGCTCCTCCAGGTTCTAGGTAGTTGTTCATCTTTGGTGGCTCACGATGACTACTTAGCGGTTCTGACGCACTACTAAATAATGTAGGGATCCTCTCCCTGTTTGTATAATTAGTACTTAGTTAGTTCGACTGCACTTCCGTTTTACCTATGCTCTGATATGTGTGTATTATATACTTGAGCACTTTCACACACTTATATATTATCTCTAATTAAATAGGTTTAGTTTTGGTTTTTATTATTCAAATTTTTTCTTATTAATATCATTTCTGTTGCACACTTGGCTACATCACCCTCACGTGACGTCTAGCATACCTCGACTCCAGTCTAGATGTGTCAAGATCCCAATCACAAAAAAAAAAAATAAATAAATAAATAAATAAAATTCGTAATCAAACCAGCAGACATGAGAAGCAATAAACAATGGACTATCCCAAATAAAACCTCCAAAACATAGAAACAGATAAATAAATAAAAATGCAGGATCACTACTACAATAGCAAACAATATGACCATGAACAAAATCGGGCAAAACATGTACAGTGTGATTTCTGCATAGAGACTGTAAAAATCAAAGAGCAGCAAAGAAGGGAGAAAAAGAGAAATTAAGAGCAAGTAAATAGAGTAACAAATAAAAATCAGAACAAAATATCTTCTAACTCCCCTAATTTAATAATTTAAAAGCATTTCTTATACTTCCAATCAAAAGGTAAGCAACTGAACCAGAATCGAACAGTGAATAAACAATAAAAAAAAACATCCCATCCAGTTACGATCAAAAGATGAGTAGTTAAATGGGACAAAAATAGTTCAAAACGGGTACTTATCTCTTTCAATCAAACGAAACCGCCAAATGAGGAGAAAGGCACATAAATTATTGTAGAAGGGACCGCCAGCTGGAACTAAAATTCCAAAACCAACCCTACCCCTCCCTCGTCTTCCCTCCCTGCTTCGCCCCCCTCTCTCTTTGTAGCCCTTGCAGACAAAACCATAATCACCGCTACCCATTGCTTCAATCATCCTACCCTTCGCTCTCTCATCATATCTCTGGCCTGTATACACGCAATCTCTCATTTTTGTCGGTCCAACAACGTGACCTCTTCCCCACCCACTAAACCCGATCGAAAATCCCAACCTTTCCATTCCAAAGCACCGTACTCTTCCCTTTCTCCTCTTCTCTCTGGCAGCCCTGCAGGTGACCCCTGATTTCTGCCAGTGCAGCCAACTTACCCCATCGCCACCCCCAAATCTGATCCAAAGCAACCAAACCAGCGCCTACCAGACAACAACAAAACCCCAGACGGAGCCGAACCCACAAAGCCCATTCTTTAAAGAAATGGCATGGCCGTAAATAAACTGAAATCCACCCCAAAACATTGTTCATTCGTATAGTGCAATTTCATCCCTTACTTTAGACTAAAGTAATGTCTCTCTAGTTCGCTCTCTGTGGGTAGTTGGGAGGCCTTCCCCGTGTTGGCTCGGGTTAAGCAGTTGGGGAGGGATTTTCTTGATTGCCGCTGGTTGCAGGTGCCCAGATCAGCTAATGGTGTGGTGCATGAGTTAGCGTCGGTTGATTTTCCGGAGATATGTGATGTTGTTTGGGTCGATAGGCCCCCATCTTCGTTGATCTTTGTATTGAGTCATGATGGACTTCCTTGTCCTCCCTAAATTGGCTGTGGTGGTGTTGGGGATGACGCCTCTACTTGGTTTGGGGGGGGGGGTCTTTGTGGTCTATCCCTTGTCATGCTTGGTTATTGTACTGGTATTTGCCTCTTTGTAGGCTCCTATATATATTTGGTTTCGTTTGGCGTTCAAAAAAAAAAAAAAAAAAGTAATGTTGATACTCTCAATACCTCTACTTCAAAAAAAAAAAAAAATAAACAAAAAATAAAAAGTAGAGGCCAAAAATGAAACTTGTATAAAAATAATACTAATAATTAAAATAAAGGGCTTTTAAATCCAGATTCAAGAATATACGTTGTTTTTTTATGTGAGTCTAATTATCTAATTATATATTTTTATACCAATTTTGTCTTTTTAGACAAATATTTAAATTCATTAACTTTTGTGCCAAGGTAGATTATAAAAAAGAAAAAAAAATTTAATTCAATTCATCTGTGTTATAGGTAGAATATGAAAAAAAAAAAAAAAAAAAAAACAAAACCTATGGTATAGGTAGATAAATAATTAAACACACATTATACATATAAGAGAGATATTAAACCTAACTAAAGGGTACCAAAACATAATATACCTACAAGTATGACACATTAATCAGTGATACATGTTGATTATAAAAAAGAATCATTCGTATAGATAGATATATACAATTAACACTGTGATATACTTTGATTATCTTTAGAGCAAAAAGAAGAATAACAAGAAATAACAACAAAAAAAGAAGAAGATAAATACAATTAATTTTTATAGTAAATATTATCAATAAATAAATATTTATTGATAATAAAATTGTGACAACCCGTCCTTATTTCTACGATTTTATAAATTTTAAATGAATTTATGAAAATGCCCTAGAGGCGAGGGTATTGACTTTTGTTGACCAACATATAGTGCAACGCTAGAAATATTCTTTTTAGCGTATCCTTGAAGTACTCAATGATACGAACGCTTAGGCGCAAGCGGAATCGAATTCAGAGCTACAGTTAAAATTTTACAGAACTACAAATCTGGAAAATACTTTTGTAAAAATTTCTATTTATTATTTTATACATCTCTCATAGTTTTTTTTATTATTATTATTTTATTTTTTTGGTTGAGGGAAATGAAGGAAAGGGGAATGGTGGACGAAGGAAAGAAGAAAAGAGAAGGGTGCTGCCAATCGTGGGAAAGGTAAAGGAGAGACCAACCAATCGGAAAAGAAGAGAAAGAGGAGTGACCAACTAGAGAGGGAAGAAAGGAGAGAAAGGAGGAAGGTGAGAAGCACCAAACCCAGATATTTTCCCCTTTGACCCGTACACCCCGAACCGACCCGCGCCATTGCTACCAATTCCGATGGGTTTTCCGTCCATTTTCCGACAAACCACATCATCTAACCACCTGGAAAATATTTCCCAATATTCCCTCTTCCCTTTACACCCCAAATTTGATGAAAATTAGCTCTGATTTCATGAAACCACACCGGTGGGTGCGAAGGAAGTTTGTTGGTGATCCACCAATTCTTAAACAATTTCCCTCGATCACCACCACCTATAGCATCCTCATGAGCTCAGGAACATAGTCCAAACAAGTTTAGGGGCGGCAGAGTTGTTTTGGAGGTTTTAGACAATTGGAGCTTTTCCCGGCCAATTTGGACTTGGGCACATGTATAAAACTTGCTCTACTAATTGAGATCTTCATTCTAGTAAAATTTGAGGGAAATAGTTGAATTTTCTGGTGAGTCGGGCGACCGGCCGCCACATGCGGCGGCGTGTGGCCAGAGACACCCCTTAACCTTCCTAGGCTAAAATGGGTGCCCCGATTTCATATTAGATATCTGATTGACAAAATTCCGTCGTTTGGTTATATTTCCGTTATGGGCCGCCACTTGGTTATTATATGATTCGACGATCCGACCATTGGATCATCACCAAGTTTTAATACTTAATAGTTTAAGGATATTAAGAACTAATGGATCAAGAATCTGGCATACGGATCTTTCTGGATGGATTTTCTAAATTTGTAAATCTAAACGTCGGCCGCCACTTAATTTTAGCAATTGGCAGAGATCTGACTATTGGATCATTCTGAAACTTTAAGATGTTGTTCTAGAAGCTTATTAAAACTCTTAGGAAGTTACGGATTGGAATATGAGGTGCAGATCTTCCGAATCGAGTTACGTTGGGTTGTGGACCCTACTGTCGACCTTCGACCGACGGTTAACTTTTGAGCAATGGATTTCAAATCATTCTAGAACGTTATTGGAGATGTGTTTTATATAAGTTATATGTTCTATCGATAAAACTTCTGACACGTGATTTGATATTTGTTCTAGGCGACGATTGTTCGTGATGCCTCGATATTCATGCTAAGGAGTTGTAGCACAGACTTCAGGTGAGTGGGTCTTTTCCTTTTTATAGTGTGTGTGTGTGTGTGTGTGTGTGTGTGTGTGATTGATAGTTTCCATTTATGCATTTGAAAAAGAATTTCTTACGTATGCCTGCATTAGACTAAAGTTTATAAGAATTAGTTAAATGACAGAATTTATGAAATATGCTACATCCTACGGGATGCACAGGTATGGTTATAATCTTTGATGCCATAATTATATCTACAGCTATGAATGTTAGTATGTTGATTAGAAATATCGAATCACTGTGGCATGCTTATATTTATGTAGTCTACTCATCATTACTGCACCTTGGTGTTAGTGCTCGCACAGGGTCAGTGCCAGTCTTTCATGTGTATGTTCACCTCCGCACCGCACGCTTGCTTTGGATCCAAGTAGGTGCCAGTCCTGTCGTACAAGTTGCATTAGACAACTCCGACTCACAGATGACCGCAAATAGCGCGACTCTTCACGTGATTGTAGCACTAGAGCGTATATTATGATTACATCCAGTCCTGTCATACAGGTCGTATTAGGCGACTCGGACTCGTGTGCTAGCATATATTGATAAGCATCAATTCAGTCGTACAAGTCACATTAGGCGACTCCGACTTGTGTGCTAGCATAGATTGAGAAGCACCTGATTTTACTTATATTACTGTTGAGATTTTGTGATTTTGGATGTCCTACCTTAGTTACGAGATATTGTGCCGTAATGAATTCTTGAGATTTTGCAGGCTACGATAAGTATTTTTATATTATACGTAGTAAGTATATTTTGGAAACTATACTTGTTTTAGGGCAAGGGGTTACAATGTTTTCAAAAAGGTTTTTTTTATAAAACTTTATTTTCAGGCCCACTCACCCTTATTTTTCGCTTCTTCAGGTTTTAATAGCTGAGCTTTCGTATCAACGAGGATTCTTTGTAAATCCTAGTATAGGTGGCTACCCATGATGGTATAATCCTTATCCTGCCTTACTATACTTCACTTATGCTCTATCATCACGTATGAAATGGGTTCATTCCCGCTTAACATCGCACTATTATATTTAGACACTTTTAAGTTTAAATTTATTCACATTTTCCACATCATTACACTTTATGGCTTCGTCACCTTCCAAGTGTCGGCCAGCACAGCTCGATTCAAAGTCCAAGTGGACATTCTGGGTCAGGGTGTGTCAGAAATAATCCTAAACATATGGGATTCGACTTATTTTAATAACATGGACTATTTCTAATATTGGTTTAAAAAAATCGGGCTTATATCAAGTTTTCCTTAAATATAATTAGATTTGTCAAATTTTGGTGGATAATTTAATGATTTAGTTGACATAGGAGATTTAATAGTGAAAAGAGAAGTAAGACGTTTTAAACACAACTAATATATATTTAGGTATAAGATTAGCCCACATAACATCTATTGAGTGGGAAAAGCAAGTGAGGGAAGGCAAATGGAAAAACTAGCTACCATTCCTTTAATTTTATTTTGTACTTGTTTTAGGCTTATTTTATTATCACTAATTTTTTATTTATTGATAAGATTTACTATAAGAATTAATGTCTTTCTAATTATCTCTTTAATTTTTTCTTTTTCTTTGTTATTTCTTGTTCTTTGTTCCAAACCTCATTTATAAATTTTATTTTTAATTTTAAAATTAATCTATATCACAAGTTAATTGTATTTGCCTGCTTGTATGGAAAATTCTTGACAAAGAATATCTCCAACTATTACAAGGATTTGAGGTGACCACAGGTTGCTTAGGACAATTGAAAACTCTTTTTTTTGGAAAGGAGGATTTCGGCTTCTTCATTCTCGAGTTTTAATTCGATCGCAGTTGAGTTAGTGCTCGAGTGAATGAACGTAACCTTCAACCAACTGGCGCTCTCCGCCATTCTTCTATCTCTTTCCACTAACGCGCACCATACTCAGTTCTACACGGATCTGTCATGCCCTGGACCCAAGGTCGGGGGAAAAATTAACCCTGCGCCCGGCGCGCAAATAAATGTAAAAATAAAATGAAATACAAAACATCTCTTATAAAAATAGCTCCAAAATCCTTACAGGTTTAAAAAATAAATTATAAACTTTAATCCATCTTCTAACACAACCGCAACTCATCTACAACCTGTCTTGCCAAATAACTCATCTATAAAATAAAAGGTGAGAGGTGAGCAACAACCACTGTCGCTCACTGAGTAGAATATGAAATATGTCAGTCAAGCGATGTTGTTTTACACACGCTAGAAAGTACAACAATAATATAAAGTTTTAGCCACATAATCCCAAATCACATCATCCCTTTATCTGTTCATTATATTTTTCATAAATTGTAATTCGCTACGTGACCCCTAATGGCCTTCCTGCCCTAATGTTCCCGTATGCAGTTTAAATTTATCCCTCGGATTAATGCAACACTAAAATTCTCATGCTCCACTGACCAGATACATAATAACTTTGAAGGTACTTCACAAAATACAATATGCTTGACTTGAAATGTATAGATATTTGTAAATAGATCAAAACCCACTATAGCTCGTGCTTTTCATTTATCATAAAATAAAAATATTTTAAAACACATTACATTAACCACTCATCTTGATAATCCGAGCTTTAAGAAGACAACCCAACTAACATCTCCGCACCCCTCAAACCCTAGCTTTCCCTTTCTCTTTCCTTTTCTAATCTCTCTCTCTCTCTCTCTCTCTCTCTCTCTCTCTATATATATATATATAGAGTCGGCAATACAGCAGGAGGTGTCCAATATTATTGGATAATAAGGTACGATAAATTGACACTTGTTAGGGTAGTAGTGTTGGCTGCCAAGTGGATAAATAGGTGTCACTTACAGAGGATGAATGGTACACGTGAAGAAACCTCAAGCGCCTCCCGTGATCGTGACTGTTCATCGTATATCATGCAGTAAAAAATCATTCCAAAATTTAAAATTTAAAATTAAATATAAATAGTACCTAACGAAAACTGACAGCATGATATACGATAAACGATCACGATCACAAAATCTCTAAAATTCCTAAGAAAAGAATCCGTCGAAAATCATTTTTCACCTCAAGCTCCAATGTAATGACTATGCAAATAAGATTGGAATGAATGATTGGATGGTCAATATGGTGGTGCACATAAGAAGTGGACATCTGGGTATATGGCTGACTCAGTTAATAGCAGGGTCCGACACTTGCATGTAGGAGGTGTACTAACCTTAATGCATGAAACGAAAGATATCAAGACTACCATGGTTTGTTATATATACATATACATGCATACATACGTATACAATACATAGAACATAAATATGAAACAAAAGATATTTAATATGATATATATATCACACACACACGCACGCGCGCACACACATATATATATATATATTTTTTTTTTTGGAAATACGGGGTCTCATAGGATCTGTTATACTCAGTTGAGTATAAGGATCTTTGGGAACAACATACCGCCCGATAAGACGCTGAATTTCGAAGCTACCTCTAGTATCAGTTTTCTATGTTTTTGTGTCTTCAAATTCACCTTTATCGAGAATTGAACCTAAGATCTCTTATTTGCAAATGAAAAGGAATACCATTAGACAATAGTACTAAGTGGCTTGTATTTTTTTTTTAATAAACAATATTTCTACATTAAGGGGTGGGAGAGTGGGCTAAGCTTCACAATTGGCTAACAATAATGTGGTTTAAATTCATCTTTGGTGAGAATCGAACCTAAAATTTCTCACTTATAAGTGAAGAGGAATATAATTAAACCGTAATATTAAGTAACTTGTATTTTTTATTTACCTATGCACTAGGTTTTTGTGCATAGTCTACATGTAACACAGATTAATTGTATTTCTTTGTTTTTTCTTTTTATAAACTACCTTTATAACAAAAGTTTGTATTTAAACTTTTTAATCTAAAAAGACAAATCGATAAAATAAAATAAAATATAATTAGATAATTGAATCCAGTCTAAAAAATAACCTATATTTTTGAACCTAGGTTTAAAAACCTTTTTAAAATTGGGAACTTTAACGAAAAGTTTCCTGTATTGTTCACTTTAACAAAAAATTATATGGGTACAATTTACTTTACCCTTTATTTTATCTTTATAGTTAAAACTTAAAGTTTTCAAACCATTTTCATTAGTTTTCCTTTTAAAATTTAAATTACGTATAGTTAGTTAAGGTTATATGAGGAAATTTGGATAAAATAATCAAAATTTGAATGTCGTATAGAATTTTAGTTACTTTTTCAAATTTATGATAATTATAACCAATCTACATAACCTTGTGTGTTTCCAAAGTCTGATTTATTTTCACATTAGGAGGATGGGGCATTCGGTTAAGCCACATCATGGGCAACTCAATTTAGTATCAAAATTGACATCACAAGATTCGAACCCAAGACCTCTCATTTTTAAGTGAAGAAAAATACCACTATACTGTATATTAGTACTTTTATCTCTGCTTTTAATTATACTTATCATAAACATAAAAATGGTGGTTATAATTCTACATGAATTTTATATGGAGTCTAACCATCAAAACCATCACAGAAATGCTCTCCTCATCAATCCCTCCTATCCAAATCCAATCTCCTCTGGCCCGTCTTCAACTCCACACCCATGTAGCTTCATCTCCTCCACTGTAACAAAACCCAGATATCCCAATTCTCTGGAACAATGGAAGGTACTCTCTTTCCATCTCGACCTGTATATCCCATCCCAGCAAACAGACCAACGCAGCCAAACCCTCCTGTGAAATTCAACTCAACCAGATGATTGAACTAATGGTTAGAATTCTTGGGAGAGAGTCGCAGCATACTTTTGCATCGAAGCTGTTCAATGTAATTCCCATAGAAGAATACTCGTTGGATGTCCGAGCTTACACGACTATCCTTCATGCGCACTCTCGTAGTGGTAAGTACGAAAGTGCAATTGACTTGTTTGACAAAATGATGGAAATTGGTATCTCACCAACTTTGGTGACTTACAATGTCATGCTTGATGTATATGGGAAGATGGGTCGATCTTGGGATAAGATTTTAGGACTTTTGGATAAGATGAGGAGGAAGGGATTTGAATTTGATGAGTTTACTTGTAGTACGGTGACATCTGCTTGTGGGCGTGAGGGTTTGTTGAACGAGGCAAATGAGTTCTTTGTCGGGTTAAAGTCACAAGGCTATGTACCTGGAACTGTTACCTATAATGCTTTGTTACAAGTTTTTGGCAAGGCAGGGGTATTTACGGAGGCCTTGAGCATATTAAAAGAAATGGAGGATAATAATTGCCCACCTGATGCTGTTACTTACAATGAGCTTGTGGCAGCTTATGTGAGGGCAGGATTCTTTGAGGAAGGTGCGTCTGTCATAGAAACGATGACCCAAAAAGGAACAATGCCAAATGCTGTTACATACACAACTGTGATAAATGCATACGGTAAAGCTGGAAAGGAGGAAGAGGCTCTAAGGTTGTTCAATCATATGAAGGCGACAGGTTGTGTTCCTAATGTTTGCACTTACAATGCTGTTTTCGGAATGCTGGGAAAGAAGTCACTGCCCGAGGAGATGATAAAGTTACTTTGTGAAATGAAGTCAAGTGGATGTGCCCCCAACCGTATTACATGGAACACAATGCTTGCCATGTGTGGTGATAAGGGTAGGCACAAGTATGTGAACCAGGTGTTTCGAGAAATGAAGAATTGTGGTTTTGAGCCAGACAGAGACACATTCAATACCTTAATCAGTGCATATGGACGGTGTGGATCAGAAATAGACGCTACACAGATGTACGATGAGATGATCAAAGCAGGATTTACTCCATGCGTTATAACTTACAATGCACTTCTAAATGCTCTGGCTCGGATAGGGGACTGGAAAGCAGCAGAAGCTGTTATGCTAGACATGAGAAATAAGGGCTTCAAGCCTAATGAAACATCATATTCATTGATGATCAACTGTCATGCCAAAGGAGGGAATGCCAAGGGGATCGAGAGAATTGAGAGAGAAATTTATGGCTATCATATTTTCCCCAGTTGGATTCTTTTGAGAACTCTTATTCTTGCGAATTTCAAGTGCAGAGCACTGGACGGCATGGAGAGGGCATTCCATCAATTGCAAAACAACGGATACAAACCTGACTTGGTTGTATTCAACTCTATGCTTTCAATTTTTGCTAGAAACAACATGTATGACCGGGCTAATGACATGCTGTACATGATTCATGAAAACTGCCTTCAGCCAGATCTCATAACTTATAATAGCTTGATGGACATGTACGCCAGAAAGGGAGAGTGTTGGAAAGCAGAAGAAATCCTCATGACCCTACAAAAATCTGGTGGGAAACCAGACCTCGTCTCTTATAACACAGTCATCAAAGGGTTTTGCAGGCAAGGGTACATGCAGGAGGCCATAAGAATTCTCTCGGAGATGACAACTAGAGGGATTCGACCATGTATTTTCACATACAATACTTTCATCACAGGCTATGCAGGGCAGGGAATGTTATCAGAAATGGATGAAGTGATTAGCTATATGACGCAGAACAATTGCAGGCCAAATGAGCTAAGCTACAAGATTGCGGTGGATGGCTATTGTAAAGCGAGAAAATATAAAGAAGCCATGGACTTTCTGTCGAAGATTAAGGAAATTGATACTTCTTTTGATGATCAATATGTGCAAAGACTTGCTTCTCGCATTCGGGGCAATTTGTATTCATGAATTATTGATTGTTCGCCGTTGGTTTCTTTTTGGCTTAACACCGTCATATATAGGGTTTCCAAGGCTAATGTAATTGTAAAAGAATGTAAAATCACCTATTTGGCTGTCCTGTTTCAAATAGAAAAGGTTAATCTTGGCTGAAGCCGTCATTAGATACTAGGTACATATGGTTATTTCCTAGTATAAGGGCGTTGGTGCCGTTTTCACTTAAAAGATAGTAAAATGGAGTTGCTACAATGTGCCTATTAATCAGACCACAAGCTGGTAACAATTGGAATAATCAAGAGTGATAAGGATTTAATACTCGGAAAGGCATCCACACTGAAAGCCCTAGGAATCCGGGGTCAATTTCAAAATTGTCTTTGGCTGGAAAGTTATCATTCTAATATTATTTTTATTCTCCTGATTATTGATTTTGATCTTCATTGGCCTCATTGTATGCAATAGTTTATTTGTTTGGACTACATTTAGAAGATGACTTTCTACATCTCTCACATATATCGCTAAGGAAATATTACGGACAATTTTGTTAACATGAGCTTGTCTTCTCAAATTATGATATGACATGATTCCCCTTTATTAGATATTCGTTCTGCTTTGTTTTCTGATTATGTTGACTTTCCTAACTTCTTATTCTCAAATTAATATGCATCCCATTACATAGGTTATCTCACTTTTTTGTTTCTTAACTTCGTGATATTACTTGATCTATTTTGCGCGCACTGGTGAAACCCGACCCGGCTCCCTACAAACTCCAGCCGGTCCAGAGAGTTTCCATTTTTACGATCAAGGCAGTTAAAGGTCCAGCCGACCATCCGTTAGGCTTTAATCTAAATTCCACAAACACTTGCCACCACTCGTATTTCTCAACCTTTACACACACCCGCACCCGCACCCACACCCACACCCACACCTCCCACCTCCCACCTCCTCCGTTCCCCTTCCATCTCTGCCAACAACAATTCCAATCGAACTTTCCATGGGTTGAAGGAGGAAGACGACGATTCAAATTCTCCTGGCCGATTGAAAGCAATATCTATGGAGTGGGATAGCAATTCCGATCTGAGCTCCGAGGAGGAGGAGGACGAGGATGGGAGCTTGATTTTCCCTGACGACGACGACGTTTCTGCCCCGGGTCCGCTTCCGTTCCCCGTCGAGAATTTGTTCCAAACGGCGCCGTGTGGCTTCGTTGTGACGGACGCTCTCGACCCTGACCACCCCATCATCTACGTCAACACTGTGTTTGAAATGGTCTCGGGGTACCGTGCCGAGGAGGTTCTTGGTCGCAATTGGTCAGTTTTCTATCTTGGGATTTTGATATTAGGGTTTTGAATGGGGGTTTTATAGGTGCGTCTTTGTTTTGGGTGCTTTTGGTGGGGGATTGATTTGGGGTTCTCAGAAATACTTATTTTTTTGTTGAGAAAACCGTGGGGATTGTATTTTGCGTTATTAAAGAAGCTGCGTGATGTGTATTTTGGATTGAATAGATTTTTTCTGTGGTGATTGTGGTTGGTATTGGGCAGCTCATTGGGTTTGTGAGTTCTCGAGGGTTTTGTATGTGCTCGGAAATTGGATGAAAATTAAGCAAATTGGAGCTGGAAGTAATTGTTTTGTTGATTCTTTGTGGTCATAAACCCAGTCATGAGACTAGTGGCGGCGTGTTGTGTTTAGTGTTACTTCCTGTAGGACCAATACAAATTTCTCATGGTGTAGATGTCAAAGCAAATGATAATATCAGGATATAATTATAACAAAATTTGATGCGATAGGTTTCTGTTGTGTGTTTGGGTGTTGCCTTGTTGCTCTATTTTATTGAAGTTTTTAATTTAATTTTTTTCATAAGAAACGAGAAATTTATATAAATTAGAAAATAATTGTAAATGGGATGGACAAGTAGCCCTTCAAGGTACCCCAATTAGAAAACAATACATAAAAGGAATAAAACAAGCCACACTCGATACAGAACTCCACTGTAGTTGATGAACCACACCAAATACATCTCTAGAGTGCTCAAGGAGGCCAAAAGTCTGGCTCTCCCAAATGAAAACTCTAATCGTCCCTTGTATCTTCAAAATTTATTTTATTTTCTGAATATGTGTATTTTAATACAAAGTCTTCTCCGCCTCTAATCTAGGGTGTAAGCTTGGGGAATTTGATTGTTGCTACTATAGTGCTTGAAATCTATTAGTAAGTTCATTGACACGAGTTGTATAGTAGGTTTGTTTAGCTAAAATCTATAATACTGTTGAATTAAATGCTTTTATTTTCTTTCTGTTAGTCATAATATGAAAGATTATGTTGTAGGTATGTTTTTTGGTGCTTTACCTGTTAGTTGAAATATTTTTATGCAAGGGGTTCATGCTTTTTTTATTTTTTTTATTTTTTTATGGTTTTGTCTCCTGGTTGTAGCATCATGAGTAAATGTCATACAATGAAAACATCAAATTGCAAGCATCAAGTTAACTTTTGAAGATTCATATGCTAGATGGTATCTGATATGGTCCATCTATTTTTCTTTCATTGTCCTAACTAGTTGAGTAGTGAAGTGCCTAATGTCGCTCAAAAGTGTTTAGATTTTCCATGATTACAAGCAGATAAAGAAGAAAGAGCATAAGACTCTTATGATATTACAGGCACCATAATTGGCCACTTTGAAGTAGGATAAAGCTTAAATATTCACCACTAAATTGTCATTTGATAAACCTGTTTGAGCATAGAGATTGTGTCGGTAGGGAAGATTACCTAAATTCTACACCAAAGTTGAGTTGTTGGAGGTTGTACATATCCAACTTGATTGAAGTAAATTTTCCTTCAAAGTTTCCCTCGGGGTTTTAACAAAGTATGTATAATAGAAACAGTTGTTTTACAAAAAAATTTGTGTGACCAACTTAGTGGGAAAAGGTTTTGTTGTTGTTGTTGTTGTATTCATTTTATTTATATAACTTGGAATAGTGCAATCTTATGCATATCATAAGGTGTTAGTCATCGAAGCTCAGCTGTAAAGCATAAGAAAAATGTTTTTTCTTATTGCACCATTGTATTGGCTCATTTAAGTCATAAAATATAAGTGTTGACTACTAAGGAGCTGGGCATTCTGAAATTCGCGTATGTTTCTGTTTGTGAGCTTCTTGGTGTTTGTGGCTTAACTGGGTTATGAAGATATTGAACAAGCTCTAAAAATGATCTAATCCAGTCTAAGAATGTTTGATCATCACATTTAGGTATAACTAAGCTATCAGGATTGTAATCAAGAACGAGTTGGTGTGTATTCGATTGCTTACGAATATAAAAACCTGATGTAAGAGGGATTGTAATTTTGGGTCCCACTTTACACTGTTGTCCAATGATGCAAAGTGTTTAATTTGGATTTCCATTTAGGAAGTATCTATGTGGAAAATCAACAAAATCAAAATTTAAATGGGAGAGTTATAAAGAAATCTAAAAATTAGTCAATTTGGACCCTTGGGCCACATTGCTGGGTGACCCTGCCAATGCAACCCCTTTTGGTTCTTATCGAAATAGATCCCTCTTAAGATGAGGACTATATGTATTTATGTACATGTGTGTGTGTGTATATAAAAAGAAGGAAAAATTATGTGCTAGGGTTATTGTTTGGTTACATGTAACATGGCATTGAGGATAGTGCTTCAAGTTTTATTGCTAAATGCTTGTTTATTTTTCTTTTCTTGGTCTTTTTAAGTATTAGTACTAGACACGTTTAATTGTTCATCCACTGGCTATTTTATAGGGTTGGCCATCGACAGTGAATGCAACACATTCTTCACTCTTGTCAGAAGAGAACCACACTTGGATATGTGAAAAGAACAACCGAAATCAAAAAACCAACTACTAGAACACTCGATAGAATCTGAGTTGAATATTTTGATATTATGGTCACTGTATCAATGACTTGAGTTGAATCAATGGCTCTCTTGTACTGGATGCAACTAGCATTCAATTGAACCTGAGTTGAATCATTGAAATTATGGTCACTGTATAAATGACCTTACCTATTGCCTTGCCCTGAGCTTAGGATAGTAATATCTAATGGCCATATGTCATGACAATAATAATTTATTTGCCCTTGTGATTCCTAGTATTTGATCCATTAGGGGCCTTACGAATCACATGGAGTGTGTACTCCAAAGTTCAAACTGTTAGTTTTTGGCTCGTCAGTTTGTGTCCTTTTCTGTCTAGGATTGTTGTAGATTAGAAATCCTAGAAGTCTATTTGGAATTGGAAAGGAAGTCTAAATTCCTATTCCACTTAGAATAGGAATTATAATCTGTAAAGGACATGTAAGCCAACCCTATATCTATAAATAGGGTGCGGCAAGGCTGGTTTTACAGCAGAGAGAAAACAGCCAAACAGCAGAGAGGTTTGAGATTAGTTCTAGGGTTTGCATAAGTTCTGTAATCTCTATTATTAATCAAAGAAGCGGTGATTTCTCTACCTAGGGAAATCACAACTGGACGTAGGCATAAGTTCTGCCGAACCAGTATAATTCTTGTGTGTTTCTAAGTTTTCTATATTTGCTAGTTTAGTCTATTGCCATTGGTTACATCAAAGAACAAGGTCCAGTGAAAGGGGTTTTTTCAACACAAACCATGGGAGAAAAGATTGATTTCATTATATGAGTAGCCGATTCACCTTGAGGGGAAACAAAAGATTGAAGTTTCATAATTTTTGGTACTTTTGACAGTTTTAAACTTTTATTATTATTTATAGATCTGATAAAATTGTTGCTTTCACTTTATAGTATTGCAAAATTGAGATTAAGTTAACAATGACAGTAATTGAGTCAAAATTACAATAGCAAAGCTGCAACATGCGAGTTATTACAAAGTTTACTGCTGTAAGATATCCTAATTTTTGGGGAGGTCAGTATAAACTTTGCTACATCTTTGACATTTGGTTCTATTGTGTTTAAACCTGACCTTATTGAAGGCAAAGCATAAATAAAAATATGATTTTGTTGCTATATACTAGAGTGTAATTTTTTATTTTTATTTTTATATTTGGAGACAAACCAAATAGTCTTTGTGTTTCCTTTAGTTTGAGGGCTCTCTTTTGTTAGAGTTGGATATTAACTAAAGAAATAGTGCATCTTTCTTTCTCTTCCTTCCTCTGCTTTGTTCTGATGTAGGTGCTTTTTTTTTTGCAGCCGGTTTTTGCAATATAGAGGGCCATTTGCAAAAAGAAGGCATCCACTAGTAGACTCTGCAGTAGTTGCAGAAATTAAAAGATGTCTGGAGGAGGGTATTGAATTCCAAGGCGAGTTATTAAACTTTAGGAAAGATGGATCTCCAATGATGAATAGATTGCGGCTGACACCAATATATGGGGATGATGATGTGATAACTCACGTCATCGGGATTCAGTTCTTCACGGAGGCAGACATTGATCTAGGTCCTGTGCCCGGCACTTCAATCAAGGAGTCAGCAAAATTTTCTGATCGGTTTCGTTCTTGTCTTTCTGCTTTCCGTCCTGCTGCCTTCCTGGGGGAGCGGAATATGTGTCGTGGGGTTTGTGGAATGTTGCAATTGAGTGATGAGGTACTTGCTCTCAAGATTCTATCGAAATTGGCACCTAGAGACATTGCATCTATTGGTTCAGTCTGTAAGCGGCTGTATGAGCTTTCGAAGAATGAAGACCTTTGGAGAATGGTCTGCCAAAATGCATGGGGTAGTGAAACAACTCGGGTTTTAGAGGCCGTGCCTGGTGCGAAGAGGCTAGGTTGGGGTAGGTTGGCACGGGAGCTGACTACTCTTGAAGCAGCGACATGGAGAAAGGTGACTGTTGGAGGTTCTGTTGAACCCTCACGCTGTAACTTTAGTGCTTGTGCAGTTGGAAATCGTGTTGTCCTTTTTGGTGGTGAAGGGGTTAATATGCAACCGATGAATGACACCTTCATATTGGATCTAAATGCCAGTAACCCAGAGTGGCAGCATGTCCAAGTCAGCTCTCCTCCACCTGGTCGTTGGGGCCATACACTATCTTGTGTGAATGGGTCCCATTTGGTGGTATTTGGAGGCTGTGGAAGGCAGGGCTTGCTAAATGATGTGTTCATACTGGATTTGGACGCAAAGCCTCCAACTTGGCGTGAAATATCTGGGTTGGCTCCTCCGCTTCCTAGATCATGGCACAGTTCCTGCACTCTTGATGGCACCAAGTTGATAGTTTCAGGTGGCTGTGCAGATTCTGGAGTACTCCTAAGTGATACTTTTTTGCTTGATCTCTCAATGGAGAAACCTGTGTGGAGAGAGATACCAGTAGCATGGAAGCCCCCTTCAAGATTGGGCCACACCCTGTCTGTATATGGTGGTAGAAAAATTTTGATGTTTGGGGGCCTGGCCAAAAGTGGTCCACTTCGTTTTCGTTCCAGTGATGTGTTCACAATGGATCTGAGTGAGGATGAACCGTGTTGGAGGTGTGTTACAGGGAGTGGAATGCCCGGTTCTGGAAATCCAGGGGGCATGGCTCCTCCTCCTAGACTGGATCATGTAGCTGTGAGCCTTCCAGGTGGGAGAATACTGATCTTTGGAGGGTCTGTTGCTGGTCTTCACTCAGCGTCGCAACTTTATCTCTTAGATCCAACGGATGAAAAACCTACATGGAGGATATTGAATGTACCTGGGCGGCCCCCAAGATTCGCCTGGGGACATAGTACTTGTGTTGTTGGAGGGACAAGGGCAATTGTCCTTGGTGGTCAAACTGGAGAAGAGTGGATGTTAAGTGAACTCCATGAGCTTTCACTGGCAAACTCTGTAATCTGATTAAGAGTATATGGGAACACGCTGTAACCACACATTAGCCTTCAAGTGCAAGATTGGGGTTCATTCTGAGGAATCGGCCGGGCAGAGGTTGCTGCTTCAGTCGCTAATAGCTCTTGACAAAAGTTACTTTAGTCGGGGCTTGTTTTGGGTGTTAGTGGTAGTGCACGTTTCTTATATGGAATTCTCCTGGCTCGAGATGAACTTTCAATGATTTCATGAGTGACTTGAACCATGTTTGTTTTTTGTGAGGTTTGTGTGACTACCCTTCAGTACGGAGAGTGAATTATTCTTCCTTGGTCAGGTTAGTAGTACATAGTGGATAGGTAGGTTTATATATGTAGGCCTAGTCTTATTATGCTTATGTTTTGTTTTACGTTCTGTAATTTGAACCAAACGTGAAAAATGATGCATGTTTATAGTAACGTATTGCTAGTCCTCTCCTCTATATGTAATGAATCCTTGTTCAGCTAACCTCCATTTGAGTAAGACATGGCATCCAGCTTAGATGATATACAAGTAAGGATTGTGTGGCAGATTTGTGTAGAGGCCAGCCTTCAACTCTGCAGAACATGGCGGTCATATTTGGGTGCAGACCAAGTTTTCTGACTGAGTTTCAAGAATTTCCAGTCTCGAAGGAATGCGGCTTCTTTGGTTTGCTGCCCTGAATCCTTGCTCTTTAGGTTCTCTGTGATTCCGTGTTATCTTACATTTTCCTCATTACCCTCAGCCAGATACATTTGTTATATAAAGTTGACTGCCGCTGTGACTTGATATCGTTTGTATGCACATCCTTTTTCCTATCGATCAAAATGTTATCCTACTCCGTTTTCATGCAAGATGTAGAGAAAATTTTCAGACCCAACATGGTTCACCACCAGTGATATTGTTCTAACTCAACCACGTATTACTAGGTGTTGAGTTTTATCACAAAATGTCTTGGTGATATTTTGGAATCTCTCATATATTAGTTGTATGTTATTTTGTCATACAACCAATGTGAGATCTTATACTCTAACATGCCCCTTTACGAGTGGCCCCCACTAGGTCACATGAGAAACCAATTCCCATATTGAGAACTATTCAAGTCATTATACTAGAGCTAACACCAATCTTTTCGAGAGTCTAGTTAGTTGGTCGGTATTCAGTCTTTGGAGTCCATGCTAATCTTTTCGAAGACCCAATTTTCTCGGTTAGTATTCACTCACTGGAGCCAATGCCAACTTTTTCAAAGGCCCAATTGTTTAATTAATACCCTTAAGGTGGAGTTAGTACAACTTTTAAAATTTGAACTTGTGGAAGCATGATTCGTGCTACTAACTTGGGCCCATGATGTGTCGAGAGAATAATCTGTTTTGATATCATGTTAAACATTTTAGGTTAAGATGGTCCACCCCCAACATTACTGATATTGTCCTTACTTAACAACCTATTACTAGGTGAAGAATTTTATCACAAAATGCCTCAGTGATATTAGGGGTGAAATCTCCCATATATCAATTGTATACTATTTTTCATACGACCAATGTGGGATCCTATAATCCAACAGGTTTTAGTAGGGCTAGCTATAAGTGTGTCCAACACCTTATCAATTATTCACAAAGAGCTTGTAGTAATTTCCCTTTGCTTTGGTTTTATCCCACTAGGTTTTCCTATCTGTTTTTATGATGCAACAACCCTTGACTGGTGGACATGGGGAGTGTTGTAAATATTGTTGGTTATGTGGTTGTTCACTTGGGTCATTATAATATATATATATATATATATATATGTATGTATATGTATGTATGTATGTATGTATGTATGTATGTATTTATTAATACTTTCATTCTTTATGATGTAAATAAGGAAATTTGAGCTTTGTGTACAAATAAACCCCAGGGAGGATTTCTTAAAAGAATTAATTAAATTTTTTTTATATTTCATTTTAGGATATTTTTCATGTAAAAGACTACAATGATGCTTATATTTTTTATTGATACTTGAATTATTGTGCGTTGTCATGCATTATGCTATTGTAGGAGATTTTACTTTGTTATATTATTGTGCTACTTTTCTATCTTTTAGTTATTTGTAGTCATCTGTTCTAAGCTTCCGTCATGTTTTCAATGTTGTTGAACTCTTCTTCTGACATATTACTTCAAAATTGTTCATCTCCTTCTGAAGCAAAAATCTGATTTTATTAAGTTCATTTGAGTAACATCTACACATGCAATTAGTAATTAAAGGCGGAACCATGCTTGAATGTACTCAAATTTAAACTTTACCCATTAAATTCAAAGCCTAGTAGTTGTGACCCAAGACTCAACTCAAATATTAAAGAAAGGAGTTGAGATTTATTATACATTTGTTGAATCCTCTATGCATAAGCAAATGCTAATCACCCATGAGAGAGGGCATTTATTCGTAATTTCTTTGCTCCATGAATTTCTTGGTGGAGGATGGAAGAATGGATTCTCCAAGTTCCCAAGAAAGGAAACCTCTATGTTTTCACATCCATGAGGTGAATGAAAAAGAGATGAGTGATTTGGGAGGGTTTTCATGCTAGTTAAAATTCGCCCAAGTGGCCGGCCTCCTAGAGGTGGAAGGAGAGCATTTTTGTTCTCTCAAATTCCCTCATGTAACCCCAATGAAATTTGGCATACAAATTTTCTTTTATAGCCACTCACGTTTGAGTGGCATGAATTGTAATTACCCTCTGTGACCGGCCATTAGGTGTTAGTGAGCCTTTTGCCCTTTTGTGATTTAAGTTGTCATACAACTCAAGTCATTAGGCTTGACTATTCAAAGCCCAATGGGCCTTGAGGCCTGAAACTAACATGAGATTTAAAACGAACTTATTCATTTGATTAATTAACATATTAGTTAATCCTAGCCAAAAACAATTAAACTATCTATTCGTCCTTACTCAACCCCGTTGTTTCTTCAATCTCAACCTCACATGGTGTAGATCCATTAAGTTCTTATTAGCAAGACAGTGGGCAATTAGTACTTGCAAGTCCTTCTCGGCATGAAACATATCCTTAGGGATGCAACCAATATCTTCGATTCCTCCACTTTGTCCACTTTGTACCTTCGATAAATCCACTTGTTTACTTATGGAAATATTGATCTCCGCACATTTTGCAATCATCACCTTCTTTGCCTTATACACATTGTTCAATCATCCCCTTTTTTGCTTTATAAACTCGAAGATAAGATTTAAATAAGTGTGAGGCGCTTGTCATACAGTGGTTATGTCGCTCTTTGAAAACTGTTACAACAAACTAATCATGATCATTTGGCTTCCACAACACAACTTTTGCCTTGCAGTCAATCCTAGTGTCTGGCCTCTTACCTTTTCAATTGGGTTTGGATAAGCATCCACCTTCTTGAACGTGGTTTGCAACTAACAAATTTCTTCCTTACCAAGCCCTCACCACCATTGCCATTTTTACTACTATATTCCCGGATCCATCTGCGATTTGCATAACTATTGTTAAACAACGAATCAAACTCCATATTCACTTTGAGTTTCAACTGATCGATCTTCTACATTTAGCATCACAAATTCAGCCCTCCTTGCACCAATTTCATCTTGTGTACATCATCAGTTTCTTCTATATTTTCGTTTACTTATTTGTTATCCTCCATCGAAATTCAAATCAATAACTTGTTGCTTCAAAGTTACACAGACATAACTTTATTTATCACAATCCAATACGAGTTTCACCAATATTTATATAAAATCTCAATTTCTACGAAAATAACCCCAGCTACAACAACCTAGCACGATTGAATCGAAGTTGACGAAATAAAAAACAGCATAGAAACTTAGCGGAATTTAAATTTCACAACCCAGAACTTGGAACTCAATCTCAAAAGGGAGAAAGAAAGAGCAGAGGTTGCTCCTAAAACCCCAAGAAGTGCAGCGCCGCAAACAAGCACGCTCCAAAGCTAGACAATGGCCGTGACGATGACAAGGGAATTTTGATAGGCTTGGGCTATTTGGAGGAACCAAAGTCGTATGAGCGGATGGAGATGTACTCATGTACGTCACTGCCAAACGCTAAAGGCTGCCTGTCAAGTGGAAGCAAACTCCGCGTTATACGGGTACAAATAGGTACACTCCCACTAGTCCATCCCGCATCTGCCAACTAGGAAAATTACAATTATTTCAAAATAATAACACATAAAAATATAGAAAATTTTAACGAAAAATTTTCGGTACTATTCATTTTAACGAAAAATAATATTTTTACATTAAAAAGTCAATTATGGTATTATTTACTTTACCTTTTACTTTGTCTGTATCATTAAAATTCAAAATCTTCGAATCGTTTTTTATTAGCTTTTCTAAAAATATACTCACAAAAGACAAAAGATATGACCACTTGGGGTTGCGTGCAGTCGACACTACTCCTCCTCCCTCCTATCGACCAACTCACTACTTTCACTCGGTCTCTCTAACTTAAAGCAGCTCCGCTCCCCTTCTCACTCAAAACTCACGAAGATCCCTCGCTTTCCCTGACTTTCCCTTTCTCTCCCATCTTCCTCCAAACCATACACAAGCCAGATGGCCATCAACAGGGACTCCACTCCCCCTCCAATGATCGGCAAGATTGGGCCCTACACTGTCTTTATGACGCCGCCCTCCACCCCTAAACCGCCCGAACCGGTTTTTGATTCTCCCCGGAAGGTGGCCGCGCCGGTCTTTGAGTCCCCCAGGAAGGTGGCCCCGCCCCCGGTCCAGCCGCCGCCTCAGCAATTGGTGAAGCCCATTGCCGTATCTTCGGATTCCTCGTCCGATGGCTCGGTGTTGGGGATTTTTAAGAATGCGGTCACCAAAGTGCAGAAGGGTAATGTGTGTCTTTGTTTTACTATGTTTTTGTGTGGTTTTTGGTTGTTCTGTGGTTGTGGGTGGGGGAGTGGAGGAAAAAGAAGGATAATTTGGGATTTTGGCATGAAATTAATGAAAGAAAGCCAACCAGATTTTATTGTGAATTGTTGAGTAAGTAATTTTGTAAATAATTTTATTTGTTAGGAAGATGAAATTTCCATTGGATTGATGTTTTTATTGTTTTCTTTTTACTTGCCGAAAGTACGCAGGGACCATTGGTGATTTTACAGCCCCTGCTAGGTTTCTGAGAAACTAGATAGGAGATTATACAGTGTCTGGTTTGCAGAAACTTAAAACAAATGTTCAGCAAGCTGAATTTTGTTTTGTAGTTTCGCCAATCCTGCATCTTGTGAAGTCTTTTAGGCAGAGTTTTGGTGAATACTTATACTGATATGTTCTTCCCTAGTGAACTACAGCTAAGGGTGGCTCTTTGATTATGTTGCAGCTCATTCAAGTTTGGACGACCATTTGGCACGCTGGTTTGGATTAAATCAGTCAAAATATCAGTGGGCGCTAGATGATTATTACCAGAGCAAGGGAGTGGTAACCATTTGTTTCCTTGCATTCATAGTACTTGTTTACTTTTCGTTGCGTTTTTATGTTGTACTGGTTAGTGGCTTAGATTGATTTGTTGTTGGATTGAGCATTTAATAGATTGAAGTGTGCAGATGTTGATTGATGCTGATATAAGCAACTGAGTTCAATCATTGGATTATTTTTCTTGTCCTTTGTTTCATTACGCACGCTCATACAACCAATATTTATGTATATGTTGTCTTGTATTGAATCTATTGTTTAAGTTCTTCGTTAATGTTCCGGTTTTGCATTTATAAATGCCTTCCTAGGACAAAGGTTCTAAAAGACGTTAAGCGCTAGTTGGGTGGCGGGCAGAGCCTAGTGCCTAGACGGGGGCCCGGGTGGTTTTTTTATTTATTTTTAAATATTTTAATTAAACTTATTATATAACATATAATTAAATGTCTACTTATACTGAAAATAAATACATAATTGGATTGGGATACATAAATTGAAAAATTGAATGACATGTAGATTATCAAGTATTAGGACATATTGAAAACATGGGAACAGGCATATAATGAGTGATCTTTCAAGTATTCAACAAGTTTTTTACAATTTATTGAAAAAATAGAATGCAAAATGAAAGTTATCTATTTTCTATCTAAGTGAGATTTACGACCTAGGAGGCGTCTCGGTGTACTGGGCGGGCGCTAGGCAGGTCTAGGCGTCCTTTCTTAATTTTCAAACGCCTAGGGAATAATCGGGTGGTGGCCAGTCGCCTAAGCAGGGAATAGGCTGGGATTCTTAGAACAGTGACCAAGACCAGTGCCATGAAAATCAAGGGTTTTAAGTCCTCTGGTTAGAAAAAGGTTGTTATTTTGTTTTTTCAGAACGTCCTTTAATTTTTTGTTAGAAATTTACAACTGGGAGAGTATGCATGTCGACTTACTGCAACTTACAATTCCTTTTGAAATATGGTGATCAAAATTCCGCAATAGTCACTGTAATTTGATCCACATAATACTACAAGGGTGAAGGAATATTGGTAGAACGATGAAAGAAAGGACATAAAATTAGGATATACTCACTTGTTGGTCCAAGAGAATCCAACTTAAGGCTAGCCTGTTCTATTAAAATGATTCAAATTTATGATATAGAATATCAAAGATCCATTATAATGTAGTATCAGTTCCTCATACTTTCGATGTCATAAGGGAAAATTAATACTCAATTGTAAAATATTTTACAAGAACAACCTCCACGTCCCCATTTTGTTTTATGATGTCAGAACATGTCTGAGATGTAATACAAGTATTGAAATTATGACCAATGAGTGCTAAACTTGTGTGAGTAAGACATTCAGCCTTATAGCAGCTGATCCTTAAGATTGTTCTTATGAACTTGTGTTACATTATTATTATTTCTGCATCATCTTTGGCATTGTTTCCCAACTTATTCTGATATAAATCCTGAGGTGACATGGAAACCCGTGTTTGCCGTTGCCTACCGCTGAAGTGACATGGAAACCATAACAGATACTTGTCCTTGATTGAAATCCCTATCCTCGGTATAACCCCCAGAAAACTTACTGGGGCAGGTTGTCAATGTAAGGGTGCCTAGTCTAACAACCATATAACCCCTTGAACCCCCAACTTGTTTGGAAATAAGCATGTCTAACTCTTAAGTTGGTTTCCTTATCTCCAAGGATTTTGTGCATATGTTTTTGCTAACTTGAGTACAGCGGTACCATTTAGCTTACTTGATTACAAATGACCTTTGTTGCTGTTATCTGTAACCAACTACTTGATGCTTTTACTTGATTGCAGGAAAAGGACGATGCAAAACCAAAAGAGATATCTAGCAAAATGCAGAGTGTGTAACATGGTTTCTGGACGGGTAAAGATAACATGATGTTTAAATACCCCTTTTTGTTTCAACTGGGAATTTACGTTGGTTTGCAGAATTAATTGCAAGAGAGAGCTCGTGCAGACATCTTTTGAGTATACTATATATACATATATATGGAGTAGAAGTGCATCTGAATCTGTAGAATCCAACCAACTTCTGGGTTTCCGGTTAATGCAATCCTCTGCCTGTTGCAACAGCTGAATTTGGTTGTCTAACAATTTATAAGCCATCTGAGTCCATAGTTTCAACCAAACTTTTCTATATGTACTCCTTTAAGCTGCCAGCAGATTGTTGTTGCTGTTGTACTTGTGGGTTCTGTACTTTCGGCTTATTGGTGTATTTGTATTTTTCGTGAAAGCCATAATTTGTGGCTTGCGATTGTAGGACATGCTTTTATTGTGATCTATTTGTTGTTTGTCATCACTGATTCACTTCTAAACGTCAGTCACATAAGAGCTAGGTCAGTCCCGGGAAATCTCGTTTCCATCAACTGAATCAGTCCCTGGAAAGCTTGCTTTCATCAACTAGATCATAACCATGCACTGTCCTGAGACTTCTAGGAAGGCGGGGGGCGGGGTGTGTATGTGTGTGTTTCGTTTTACTTGCATCAAGCGGTAGATTTTGTAGATTAGATGTTAGATTAACCACTCACAGCGTTTGAACTCACTCCCATGCAAGGTGGATGAGGTAACTTAGTGCATGATCGAGTGGTGAAGGTGATAAATTATTCCGAAGTATCACTTTAGTCTTGGGACCTCTCCATACATTGGAAAGAGAAAAATCACTAGACCAAATAAAAATACTTGGTTGTCAAATTATCAAATATTACGCATGGAATGGTTGTGTCTCAGTTGCAGTACTTTTTTTTTCCATGGTATCAACCTTAGCTCTAATGGTCGTGGCCCCTTCCCAAGAATCCTTTTACAACAATTTGTGTGCTTCCGGAAACTCGCATAACACAATTACTTTAGTCTAAAGGAGGAGGGGAAATTGCACTGTTCACATGAACAGTGATTTGGAGTGAATTTCACTTTATTTACGAAACTGCCACTGTCTATTTCTGCCGCGTGTTGATAATTGTGGAAAGGCAAGGGGGAGGGAGGAAGGAAGAGTGAGAGAGATAGAGATAGGCATTCATAACTGTCAGTGGGTGCTTAAGACAAAAAGAGATTCGAAAGGAAGCATCAAAAGGCATAAAGCGAGTCTAGTTGCAAAGGGATTTACTCAAAGAGAAGGGGTTGATTATAAAGACACGTTCAGTCTGGCATCAACGAAGGATGCATTCAGAGTTATTATGGCAATGGTGGTGCATTTTGACTTGCTTTTACATTAAATGGATGTAAAAATAGCCTTCTTAAATGGTGATTTAGAAGAAGACATATACATGGCTCAGCCAGAGGGTTTTATGGAGGAAGGGAAAGAACACTTAGTTTATAAATTGAAAAAATCCATTTATGAATTAAAGCAAGCGTCGAGGCAGTGGTACTTAAAATTCCATTGAGTTATAAGGGAGCATGGTTTTGTTGAGAATTCCTTTGATGCATGCATTTACTTGAAAATTAGTGGAGCGACTTTATTATTTTGGTGCTCTACGTAGATGACATTTTATTGGCCACGAACAGTATGAGTCTCTTAGATGACACCAAGTCTGTCATGCAAAACCATTTTGAAATGAAGGATTTGGGTGAGGCTGCATATGTTTTGGGTATCGAGATTAAAGGGAGAGGAAGAGAGGGTTACTAGGGTTGTCGCAGAAGGGATATATAGAAAAAGTGTTGAAAAGATTCAATATGTCAATGTGTGGAACTACAGAAATGCCGATATCCAAGGGAGACAAATTGGGTAAAGAACAGTGTCCTACAAATAACTTAGAGAAAGAAGCCATGCAAGACAAGCCATATGCATCACTAGTTGGGAGCCTAATGTATGCACAAGGTTGTACAAGACCTGATCTTGCTTTTACAATTAGTGTTTTGGGGAGGTTTCAGTCCAACGCTGGTGAGGCACATTGGAATGCAGGTAAGATAGTATTGAGATACCTTCAGAGGACTAAATCACACATGTTAGTCTACAAAAGAATTGATGATCAACTGGTTCTAGAAGGATATAGTGATGCAGATTTTGCAGGTTGTCCCGATGATTTGAAGTCAACTTCTGGTTATGTGTTCATGATGGGTGGTGGAGCTATCTCTTGGAGGAGTGTTAAACAAGATATAGTGGCACCGTCAACAATGGTGGCTGAGTACTTTTCATGTTATGAAGCAATTAATCAAGGAGTCTGGTTGAAGAATTTTATCACAGGTCTCAGAATATTTGACTCGATCTCAAGGCCAATACAACTTTATTGTGACAACAATGCAGCCATATTCTTTACCAAGAATAACAAAAGGTCCAATGCTACCAGAAATTTGGATATTAAGTTCCTTGTTACTCGTTAGAAGGTGGTAGAGGGCTTGGTTAAAATAGATTACATGGAAACATCTTCCATGATTGATGATCCATTAACCAAGCCAATTCTAGTGGTGGTCTTTAAGAAGCACATACAGAAGACGGGGGGTTCTAGAAAGCCTTGATATCGTGGACTAGTGGGAGCCTATGGTTTGATTACATTATGTTGTTGTTTTCAACCTTAGTTATTTGATACATGCATTAAAGTTTACAGTTTATCTTAGCTAATAAAGTGTAATAAACTATTGGTTGCAGAAGTTTCCCATGTTTGCGGTTTATAGTTATGATACAATACATTTTTTAATGTGTTATTTGGAAAACAATTTATATTTAATTGTTATTACAGAAGGCAACTTAAAGGTCTCAATGTGAGACAATGAAGAAGACTAGTTTACTAGTTTTATTAAAGGTGGACTATAATACAAAGTGCATTACGGAAACATTCAAGCATGCGTGTTGTATTAATTTTTCATGTCTTGTTAGAGTTTCATGTGTATGATAGTTTCATGATAGTGATTCAGGGGATAGTGTTTATGTTTTAAAGACATGACTCCTTTTAGTTCTTCGTGAATGCTGGCATATGACAGAAACTTGTTACTGGGATTTTGATGTTCCTATTCTCATGGCCATTGAAGTATGATTTCTTATATGGTGGCATGTGTGAAAACAAGTGTTGGCTCTAGTGGGAGAATGTAATCTAATTAGAGCTGCACACTTAGTTAATCACGTGCTTAAGGGATTGAAGTCTTAAGAGATTGAGATAGATTAGACTTGTAAAGCTATCAGGGAATGTATTTGATCGAATATAAAGCTGGAAGTAATCTTGGTATGAATAGGTTTAACTATTCTGATATGATAACTTTGGTTTGTGGTGATAAGGATATTTGTTTATACAATTTGATTAGGATTACATGATGGGAAGTAACCTAATCAAACACCACCACTATGGATATATAATAGAGGTCCCTGCATTCACACTGATTACGCAAAACAAAGAGAACAAGCCTCATTGCTTGTTAATTGTATACAGCAGTGTTAAATGTAGAAGAGCTCTAGTTTTTCTGTTGCAATGGCTTCACAAGGTTAGTGGTTAATTGTATTTGTGATTTGCTTATTTCCGCTATTGACTATATTACATATTTGATTTGTGTTGTTCACGTGTTAAGCTTGAAAATCTCTCATAAGTGAGGGGGCGTGTTTAGAGTGGCAATCCCATATCGGAGAAAGAAGGGACCTTGCATGTACTTATAAGTAGTTAGACTACTCTCCATATTGTCAATTGATTTTATGGTGAAGCTCCAACTTTCTTCACAATCTAAAAATTGTCCAGAATCCTCGTAGTTCTATTGCTCTGTGTATTGTTAACTACAAAATTGAAGAATTTGGGGTAATCTACAACATCATGACGAGGATGACGTTTAGTACAAGGAGGAGTGGGATGAAGGAAAATAACTGTGGCCACATGTCATGGCAAAGCCACAGAGGCGGAAGGAGGTGCGATCGTAACTCCTTTTGTGAGAAATCCCATGAAGAGCGAGGAATTCGCCCCTCTGAACTTGCACGGAAGGTGTTCGACAAAATACTTGAATGAAGGCTGCTGTTATCGTTGCTATGCTGCGTGCGCCCATTATTATTTGACTCTGATTATTTTACGATTGGAAATCAAATTTTTTTTTTTTTTTTTTTTTTTTCAAATCAGATAAAGAAGGAATGGAGAGCTGCAATTCTGCAGTTTTTGGTTCCAATGTAGAAGAGAGGAAAAAGAAGAGAGAGTTTCTCTCTCCCATATTTTGGGGACCTAGACCTTGAATGGTTGTCTACATTTTTTGGGGACCTTTTACCCTTTTAAATTTCGTCATTCTCTTGACAATTCCTAGTTTCACCACTGATCCTATATTGCTATATTGTTGGGAAAATGGCGTTCTATGTTGGCAGATTCGAACAGTTTTTGGGGTTGTTGCGGGACTTTTAGGACAAGGTGGAATTGGGCTTTGAGAATGTCCTCTTATCTTCCTTAGTTCGGTTTCGTACCAAGTACCTCGAAGGAATTAGCATGTCTTAGGAAATATCCCACTTAGATCAATGACTCAAAGATAGCATGATTGGGCAAATAATAACTTGATGAAGAGAATCATGGTGTGGAAGCTAGAAGTTCATCCATTTAGCATGGAAAAGAGAGAGTTCGCATGGTTGTATGGTGTTCTCGGTTGGATAATCTGGGTTTCCTAGGATGGTAACAAATTTTCTGATGGTTGGAATGCTCAAAGGGAGTTATGGAAAAGATACTAAGGTTACAGAATGATGCTTTCTAGGCTTTGTGGCGCTATGTGTTATCATGGATCCCTCCCCTAAAGCTCTTGACCTATTAGTAGTTGAATGATTCATTCTCAAGGAATCTCTAATTGTGGCTTGATTTTCCCCCTTCTCCCTAGTTCTTCTGCTACCCCCATTTCGATGCAAGATGGCTAGTTGTTGCCACCTTGTGAAGCCTACATCATGCCTTCTACCTAAGGCGCTGCCTTCTTGGGTCAGCTTTCCATAGGTGCTATTTCTGGTAGTGTGCCTCATGGCTTTCACGCGTTGGACTTCTGCGTGAGCTGGGAATGGAAGGTCAGCCTCTCTCTTCATTAAATGTTTGTTTTGCTGGGCTTTCACGTGACCTTAGAGCAATGATTTGGTTCCTTTCTAATTGGATTGGTTAGTTTGCTAGGAAAGAGAGTAAGCTAAGTCTATTCACTCTCAATGCTTGCCTATGTGGACTACAATGGGGGTAAAATAAGCCTCTCTCTTCATTAAATATCCGACTCAATTATCGTAGTGTGTCATGGTTGTGAATATATTATTTTCTTGATCCTGCAACTTTGCATGTATTTGGGCTTGACTTGAGGCTCGCATGACAATTGAACCTCGAGACATGGTTGGGCTTTCATATGACATTTTTGAGCCTCAATAGTGCTACTACTCAAAACCAACTGTTATTTAATGGGTTCATGACCTGTTAATCGGCGCTTGATAGATAAAATAATTCCATGTTTTGGTTAATCCAAGATGTAATGGTAGCTGTTGGATGCATCATACATGCGAAGATTTGGACACTATTTGATAAAAAAAAAAACAAAATCTTGCAATTAGCGAGATGTTCTGTGGTCGTATACTTTGCGTGTTACTGCTGTACTTAGTCAATCCTTCTGTATATAGACTAGTTCTGGAGCTCTTTCTCTATTTTTTTTCATGCTTTTTTGATATACATTTTAGGGTTCATCAATGAGCTGAAGGTATTCATTACAAGAATATTGAGAGAACAATAAAATCTGGTTGGTGTAATTGAAATTTTAGTACGTTAATAAGTGTCCAAATCGAATACATCTTTTGTTTTGTAAGAAAAGTACATTATTCTTCCTCCTAATTTTTGTCTTCTATCACAATAAAAAAGGTTAATGAAAGTAACATAATTTCACAAAACAAAATTTTGCTTGTCTTTTTTAAGCCTTACCTACAGGTGATTTAATCACTGTAGTATCCCACATCGCCCGTGAGGGCGTGGTCTTTGGGCCTTATATATCCATGCCCAGAGCTTTAACTTCAGAGAGGCCTTTTGTGGACTACGGTCCACAAGAACAAAACCGTGCGGTAGCTGGGTGGCTGCGACATAGTCCAGGCCCAGAATGCCAAAGCGGACAATATCCGAGAGGTTGGAGTCTGGGATGTGACAATTTGGTATCAGAGCCAGACTCACGGTCGTGGTGTGCCGACGAGGACGTCGGGCTCCCTAAGGGGGGTGGATTGTAGTATCCCACATCGCCCGTGAGGGCGTGGTCTTTGGGCCTTATATATCCATGCCCAGAGCTTTAACTTCAGAGAGGCCTTTTGTGGACTACGGTCCACAAGAACAAAACCGTGCGGTAGCTGGGTGGCTGCGACATAGTCCAGGCCCAGAATGCCAAAGCGGACAATATCCGAGAGGTTGGAGTCTGGGATGTGACAATTCCGGGCCGGAATGTGAAAATTGGTATCAGAGCCAATCCCTGGTCGGAAATGTGCCGATGACAACGTCGGGCCCCTAAGGGGGATGGATTGTGACATCCCACATTGCCCAGGGGGGTGATCCTTAAATGTATATTCCCATCCCTACCTAGCACGAGGCCTTTTGGGAGCTCACTGGCTTCGGGTTCCGTAGGAACTCCGAAGTTAAGTGAGAAGAGGGCTAGAGCAATCCCATGATGGGTGACCCACTGGGAAGTTGCTCGTGAGTTCCCAAAAACAAAACCGTGAGGGAATGGTAAGCCCAAAGCGGACAATATCGTGCTACGGTGGTGGAGTCGGGCCCGGGAAGTGGTCCGCCCCGGGCCGGGATGTGACAATCACCACTAATTTAAAAGTAAATAAAAAATAAAAAAAAATAAAAAATAAAAAATCCTCTCTCACACTCTTTCTTTCTCTTCAATTTTAAAACAAAAAAGTAAAAAATTTCACACACAATTTGCATGTGGGCATATAAGTGTGTGTGTATATATATATATATCTGGGGATAGGATCAAGGGACTAATATTTTGACAAACATTTGTACACTTCCTTGTAGCCTTTAGATTTTATAACATTTAACGGTCTAGATTTAGAGTGATGTGGAGAGTTTTAAACATTAAATGACTTGGATTGGATGAAATCTCCTCTTTCATTTTATAAAAAATGAACCCTAATAAATAACAAAAAGGAATGATTAAGAAAAAGGTGATACCAGGGATTGGATTAATACTCAGCGGAAACGAAATTGCTATATAAAAAAAAAGAATAAAAGCGCAGACGAATGAAATCAAGTTGTTTGTTTGATTCGGAAAGCTAAAAAAAGTAGAAAAATCATCAATGACCTAAATCGACAAAACTATAAAGATTTTGCAATCACCCTACATATATGAACAATAATATACGGTTTAGGATTTTGTACATTTTGCTTATGTAATGAAGATTCAAGAGACTAATAGCTTGATTCGTTGTAGAAGGCATCAAATTCATATCAATCCTATGAAGGTTGCAGACCTTATCGGCAAAGAGGGAGATGTAGGTTACAATACTTCAAATCAATGGAGTTCTACCTCCTTTCTTGTTTGCATGCTTAAACTTAGGGTTTCTTCCTTTTTAATTTTGTTTTTAATTACCTTCCATATTTTATGCGTTTTGAATTTTATTTTTATGTTTAATATTAGTTAAAATCCACTTAAGCATCCATGTCATTTAATGAATGAATATGAACCCTTGGATGTTTTGTAATCTAAAGGTTTAAAAAAAAGTGTAAAAATATTTGTCCCTTGATCCTATCCCATATATATACACACACCAAGTTATTATTGAACAGAAAAATACAAGAATGCCAAGCGAAAGGATAATTTGAATACACACACATATATATACACACACACCAAGATGTTATTGAACAGAAAAATACAAGACTGCCAAGCGAAAGGATAATTTGAATATATATACCTAGTTATTATTGAACAGAAAAATACAAGACTGCCAACCGAAAGGATTATTTGAATATATATATATATATATATATATATATATATCTGTGTGTGTGTGTGTGTGTGTGTGTGTGTGTGTGTGAAACACACACACAACATGTAAGTATTGAACAGAAATATACAAGACTGCCAAGCGAAAGGATAATTTGAATACATATACCAAAATATTATTGAACAGAAAAATACAAGGCTGCCAACCGAAACGAGTTATAGGAAGAAACGAAACAAACCGACCTAACGGTTTAGTTTAATAAACAAAATTACACATTGTTCGCGTGAGGCCCCTTAAAAACAGTCCGCCAACTTTATCAGACAAGACCGAGTTAGATGGATGTATTGAGTTGTTACATTGGAAAAGCAAGTTCAAACAAAATTCGGCATCTCCCTCGTACACATTAACAATTATTATTAGGAGAGCAGACTCTGGTTTTTGAGCCAGTAGTACATGTTAAAATGTTGCCACACGTGATAAGGCTTGTTGAGACTTGTCCTATGATAAAAAAGGTAAATCCTCTTATTCAACTAAGCTACTAGCTGCTTGCTGGATAGATTTGAACAACTTTGAGCACCAGATAAGATGTATTCAACTAGAACACAATTCTTAAACTGATTCATGACATTCTAGAACAAATTACAAAGTGAGTTCTCTGATTGAACATTACATCTAGATTGATTCCAAGCCTTCTCATTCTACCTGATTCCAACTATTTGATCCTAATTTAGTGCTCTACTAAACATTGTCTTATTAACAATTAAAGTAAGGATTTATATAACAAATGGTCCTTAAAATTGACTCATACTATCAAGATGGTCTTTAAAATTGAAAATCGATCAATGTAGTTCCTGAAAATAGGTGTCGCAAACCAATGTGGTCCTTTTGTTACAATTCTATCAAAATTTATGTTATCTGTTGATGTGGCATAGAAATGGTGGTCCCTGAAATTGACTTACACCATCACGATGGTCCATGAAATTGAAAATCGATCAATGTAGTCCTAAAATAGATGTCTCAAATCAATATGGTCCTTCTGTTGTAATTCTATAAAAAATTTGTTACTGATGTGCACATAAATGGACCCACAAGTCAAACTAAATAACAAATAAATTAGCAATAGGTCTAATAATTTAATAATTAATTAAAAAATTGTCAACCCAGAAACTTGGTCATGCAATTACCTCTAATCCCAACCCATCTTTACACACTTCGACACTTCATCGAATTGGACCAGGATCGAGACCACCTTTGGTGACGACTTTTGTAACTCCACCGTCAACATTTGGGCAATCAACAGCCTCACAACCTTAATCTTGGAGAGCTTGTTGGGCGCTCCCCTGGTGATCTTGGTGACGTGAAGAATGGCAAGCTTTGCCTTAAAATAATCTCACTTTGCAAAAAGTTGTTTTGACAACTTTTTTAATTAATTAAGGCCCACATCAAAACAAAACAAAATTTTTGATAGTTTATGACAGAATGAGCACATTAATTTGTGATACTTATTTTCAGGGACTACGTTAATCGATTTTCAATCTTAGGAACCATTTTGATCGTGTGGGTTAATTTTAAGGACCATTTATGATAAAAACTCTTACATCTTGTGGGCTCTATTTACGTGCCACATCAACACATAACAAAAATTTGACAGAATTGTGACAGAAGGACTACATTGATTTGTGACACCTATTTTTAGGGATTACATTGATCGATTTTCAATTTTAGGAACTATCTTGATGATAGAGGTCGATTTCAGGGACCATTTGTGATATAAACCCTTTAAGGTAACTAAATTATTAGCAATTAAAAAAATTACAATAGCTTCCCATTTCAATCACTCCTCTAAAGGAGAAGCTGGGAAAATGTAGCAACATTGATTGATCAACTGAATAATTTTGAAGGCAGTTGGCATGCATTCAATTTCGTAGGAGGTCAATCACCCATTTGAATTTCAAATCAATTAAGTAGTACATAGCACATCAGGATAAGAAAAACACAAGATTACAGCAAGAATGAATGATCAAAATCAGATTGGATCATCTGAATTCAGCAAATAATTGGAAAATAATTAAAATGAAAACTGTTCAGGTATATATATATTACCTAGTTAAGGTATATGGTACAATTTCGAAGGCTTGAGATTATCAGTGACGTTGAAATACTTCAACGTCGTAATCCATTTTTCTTGATTCTTCAACAAATGAACTGCGATCGTGTCTGGCCAAAGCTCATGTGTGCATCTTGTGGGCGGCTCCGGAAAATTGTACATAGACCACTTAGCATTGTACCTGTTTTTCGCGCGATGCCCTTCTCTAATCCAATCCCCGAAAATTTTATCCTCCGGCCCTTCCAAATGGTTCTTGGGGATGTCGGACTCTCTAATCCACTCCACTATGTCCCAAGAAATCAAATACCCCATTCCAGACATGTAATGCACAAATGGATCCATACTTGGGCATGGAATAACATAACCATAGTACAAGTCTTGTCTTGGTAATGGCTTCAACGAGTCCACCAAGCTTTGCAGCCTAAAATACGCATCATCGTCTGTTTTCATTACATAATGGTAAGGCCGATTTGGCCCCTTCGTATCGTTGAACATCTCTGGCAAGCTCGAAAAATAGGTGTAAGTCTTACCCTTGTTCATATTCTCTTTGCAATTGAGAATGATAATGTCATCGTAACGCAATATTTCTAATGCCACAAGTACTTTCTGGTCTTCCTTCGTGAGGTTGCAGAACACAAATTTCACGTCCACTGTTGCCCCTACCGGAGTTTGCGTGCCGTAGATCATACGCAGGAAGTGGCGGCGGTGGTATTGGTCAGGAAGTGTTAGAATGCCGAAAAGTATACGAATCTCATCGTCCGAGGACGAGTTCTGGGCGAGCAGAACATTTGCTGTTGAAGTACTGTTGGGAGCGTTGATGTTGGAAAGAGCACTGCAACCGAATTTCAAAAGACTATCAAATCGAACCTCGTTGATGGAAGCTAGGGCACAGAGGAAACAAATGAAGAAGAAGGAATAAATGATGAAACGACGCCGGTCTGGCCTTGAGGTCTTCATTGTCCTTGCGGAGGGCAGAGAGATGGTGTTGACGCCTGTGATGGAGGGTTGTAATGCATGTATGGAGAGGTTCTCAATGGAAAGTTATACTAACAAATTCAAAGTTTTCTTAGATGAAACGCATGACTTGTCATTTTCGTGCAAATGAGACTAAAACTTTGACTTTACTGGCTGCAAGGAACGTGAATCGTGATAAAAGGCAAAAGCGTTATAATAACTAGTTTACGAGTTTGGTCCTTCACATAGAAGCAACATGGTGTGTTTCATCTTGGTAGTGGAGGGGTTTTTTCGGTTTTTTTTCTTATATGACAAATTGATAAAGTAATCTAAACTAAATTTGTCTATTTCTCTTCACTTGTAAGTGAGAAGTCTTAGTTTGATTCTCGCTAAAGGCAAATTTGAACCACATTACGAACTGACCCATTGTGAGTTTTAACCTATCCCCCTCTCCTTTAGTATAGATAATATCGTTTGTTCAAAAAAGAAAAATAAATAAATAAATTTATCTATACTATGAAAATGAAAGGATTTAAACTCGAAACCAATGAGTTGAAGAAAAATATCATACCTGTCAAGGCAACCCACCACTTATGGTGCTTTGGTCTTTCTTGGTTGGCTTTGTAGTTCCCCAATATAAGGCTGGCATCAAGGAAATTTAGTAATAAATATGGTCTTTTGGCACCGAGCAGGAGGTGGAGTTCAGCCTAAAATTAGTATCAGTCGCTTTCCATGAATCTTTAGGTTGAAATTGCACTTGCACATGAGGAAAAGTGATTTTGGTCAACTTTTCGTAATTAGGTATTCTTGCATGTACACGGTATCGATCGGCTTCAATGCTCTCGCCATATATGCTTGAATTTCAAGCAACCCAAAAAATGTCAAGGGAACTCCAAAATTATGATTCCAATTTTGCTTACCCTCAAAAGTGCTTTGTAGTGATCCAAGAACGAAATGGAGTATTATATTGTACTAGAATTGAAGAAAAAACGAGTGTCAAGTGCATTCAATATTGGTATAAATCAAGCAATTTTAATTATTGGTACTATTAACTAATATTATGCCATCGCATTTGTGGATTTTTTTTTTTTTTGGTAGGGACTTCTTTACCACGTGACAGATTAAGTTGTTTAATTATAAATCAACTTATCTTATAAATCGTGACATGTTTTGATAGACAGTGTTAGTCGCTTGACCTGCCACTTAGCACATAAGTACTAGCAGTATCAAGGTGGGAGCAATGTCTGCATTTGAACCCAACAATCGCAATTTTTTACTTACTATTATCACTCTTGATCCCAAAAGATATTCAAAAAAATAGAAAGTAATGTTCAATTGGTTTTTTTCTTGCAAGTAATTAAGGGTTGCATCAACAGTGCTAGGACCAACATAGATCCACATTTGGTCAATGGACCAGAGCAAATATTGTTTTGTGTTGTAGAATTTTAATTATAAATCAAATTAAACTCTTATAAAACATGACACATTTTGATGGACGGTGTTTGTCGCTCAACCTGCTATATAGCAAGAAGTACTAGCAGAGAGTTAAGGGGCTCCAGGTCTACTGTCCCCTTCTGTGTGTCTCCTTTATGCCTCTTTGCTAATATTTTGACACACGTCCTCTAACTTAATCTAGTCTCTAACTCTGTTAAGTTTTTAGTTAACATTTAAAATTAAAAAAGAAATCCAAAATAATCTGATTGTTGGGTTAACGAGGTCTGCAAATCCAAAATATAATTCTCCATCGTTGTACTGCTTTTTCTAGAAGAAAGCTCTTATAGGAGTCCGTTTTCTCATTGTACTGCTTTTTCTCTATAGTTTATCCTTGAGAAGTTGAGCATCCAATCAGGTAATCAGGTATTGGATATATACATACATACATACATTTGTCTGTATATTTTTTGAATCATTTATAATTTTCTTACTTTGTTTTGAATCTCGTGAAGCCAATGGAACAAAAGCATATGAAAAGCACCAAAGAAGGATTAGGCTTTGATGAGCTCTCAAATGACAAGCACCACGAATACTCATGATAATGATATGAAAGTGCAAGATGCTATAGAAGAATGCTCAAGGAATTTACTCTATTTTGAGACTAAAGTTTCAATTAATACTTTTTATTAAAGATCAATTTCATTCGGTTTGATCTTTGGAAAGCAGTGGTGGCTATCAATTCTTGTGATTTTCTGATAACATAAAACAGTTTGATTGAAAAGGATGAATTTTACTCTGTTTTTAGAGTGAAACTAGTAATATGTTCGGACGTTGATGTGGGACTTTAATGCACCAGCCTTAACTAAATGAATAAGACACATTTAACCTGAAAAAAAATTCAACATAATCATGAACGAACAAAAAGGATAGATGAGTGAACGATGTTGGTAAGATAAGCAGCTTGGCTTTTTATATACATTCAACCTAGCCAATTACAAAAGAGGTGGCTGCAAAAAATGCTCTGTTTCCCTGAGAAAGATAAGCAACATGCATTTTACACATATCAATATTGCCCTTGAAGTTAAGATGGCAAAATATGTCCTGCAAGCCAGCCACCTGTTTTAGCAGTTAAACAAAAATACATAAAAAGTGTTACGTTCTTGTTTCAGCAGCTAAGCAACTAAGTAGAAGAATCTTTATTCAAGTTGATGCAATGAGAATTCTCCTTATAGATCAACACTAAGCAAAATTAACCGGGTTAGTTTGTGGATATGCAACCCAAAATTAACACTAATAAAAATAGCACTTTGAATCAAATGCATAAACAAAAGCAGAATTTAAACATGAGAAAAATTACATGGAAAAGAAAACAATGTTAAATATCCTAGGTGCTCCATTTATAATTATTCTCTATTTCTATATATTTAAACTACCAATTATCAGCACAAATATTTCATTTCCTTAACCACATATAAAACATACTTCATAGAGCATGTAATTGCTTTAACTACATCTTTATTAAAAAATTCATTACGTAGGAAACGCAGAGTGTTGCAATGGAAAGACCGAAATGCACAACATGAAGCAAAAAGATAAAAAAAATTGTTAGAAAAACTGACCTTTAATAGTGATTCTAACGAAAACAGCGAGGTTGATTGAACCTACAGATCATGCGCCACCCTCTCCTAAAACCAAACCAAACGCAAGATAAGCTAAATACAAATGACTTCATTCAATAAATTCACAAAATTAACTCCAAATCACTAAATTAGGCTCCTGAATTCGGCCAGAGAACTCATCAGGAAACCCAACATTTTTTGTAGAATATGATTAGCATTCTCACCTGTCATTTTCAATGTGAATTTCACACTTGGTTTCGACTCTGGCATTGTCAACCACCTTTGTTCCAAATCTTGTATTCCAGTAACCGGTCCCAACATATTGCAATTTAATAAAAGAGCATTGTAAGATTTTAGAGATGCATTGAACAGATAAAGCTAATGACAGAGAGCTAAGCAACTTCACCTCTTCCATAAGTCCACGTCTCCACCCAAGCCTAAACATCTCGAAATTGCCCCGATAGGTGTGTCGTCCTGACCTGCAAGATTTACAAAGAAGAAGCAGAGAAATTGATGCATAACCACAGATTAAAAAAGTGCAGACAGAATAAAAGGAACAAATTGAAAAACACTAAAAAGAAAACAGCCAACTGACACATGGTACCAACTGAATCACAACAATCCTCCAAACGAAAACAAACAACGAAATGACTTCAAGAAAAATCTCTATCATTTCTTCAGTGAAGCACCCTAAGTTGGAAAAGAGTAAAATGTAAATTGAAAAACAATAATCTAACAGAGACAAATTTCAAAAGAGGAAACAATGAAATCACCTCAAAAAAAATCCATCATTATTCCATGTGTGTGATCTGAGATGTTTGAGAGTTGAAAGTCTTGAGCAATCGGTGAGAAAAACGTGAAAAGGCGACAGCTGGTTTGAACTGAGAGAGAGAGAGAGAGAGAGAGAGAGAGAGAGAGAGAGCGAGAGAGCAAATAAGTCAGTCGGTCTGGCATAAAAGAAAGAAAATCAACTCTAAAAACCACAAATAAGTCAGTCGGTCTGGCATAAAAGAAAGAAAATCAACTCTAAAAACCACAAAAGCCTGTTCTCTAACCTAACTCAACAGTAAAGAAAAGATCTGAATAGTTTTTTTCTACCTCTTCCTTCTGTGTGTGCCTGATCATGACATCAGCTGTGAAGATCAAACCATATCCATACAGAAAACTTGAAGTCAAATATTTTATTTTATTTAAAACCTCAGGATCCTAAAAACACATCATATGAACTCAAACAAAAAAAAAATAAAAAATAAAAAATTAATGAGTGCAAAAGATTACCATGTAGAAAGATCTCATGAAGCAGACAAACTAAGACTCAACTATTTTCTGTACAGATGCAGAATCATGAAAAAATTCGCTGGAGAAAACATATATACTAAACTAAAGATATATCTGTTCAAACATATATACAAACAATATAAAATAAGCAATATACTACTTGAATCACCAGTTGAATGACTTTTATACAAATAGACTTGCAGTGTATAATACTGTAATGTGGATACAATACAGTATAAAACATACAATCTATATTTCTGTGTATGATTAATATCCTTTTAAGCAAATACACTTCCAGATTGGCCTATCAACTAATAGCTTGTCATTGAGTCACATCATTACCTTTGTGGCCATTCTGTAATAGGCCACTGTGTCAATTAACGACCCAGTTGAACTAACACCGACAAAACTTATGTTTTCATTTGAACTTGAAAAACAAAATAAGCAAATGCAATTTTTATTTGAAATATGGAAAAAAAAAAAAAAAAAAAAATTACAAGAAGGACTGAAAAGACTGCACAATCAAGTTTCATAACACAAAATTCATCAACCCTAAACCCTAATTCTGAGAAAATACCCATAATACCTCTAAAGACACTTAATTTGCATGATTCACAACAAAAAGGGTATAAATACACCAATTTTCGCTCTTAAATTCAAAAGAGGACAAAATTAGGATTGAGTTTCACGGTTCTTACCCAAATTTAGCCACATTCAAGTATACTGACAACCATTCAAGTTCGTACATCCTCAAATGATTGTCACCCAGACCAACGTTAAACATGCAACACGAAAATGAATCAAATCCCTAAAATTCCAAAAGTGGGGATATTCCAAATATGGACAAAATACTAAAATAGCTTACCTTCTTGCGTAGAGCTTGTCATCCAGAATTCAAAGCTGAAAACGGAATGAAGCTCAAAGTATGATGAAGAAGCAGAAGAATTAAAGAGTTGTGCCTATGAAAAAAAAAATAAAAAATTGAGAGAGCAGTTACCAGAACAATCTATGAAGAAAAAGAATTTGAGGTGTATGAGTGGATAAATTGCTTACATAAAAGGCTCATTTCAGATCGATGATCCCTTTCTCACCTTAATAACATTTAACAATTGCAATTAGTAAAATTTTCTTAATAAGGGTAAAGGAGGAAGTAATAAGCATTAGAAATGAAACCTTATATAGTGACTAAGGTCCTTGAATTAACGTGCAAAGCTTGAATAGTCAGTCTCTTCACGCGGCTGCAAGAACCAGTCGTTAATTTGGAAATTATTCCACATGTGTTAAAACATGAATCAGAAGCAAATTGATGAAAAAAAAAAAATGGAAGGGAAAATGTAACATGACTTAGTAATTTTATATGTTACAAAAGAGCAATACTCTTATACCTTCAATCTACAAACCTCATGATCATTAAAAGAAAGAAAAAATTGGAAAAAAAGTTTCTTATAATCTGTTTATTTGGTGAAAAACTGCAGAAAGATGCAGGATGCCTGTTTATATCAGAGGAAGAGGATTAGAGATTCACGGTTCTTACCCACGTTTGAGTTCATTTCTATCCCGTGCAAAAAAAAAAAAAAAAAAAAGACAACTACTTTAATTAAAAAATGTATTAAACAGCAACCAGAAGACTTTATGAATTCTTGCCAATTAAAGATTATTACCTGGCATTGGTGAAACAAAGCCTTCACATTATCTTTCCAATCATGCAATGCAAAGTCTGTCCAACAATGCTCCTTCTAGGTCTCCTAATTTCAACCTGCAAGCCTGAACAGAAAACTCACCTATCAATCAAGTGGAAAAAGGGAAATGTATTTCTTTTTAGTTGATGACATTAAAATCAATGTACGACAAAAGAATACAGAATACTCATGAACATAATCAAGTTAGCCTCCAGAGAAGTATTAACGCGAGTCCTGATTACTATATTCATAGTTGTCTTTTTGGTTTCACTCATTTCAAGGATTCTTCATAGCAACTCAGAACCACCATTAATTTTCATTTTGTCTAACAGGCTTAATTTAAGTATGACTAAGTAACTATCATACAATTTCGATGTCAATCATTGCCACCCATAAATGTACACTTTCTGCAATAACCATAGTTCAACAACTTGTCATTTACACTGCTTAACTGAAATTGGTTTACTTATCCGGACAGTAATTTTGTTTTCATTTTAAGAGGGTTTCCTAGAGAATTCATTTAACATCCAGTGCTTTCAAATTTGATAAATGAAAATTCTTACTGAGCTATTAGGAAATATCTTGGACTTTTGTCTTCCACAAAGAGGAGCTCCGCTCTGTTTAATCACAAAGATAATGTCATAAGTTGATCAAAGAAAGCAAGGGACACTCTATAGTGCAAAGCAACTGGTTTACCTTCATCTATTTCTTCCAGCTCCCAGCATATATCCACGTACTGCAAAGCCTTGCGATACTTTCTAAGGGCCATTGGTGTCAGGGCCTTTATTAACCATAGACAACATTCCTTTTCTCTCACGCTTTATGTCAAAGTTTTCATCTTCAAACTTCAACCCGTAAATTGACTCTCCCCCACTGCCATTTCCAGCCGAAATGTCTCCACCTTGTATCATAAAGCCTTTTGATAACGCGGTGGAAACAAACACCCTGCAACCAAATGCAGTGCAATTCTTATTGCAACTCCACCTCATTAACAAAATTACACATTCTTGCAAATGGACACATAAATTAACAAAAACCGGTCAATGTAACAATTTAATAAAAAAAAAAAAAAAAAAACAAAACAAAAAAAACAAAAAACCCACCAATGTAACAAAAAAAAAAAAAAAAACAAAAAACAAAAACTCACCAGTGAAACAATGAGAAAACAAAGACCCAGAAACAAAAATTGAATCTTTTGAGAGAGAGAGAGAGAGAGAGAGAGAGAGAGACCTTGTAGTGCAGAGGAGCATTGCAAAAAATAAAAATAAAAATAGATACAAACCTGGTTAGAAAGCTAGAATAACCATCTTTCTGGTTTTTTAATTTTTAAACCATTGAGCCATAGCTGATGCATGCATAAAAGTATAAGTAGTTTGGTCAATTTTAAGGAAAAATATCTACAAAAATATCTAATTTCAAAAAACAAAGGAAACGCAGACCAAAATAATTAAAGTTGGATAAACTCATTCATAGCAGCTTAATTTTCTTATTGAAAAACTTTGACCTACAAAATCAGATTACATTCATCAACAAAAAGCAATGAATGTAAGAATGATAAAGCCACAAATCTCAGTAATAATTACAATAAGACAATAAAGTAAAAATAATCAAGCATACCCAGTTCACCCCTTGACGAAACACACAGAGAGTGAGCAAGCACACTTCCTATATTCATGAAACCTCATACAAAGTTCCAGTGTTCAATCTAAGATATTCCCAGCGGTGAGGTTGGCGGTGGTGGCCGTAGATCCATCTCTGGCACTGGTATTGGCAGGTGATGAGGATCAAAGTCATCAGAAACTCCCAAATCTATCCATTTCTTAATTGAAATCCAGAAAAAAAGTTGCAAAATTTCAGCAATGCAGAGAAAACCCAGGTCCCACCCCAAACAAAAGCAAAAATGAAAGAGGAAAAAAAAGGGATATTCAAGGAACATACAGTAACCGAAGCGAGGATGCTTTCTGACAGCTATATTCAACGCCAACAACGGCGGTTGCTAGCCGGCATTATACCTCCAGTACGCATCTGCCATGTTTGAGGCTTATGACCGTCACTACTTGCTTGGTTTGTGTGCTCCTGTAAGGGACCATGCCAATATCCGATTCAATCAAGGGTTTTTACAAATCCAAAACTATAAAAAATTGAGAAACAAATTAAAAGTTGAGATCGATGAACACTGTACCTTACGGTAAACACACAGAGCTCTTCGATGAACCCTTAGTAAAAATTCTTTCAATAACCTTCTTGCATAGCACGGCCCAAGAAGAACCAAACCATTTGAAAAACTTATATTCCAAACATAACAAAACTAAATGAAATATCAAACCCCAGAAATCATAATGCTTCTATACAGTGAATGATCTTTATGAATCACAATTTGTAAAATCCTAAAAGCTTATCAATGGAAGATGGGAATTGTTTTCCATTGGACCTAAGGATCATACACCCAACATTAAACACCTCATCGTGATCAAACCAAACTAAACTTTCATTCAATTAAGTCTCAAACACTTTAATTAAGTTAAAAGGAACAGTCCAATGCTACCAAAACTATATACAGAAACCGAGAAAAACAGAACAAACAGTGGTGCAAAGGTGTATAATGACACTAAATCTTCAAACAAAATAAAAAAAAAAAAAAATACCCAAACCAATATAAAAGCCAAAAGTCATCCCTAGCAACTGTAAAATAACAATTAAAAAACGAAACCCATATAAGTTCACAACAAATTAAAACGCCTAGATCACCATTAACATTAAATTAGCTACAAACCTGGATAAAACCAACACTAAATTAGACTAAAGTAATAAGACATAAGCTACAAATCAAATTCCAAATAAAAAATTTGGATAAAACCAACAAGAAAACCACACCTTGTTCCTGTTCTGTCTCCCTTCTCTTGCTTTTCTCTTTTGCCTACTCCCCACATTAAGCCTTTTTTCCTCATTTTTTCTCTTTTGGCTGCTCACTTAACCCCCATTTTTTTTTCTCCACTTTCCTCGATTTCCAGTCCCCCCCCCCCCCTTCTTCCACATCTATCTTTTTTTCCTCATTTTTTCCATCACTACTCTTGACACTAATTCTCCATTCATTTTTATCTCTTAATTATTTCACTCAATCAAAACATGGGATCACATTTTCTCAAGCAGCCCAAAAAAACTGATCAACCCAAAATCAGAAAAACATCCAAACTAAAACATACAATCACCATTATCCAGCAGCAAACGATAAATTAGAAATACAAAACAAAGGAAAAAAAAAAAAAAAAAAAAAAAAAACAGAAACCGCAAAAACCCAAATGCAAAAAGAAACGAAAGGGTGTTGCTTTGAATGTAAACGGGGAAATACCTGAGCATCAGAAGAAGAGGACTTATTTCTTCGTTTGGAAGCGACATGACTCTGCTAAATGGGATTATAAACCTACCCAAAATACAGAAAATTTATTAGAATTCATCGCCAAACAAAAGAAGAAATCGTTTTCCAAAAGCAAATTTGATATTAAATCAAGAATTTAAGAGTACGTATATCAGCTCAGAATTTATAAGTATACAGATCGTGTAATTGAATTGATTGAACTGAGAGAGAGAGAGAGAGAGAGACTTACTGATTGTTTCGAAGGGGGAGAGAGAGAGAGAGAGAGAGAAGGTGGGTTCGTGGTGAGTGAAGGGGTGAAAGGAAATCCCTGCAAATCAGCCTACCCCATACTTCTCCCTTACTCTTTCTCCCTAACCCATACCTCCCTGCCTAAAATCCTCTCCCCACTCCCCTCTCCCCTAAATCCCGGCAAACCTCTCCCTCCAACCCAACCCTTCTGTCCACCTTCCCTCTCTCTCCCCGACTCAAGGTCCAGATCCAGCCCAAACACTGAAAAACTGTTCTTTAAGTCCAGTGGCAATCTTGTAAATAGAGCAAATTTTGGGCTAAAATCGGTTCGGTGGCAATTTTGTAAATAAACTGAAATTCACTCAAACTTGCACAGTGCCACTCTCCCTGCTTCTTTTTTCTTTTTTTTTTTTTTTTTTTTTTTTTTTTTTTGAAAACTGGAATAGATTACTAGGGCAAAGATGCCAGAAAGGAACGAGAAAAGCCTACAACGAGGTCAACAAGAAACAAAATAACAAACCCAAGTAGGGAAGGGGATGAGGAGACGGACAGTAGAACCCAGTTCTAATGTCACCCCAACACCTGACAACAAAATCAAGGGGGACAAGGCAAGCCATCTTTATCAAGTACATGAACCAACGAAGATAAGGGTCAATTGACCCAAATGAAACGGCACATCTTCGTACAGTAACGCGACGCCAACTTATCTGCCGCCATATTGGCTGACCTTGGAACCCAAGACTAGCGAAAGTCCTGAAATGACTCCCCTAACTACTTAATAACCGTTAAGGTAGGGAAGGCCTCCCATCTACCAGTAATCAGCGAAGACGATAAAGATGAAATGGTATCCTTAGAATCAGATTCCATATTAATGCACCTAAGTCCCAAAGCCGCTGCCAAATCACAACCCCGATCCATAGCTAAGGCTTCAACAGTGGCAACACTTGGATCCTTGAGAGTATCCTTGATAGCAACAACAAACTGACTCCTCACCTCCCTAATCACCACCCCAACATAACCAGTCGAAGAAGAATGAGACCAGTTAGCATCAACATTCACTTTAAGAAAGGGGGATGGAGAAGGGGACCACCGAACCTCTATACCTACCTGTGGCGAGAAAACTGTGACAGCAGGAGCATGAACACCATTGGCCTAAAAAAACATTCCACTTGCAGTGTGAATGGCCAGAAGAACTTGAGTAGGATTGAGAGGAGATTGATTGAACAAAAAACTTCATCGAGCCTTCCAAATATGCTAACAAGTAAAAGCGATGTAAGAAAGAATCAAACATCGCTCCTCCTTTGACCCGAACCTCCTAGAAGCAATGGAAAGAAACCAATTTAACTAGGAAGAAATTGCATTTCTATCAATTCTGTAATTAAGAATGCCACCAAAACAAATAGGCTCCACCCAAGGGCATAAAAAGGAAAGGTGTTCCAAAGATTCCGCATGATCATGACATATCGGACAAATAGGTGAAAAAGCAAAAAAGATTCTCCAACGTAGCCAACGCACGATGAGCAATACACCACACAAAATGACGAATTTTAGGTAGAGTTCTCAACCTCCAAACAGTCTGCCAAACCTGCTTAGAAATAGTGGAAGAAGAGGAAGCTCACCAATTCACCGAGGAATGCCGTGAAGATCGAGCCCAATGGTACCCTGACCGTACCACATACACCTCATTTTTAGTGGATGGTCAAACAAGATGGTCAGGTTGCCTAGCATCCCCAACCTGTGTCCCTAAAATCGCGTTCATCTCATCCACTGATAAAAAGGGTTGAAGAAACCCAATATTCCACGAATGGGGAGATGATGTCAAAAGAGAAGCCACCCTAGTACCTTGTGTAACAGGCACCAGCCCAGGTTGCGGATGACTCAAATGAACCTTTGCAAGAGCTTTCTTCTAGTCACAAATCACTTTTTGCATTTAAAAGGGCATATAGAGCACGACAGTTTTGGCGTGTATACTCTCAGTTGTGGATGCAAATTTCTTCCTCCTTGATCTTGGACAAAATTGCACTTACAAAACAATTAATACCTTAGGGTCGGCCAAGAGCCTCATGTGCTCATGATGAATTGGGGGGGGGGGCTTTGGCCGAAGAACCTCCGATGCCAAAGTTAGAATTTAGAGAGAAAAAATGTTTAGAGAGTATTTGGGATTTTTATAAGTGTGTTGGAATCATCTCTTTGGTGGAAAGGGGAGCCTATTTATAGGGATAGACCGGTCCTCTTTGGAGAAAGAGTGGCTAGCCATTAGATGGATTTTTAGGTTTAATTTTTGGTTTAATTAGCCAATTTTAATAAGTATTAATTGGCTAATTAAACATAAGGGGAATGTTTTGGTGGTTACAAAATATTTAGAGTAAATAGATAATTAGGTTATGTAATAATTAGCTAACTAATTTAGCTAAAAAAGGGAATTTAGGTAAAAGATATATGGGGTGAAATAAATGTTAGGAATTGCCTTGTAGAAGGATTTGATGAGATGAATTTTTGAATTGTTACCTTTCATGGGCATTTCTGACTTGGTTGAGGATAATTGTCTGCTACTCGCGCGTAGGAATCTTGATACACGCCAAGGGTATTTTTGTCTTCTTCATCGAAAAATCCACGTGTCGCTTTGTGATTATTTTTGGCTCCACAAATGCCCCCACACCTGTTGGGCTGCTCGCAGAGAAGGGCAATAGGTGTAGAGATTTTCTTGGCTTGGGAAACTTTGAATTGTTTCCTATTTTGACAGTGATTCTCTCTTTTAATAGGAAATTAGATCCTTCTAGGAAAAGGAAACAAATTCCTCTCAAAGCTTATTTAAGTCCACCTTAAGTGGATTATTAAATCAACTTTTTGAGAGAAACTTATTTCACCCTACAAGCGCGAAAGAGCTTAGAGGATATTTATTCCCCCTCCTCTAGCAATCTTCCACATCATGTCCATGCAAAGGATCGTCTTTCGTTGCTTGCTTCGTCTTCTCGTTATTTCTAGGTAAGAAAAATTTAATTTCCTTGTCTTCATAAATTTTTGGAAGCTTGGGGCTTGAAATTTGACTTGACGGAAGTTGAGGATTTGCGAGAGAACAGTTTGGGAGGCCATGGCAAGGTTATGCCGTGTGCATCCTCATATGTTTTTTGGGGCGTTGGCATGAGGAACAATAAGCCAGGCCATGGAGCCTGGCAATTTTGTTGGGTTTCTACGGCTTGGTTCCCCAAAAAAAAAAAAAAAACAAAACAAAAAAGGGAAGCAGCAGTTCTTGGCAATATATATATATATATATATATTTTAATAAAAAAAAAAAAAAACCCTCCAATGAATCTTCCTTGCACTTTTTGTAGAATTTCTTCAAGTATGTCTTCCTTGAGCCACAAGAATGATGATGGTGTACCGCCATTGTATCCTCAAGGCAGGTCCTTGAGCAAGGTTAGCTACTTCAGAGCTACTCACTTCAAGATTAGCTCTGATGATTTGTTTAGAGACTTTCTTGAGGCATACTGGCATGCCATTCCGTCGGGGGTGCGTGTGAGGCGAGTTAGGGATGGTAGTAGCCGGGAACCATGCAGTGGGACTCGGAGAGCCATCAAGTTCCACCCCTACTATTTTGTGTTAGGGTTTACTTTTCCTATGCAGCGTTTCTTCCAAGAAATGCTCTGCTCCATGAGATGTGCCCTTACCCATTGTTCTCCGAATGCGGTTCGTGTGATGGTGGGATTCTATAATCTAAGTCAATTCTTTGACTTAGATCTTACCATCAACGAATTTTGGTACTTCTTTGACATAGGTCACATTGATCGAGTCGGGCAGCTACGATCTTGCCATAGGCTTTTTGATAACTCGAGCAAGGGTGATCATGACTGGGCTAAGGAAACTTTGGAGGTAAGTGGAGAATGAGAGTCTGATTTTTCCCCCGAGCTGGGTGTACCAACAGTCTTCATATCTGGTAAGCAGGCTGCTTAATCTTCTCGGCTGTTTTACTTTAGTGCCAAACTACTCTTCAATTTTCTGATTGTCTTCCATTATTTTTGTAGATTCAGAATTCGGCTCCACTTCTAAGGCTTCTCCAAACATGAGAAAGGTGCATGTTGCTCTGGGTATCCCTTCTGAGTATCATGAATGGTGTTGGTTGCTCAGTCCTCTTCGAAGGGAAAAAGATGGGTTGCCTCCGAAAGAGGAGATAGAGAGCTGAGGCGTTGACTCGTCCTGTCAACGTGGTGAAGCTTGCTATAAACGAAGGTGGGAAAAAAGAGACATTCCCCGCCTGCCCAAGAAATGCCTGCTGAGAAGAAAATAAAGATTTCTTCCATTGCTCGTGCAGGTTCACTAACTGCTCCTAAGGTTGTGATTAACTTGACTTCTTCTAAGGGTGAGAAAGAAAGAACTACTAGATTTGTGCTGGTGACTCCTATTACTCCGAAGGCTACTAGCTCGATTATTGAAAGGATTACCCAACGCAGAAGTTTCTCCGTGCCTCTGGTGCCGAAGTTTGTGCCAAAATCTTTGTCTGGAACTAAGTCTGGCTTACCTTTGGAGAGGCTTGCTACTATGTATAGTGACAAGGTGCCCCTACCTGCTAAAGTGGCACCAAAACTTGCTTCCTCCGCTACTGCGACCAACTCGTCTGCTGGGACGAAAGAAACTACTCGGGTAAGCAAGCTTGAAGAATCCACCAAGACTGTTTCTGGGGAAGTTGTTGAGATTTACACGCTTTTGAAGCCAGATCTACTTAAAGACATGAATATATGTGCCAAGTTTGTTGATGACGTCAAAGAGATTGTTGGTCAGTGTCTTTTCACAAAGCACACATCTGAGTATAGAAAGACCGCTCTGCTAGCCATGATGCGGAAAACAACGATTCTGGCAGCCGAGTCTATGTTCCTTGACCAAGAAGATACCAAGGCTGCTAAAGAGATGGCAAGAACTATGCTGCCAAAGCTTACTCTTTGGTCAAAAAAGTCAAGAAATTGGAATATGAGCTTGCTGCTTTGAATGGATCTAACATTTGTACCCCTACTTCTCTGTAGCGTGAGATCGCTCGCCGAGAGATCACAAATTTGAAGACTAGGCTTGATGTGATCCAAGTAAAGTATGAAAGTGCAGAGAAGGAAATCAAGTGTTACATACCTCAGATTCAAGATCTTAAGCGTTCCATCTCTGAATTCTGCTCTATTACTTACGCAAAGGATGAAGAACTGATTGCTACTTACAATCAAGTGATCCACTTCAAAAAGGTTGTTGATAGGTTTGAGCCTCAAGTGTTGGAGCTTCAAAATGCTTTGAAGATCAACGACAATCTGAAGAAGGAAGTTGAAGAGTTGCAGTGGGTTCGTGCTTGCCTGCTTGAGGAAAATGAGTAGTTGAAGGGTGAGAAGGCTGGGTTCGAGGCTTCTCTTACTCAGAGCCAAGCCGACTTCTATAAGTTGGGTTATGTAGATCATCTCTATGGGCAACCGTTTGACTTTGAGTTTTCTGGTAAAGACTTCAAGACTTTCTCTATTTCTTTAGAAGATTTGCTCGCCTTTACTTTTGAGTCTTCTATTGGTGAAGTAGTTGGAGAAGTTGGTGCCCAGGCTGGGATAGTTGAAGGTCAAGCATTGAAGAATGCTCCTACTGAGAACATGAAAGCTGTTGAAGATGTGACGACTGGGTAGCCCTGAGATGTCCAAGCTATTGAAGAGTTGTCTTCTAGGTAGCATTTAGGATTTTCTTTGTTTTCCCTTATTGCTTTTGCTTAAACTCCTTTGGTCTTTACTAGTTGTTTATCAGTTTTGCTAGAAGATTTAATAAACTTGTTTCCTTCGCTCTTCTCCATCTTCACTTCTTTAGTTCACACCCTAACCTCTAGACTTTATAGACCAGTGGCAGGTGTGCTACTTTTTTAGAAGCAGACAGGTCCGCGTAGCTTACACAGCCGTAGGTGTTGAAATATAACTTTTTGTAAAGTTGTTAACCATAGGGTTGGCAGCCGGATGTCTTACTTATAGAAGTAGACAAGTCCGCGTAACCACTAAGCTGTTAACCTTGGCTTCCTTCAATTCCATAGGTTGCGTAACAAGTATCACAAGGATGCGCAGTTTATCGACTACATAGCATGTCAGTAGTGGATAAAACTTCATATATGCATGCTAGCTTGTTTAACCTTTCCCAAGGATGCGCAGTTTGTACAAGTCTAACGTGGCTTCACTGCTTGAAGGGCACGCCCTAGGCAATCTTCCAAAAAACAGTAGGCTACCTTAGTGCACTCGGTAGTAGCTTTAGGTTTGCAGGGCAGTTGCCCGTAGGGTGTACTGCGTAATGTGCCCCCTCCGTTTATAGGGCCCGGTTCCTTGTGGATTAGGTCAAGAGACCCAAAGTCCTTCAGTTAGCTAAGCCTTAAAAAAGACCATTATGGCTACTTCTAGGAATCCCGGCGCAAGCCATCGTGCATCTAGTTATACTAGGGCAGCCAGGCTCTAGATATTCGAAGTGTTAAATTTATCCTCCCGCTTTGGAGAGCATGATTGGTCATTCGGGAGATGCAATTCCTGCGGTGATTCCCAAAAAGGGGTGTGATCTTCTTTTGAAATTCAAGAGAGATAAGTTGTTGTAGACATATAGTCGAGCCAAGTTGCAAATTACTTCTGAATTCTTTATTGAAAAGTGAATGAAGTGGACGAATAACTTAGTTGTAAAAGACTGCATGACAACTGGATAGTCCTCGGTTTATGAGGTGCCCGTTGAGCTGCTTGAGTCTTCGGGCCTTGATATGGTGGGAAATCACACATAATATTTCCTCAAATTGTAGGCATTCCATTGCTTCTCGATCTCTTTGTCATTCATAGTGGCGAGGGTGTAGTTACCTTTGCCGCCTACTCTGCTGGTCTTGTATGGACCTTCTAAGATAGGATCCATTTTTTTCGAGCCTTTTATGCTGGCAGTGATAAAGGCCTTTCTTAGGACTAGATCTCTAGGTTAGAGCTATTGGATCTTGGCCCTTTTATTATAGCTGGAAATGAGCTGTTGCTGGTAGGCTACAATGCGTGTGATGGTTTGCTTGCGCCTCTCTTTTGCCAAATCAAGTTTGTGGCCATTTCTTTGCTGTTCTGCTCAATGCTTGGCAATAGAGTGTTGATGCTTGGCACGATGATGTTGGGAAGAATGATTGCTTCCAAACCAAATGCCAAAGAGAAATGAGTCTCACCGGTTGCTCGTTTGTTGGTGGTGCAATATGCCCATAAACATCCAGGGAGTTCATCTGGCCATTTTCCCTTTTTGTCGGTGAGGGATTTCTTGAGGCAGTCGAGGATCGTCTTGTTGGATGTTTCAGCCTGCCCACTGCCTTACAGATACCTTGGCGTGGACATGTGTTGCTTGATGCCATACTTTTGGAAGAACTTCACCAAATCATTTCCTACAAATTGCGGCCGTTGTCGGTGACGATGGATTGTGGGATGCCAAATCGGCAAATGATGTTCCTCCATATGAAACGTTCTATGTCTGTTTGAGTCGTGGTCGTCATGGGCTTTGCTTCTACCCATTTGGTGAAGTAGTCGGTTGCCACGATCATCATACATCTACCCCCGGTAGCAGGCAACATAGGCCGTACCAGGTCAATCGCCCACTACATGAATGGCCAAAGACTCGTTTGTGGGTGTAACTTGTTGGCAGATAATGCTGGTATCGGTTTGTAGCGTTGGCAACGGTCGTACTTTTGTACTAACTCTTTAGCATCTTGGTGCATGGTAGGCTAGTAGTAGCCTGCGTTAAGAGTCTTTTGTGCTAAGGATTGGCCTTCAAAGTGATTCCCATAAATGCTTTCGTGGATTGAGCTTAGGACCTTCAAGTCATCGGGAGGTGCTAGACAACGGAGATATGGTCCGGTATAGAATCTCCGGACGAGAATGTCATTCCACATATAATAGCATGCTGCCTTGATTTGGAGTTTCCTTGACTCCAATCTCTTGGGGAGGTAGTGTACCGTTGACTAAGTAGTCTATGATAGAACTTTGCCAATTGGGAGTTACACTTACCTACAACACTTCGGCTGTTGGCTCCATTTCTATGCTTGGCTTGTCAAGATATTCCACTAATGGAGCGTTTAAATTGGTGGTCGAGAGCGGAGCCTAAACCGGCTAGCGCATCTGCATGAGTGTTGTCTGCCCGCGGAACTTGGGTGAGAATGTAAATCTGAAATGCCTCAAGCTGCTGGCATACTTTCTCTAGGTATTGCGCCATCCTTGGATGTTTTGCCATGTATTCCCCTGTAGCCTGGCTGGTGATTAGTTGGGAATCAGAATGAATTGCGAGCTTTTTCACCGCCAAGTCTTTCGCCATTGGAGGCCTCCTAGTAGGGCCTCGTATTCTGCTTCGTTGTTGGATGCTTTGAAGCCTAGAGTGATCGCCTGTTCAAGTATTGAGCTGTCTGGAGTAAGTGGACTACGCCTGCCCCCGAGCCTTTGTAGTTGGATACGCCGTTGACATACAAATGCCAAAAATCTTCGCTTGGAGGTGCAAGCATGGCTAAGGTGTGTTCGACTGCTTCGGGAGTATTGTTAGGCTGATTTGTTGCATCGTCTAGGCTAGGTGCAAATTCTGCTATGAATTCCACTAAGACTTGGGCTGTTATTGCTGTGTGAGGTCGGAAAACTGAACCATATTGGCCAAGTTCCAATGCCCATTTCATCACTCATTGGGAAGCATCTAGACCATGTAAGATTGATCGTAGAGGATACTGAGTCATGACAATGATTGTATGAGCTTGAAAATATGGTCTAAGCTTCCGAGCCGCATCAACTAATGCCAAAATCAATTTTTTGATTTTCGGATATCTTGTTTCCACATCGAGAAGAGCTTTAGAAGTGTAGAATACCGGTAGTTAGGCCCCCAACTCTTCTCATATGAGGGCAGAGCTCACTGTTACCTCGGAAACTGCCAGATAAATGTATAAATCCTTCGCTGCTTCCAGTTTGGATAGTAAGGGAGGTGACGTGAGATACTTCTTCAAGTCTTGGAAAGCTTTTTCGCACTCTTCATCCCATTTGTCTCGTTATGACTTCTTGATAGCTTTGAGAAAAAGCTTGCCTTGATCCGTGGATCGTGAGAGAAAATGATTGAGGGCAGCTGCTTGTCCGGTCAAGCTTTGGATTTTCTTCAAGGTAGTTAGAGACTTCATCTCTAAGATTGCTCAGATTTGCTTGGGATGTGCTTCAATTCCTTGTTAAGTTACTAAGTACCCTAAGAATCGGCCTGAAGATACTCCGAACGTGCATTTGGTAAGGTTGAGCTTCATTTTGTACTTTCTAAGGATATTGAAAGTTTCTGCCATATTACAAATGTGGTCTAGCCGCTACTTACCTTTTACCATGATATCATCGACATAGACCTCCATGGTTACCCCAATTTGCTTCTTGAACATCATATTTACTAGCATTTGGTAAGTGGCCCCCGCGTTCTTGAGGCCAAAGGGCATGACCTTGTAGCAGTAGGTGTCCCGCTCTATCACGAACGTGGTTTTCTCCTTGTTGGGCTCGTACGTGGCTATTTGGTTGTAACCGGTGTATGCGTCCAAAAAACTGAACAGCTGGTTCCCAGAAGTTGAATCTGCTAATAGATCGATCCTAAGGATAGGATAAGGGTCTTTTGGGCATGCTTTGTTGAGGTCGGTGTAGTCTACGCAAACCTTCTATTTGCCCTTTTCTTTCTTCATGACTAGTACGACATTGGCAAGCCATGCTGAGTGTGCTACCTCTTCTATGAATCCGGCCTTCAGTAGCTTGTCAATTTCTGCCTCGATGATCACTACTCGCTCCGGTGCAAAATGTCTTCTCTTTTAGATCATCGGTTTGACAGTGGAGTCGACGTGCAGCTTGTGGCAGCCCACCTCAGGGTCAATGCCGAACATGTCGGATGGTGACCATGTTAAGATGTCTCGGTTTTCTCTAAGGAAAGTCGTGAGTTCTTCTTTCTCAGCTGGGCTTAGACGTGAACCAATTCTAGCATTCTTTTTTGGCTGCTGGGGATCAAGAATGATGTCTTCGGCATCCTCCTCGGGTTTTCATCCTATCTTGTCTGTTTGGGAGCCATCTTTTTGATCCACCTGTTGTAATCGCTATTTGGTAGCTTATTCGCCTTTTTGGACTTCGGTAGCCTCTACGGGGGTAAAGGTATTTTTCTTTGTTTCTTTCAACATTTGCACAGTGCATCATCGTGATGAGGCCTGGTCAGACTTGATCTCTCCGACTCTTTATCCAGGGATGCGAAATTGGATTTTTTGATATTTGATGGAAGTGACGGCATCCAACTTTATTAACCAAGGTCTCCCAAGAATCTCATTGTATGGAGATGGGTCGGTTACGATTGTGAACATTTGTTTTGAGACGACCGGTGGTGTTTTCATGTCAAGTGTGTTGTGGTCGATGGCAGTTGAGGTGTGTCTGTTGAATCCAGTAGTACCTCTGCCCGGCGTATGATTGTGCTTTCCAGGCCCATCTTTTGAATAACTGAGAGTTGTAGTAGGTTGACTGCATTTCCATTGTCTACCATCATCTTGTCAACTATAGCATGGGCTAGTTGGATAGATACTACTAGTGTATCGTCATGCAGGAAATCGACGCCTTCTGTATCCTGCTTAGTGAAGCCAATAATATGTCCAGGTTGGGTATTAACTGCTTGGACTTGTGAGATTAGTAAAGGCTGCTGCAGCTTCCTTTTTTTGGAGTTATTGATGGCCCCCAAGTGTTCAGATTCGGCAAAAATGCCATTGATTCGAATTATCTTGGTTGTCGGCTCCTCTTCCTTGTCTGTATTCCTCTTTTAAGTATCTATCGACTTTGCCTTCTTTCATGAGCTTCTCTAGGTAGTTCTTCTAAGTGTAGCAGTCATCGGTTGTGTGATTGGGACCTCGGTGGAATGCACAATACTTGGTATGGTCCAACTTGGAAGTATCTCCTTTTAATTGTTTTCGTAGCTTGAACGACGGCTCTTTCTTAATATCACGAAGGATTTGATGAATCAGGATTAAGAACTTAGAATAGTTTTTGGTTATCGGGCCTTCTTTAATTGTGGGTTAGACTTTGCGCTTGGCCTCCTGTTTACCCTTGCTAGGCGACTTCCCGTCTTCTTTCTTCTGAGCAGCTGTCGACTCTTTTTGAGGCTGCTCGGGTGCCTTTTCTGCTTACAGAGCCTTGTCCTAAAGTGCATGTTTCTCAGCCAGGGCGAAGGAATCTACTAAAGTTAGGTCTTCTTTCATGATCATTTCTCTGAACAGTGGGTGGTTTGTTAGGAGTCCTTTTTGGAAGCTGCATTTGCTATCGAGTCATCATATCCGATGATCTTCGCCTTCTCCGCTTTGAACCTCTTCACGTAGTCGCGGAGTGACTTCTTTGGGTTTTTCTTTATGTTGAACAAGTGATCAGACTTGTTCTTGATCGAGTTGTAAGATGAGTACTTTTAGGTGAAAACTAAAGAAAGATCATCAAAATTCTAGATGGATCATGGTGGCAAGGTGTGAAACCAATCTTATGCCTCGCCTTGTAGAGTGGTGGCGAATATTTTGCACATAAGGGCATCATTGTTCTGATAAAGGACCATCGCGCTTCGAGTGCTTCAAGTGCCTTTCTGGATCTCCATCTCCTTTGAAAGACGTGAAGTGCGGCATGCTAAACTTACGTGAAGGCTCTGCCTGCTCAATCTCGTCCACGAAAGGTGACTTGCTTATGTTGGTCATATCTCGCCTTAGCGCTTCATCAGCCATTTCGTTGCGTCGAAATTCACGTAACCGTTCATTGAAAAGTCTTTCTACCTCTTATTGGATCTGCCTTTGTTGGGGGTAGTAGAGTTCTCATCTGCCCTAAGTCTTGATCTGCTGGTCCAAGCTGCCCTTTTACACGCTTGGCTTATCTATGTTGCGGCTACGGTATATGAGATAGATTCCTAGCAGGCGAAGGGTTTCTTCGCAAGCTGCTGGTTGTACTTGAATCGGATTGAGTGACCGCTATTCTCCGGTTGTCATGCTGCATTCTTCGATATGATGTGGATAATGTTTCTCGCTGACCTAACCACGAATGAACGCTTTGCCTAGAAGGTTGCTCATGTTGATTATCGGATCGTGAATGTATACTTGTCTGTGGGCCTAGTCGAGAGCGTGCGCTCCTCCACCCACTAAGACGAGCGTGTATGCTGTTTCGGGGGCCCAATTAGGAGTGTATACTACCCGAGTGCTCGACCTGTGGTTGGTTGAGTGGTTGCTTGAGAGTTTCCTTGTCTGCCCTTGTCCTACTTCAAGACACCTCATCTAGGGCACGTTGGATCTCGGTGCATTGCAAAAGTTGATTTACCAAGGCCGTCTGTTGTGCAAGGGCGCTCGTCAATTCTAAAACTTGTCGGGACAAGTTTTGTTTGCCATTTAGATCGGAAAAGCTTGGATGGAATGTGCCTCCTTGAGCAGTGGAAAGATGGTGGGCCCTGGGCACGAGATTTGAGTTGGAAAATGTCAAATCCGTGGAGAAACGTGGTAAAAATACCTCCGGCTCAATGATTGGTCCTGATGGTTGAGATAGTCTTGGGCCGACTTGGGATACTTAGAGGGCCATGAGAGTAAGCTGGGCTAAAGGAGCAGGCTGGATCACGAGAGCAGGCTGGGCTACGGGAGTAGGCTGCTCAGTGCGTGATGCATGCGAATGCGAGGCTTGGGCTGGGGCTCGTGTAATCTTGGATGGCACGACTTAGGCCATGGTGGAACCTTGTAGTGATGGTGCCACTCCGCTTACGACCGAATTTTGCCTTGTGGATCTCCGCGGTCCCATTTCTTGAGTATTGAAATTTTCTCTTGTGGAATTTTCTAAATTTCTAGCCGTTATATTTTTCTTATACGTTTTATCAAAGAACCTTTGCAAATAAAAAATTCTAATAATAAGAACGTATGAAAAATATTCAAATGGACTAGAAAATAGAGAAAAACCTTTTTATGCGAGAGTCTTCTACAAGTATGGATCTCAAGCTCTCAATGAAAGCACCAATTTGTGAATGCAAATTTCTTCCTCCTTGATCTTAGACAAAATTGCACCTACAAAACAATTAACACCTTAGGGTCAAGGCCAAGAGCCTCACGCGCCCACGATGAATTGGGGGGGGGGCTTTGTCCGAAGAACCTCCGATGCCAAATTTAGAATTTGGAGAGAAAAAATGTTTAGAGAGTATTTGGGATTTTTATAATTGTGTTGGAATCATCTTTTGGTGGAAATGGGAGCCTATTTATAGGGATAGGCTGATCTTCTTTGGAGAGAGTGGTCGGCCATTAGATGGATTTTTAGGTTTAATTTTTGGTTTAATTAGCCAATTTTAATAGTTATTAATTGGCTAATTAAACTTAAGGGGAATGTTTTGGTGGTTACAAAATATTTAGAGTAAATAGATAATTAGGTTATGTAATAATTAGCTTGATTTAGCTAAAAAAGGGAATTTAGGTAAATATATATGGGGTGAAATAAATTTTAGGAATTGCCTTGTAGAAGGATTTAATGAGATGAATTTTTTAATTGTTACCTTTCATGGGCATTTCTGATTTGGTTGAGGATGATTGCTTGCTACTCACGCGTAAGAATCTTGATACACCCCAAGGGTATTTTTGTCTTCTTAATCAAAAAATTCACGTGTCGCCTTGTGATTATTTTTGGCTCCACATTAGTCACCTCAAACTAAAATTTTTTGCACGACAATAACAACAACAACATAAATACTATCGATAATTAATAAAGCCCTCCGTTCGCTTACTCAACTCTTCACCCAGTAACCAGTAGTCCCACTACTATGAATCATTTCCATCTTCATTAAACTCCATTCAATTCCTGCATTCGACCCTATCCATTGGCTGCCATGTCACCGAACGACGGCCTGATTTGGGGTTTTCCGCACCTTGTTTTCAAGTTTCAACTGGACAAAATCCAAGATCATCCAAAGCTTGCTTGGAAAGAATTGATGAAGCAGTACAATGATGGAGAAAAATTGGGAAGAAGTTTGCTCACGCTGGTAACCCAACAGCCACGGTAACAATTCTATTTTGGATTTCCATACCTCGTTAACCCAATAGTCAGATTATTTTGGATTATTTTTTACTTTTAAATGTTAAATAAAAACTTAACAGAGTTAGAGACAAGTTAAGTTAGAGGATATATGTCAAAATATTAGTAAGGAGACACAGAAGAGGCACACAGAAGGGGACAGCAAACTGGGAGCCGACTCAAGGCGGGAGCAATGTCTGTATTTGAACCCAATAATCTCATAATTTTACTTACTATTATCACCCTTGATCCAAAAAGATATCTAGAGAAATAGAAAGTAATGTTCAATTGGTTTTTTCCTTGCAAGTAATTAAGGGTTGCACCAACAGTGCACGACGACCAAGATAGACCCGCAAGTAAAATGAGAATTTGGTGAATGGACCAGTGTAAAAAACATGAACAATCATTCGGATAGCTATTAATCAAAATTGAGAACTTTTTTTTTTATCACACACCCTTGTTAGGTTAAATCCTAACTCCGCCACGTCACATAAGCCTTCACTTATGTTCTTCTCCGCTGCGGGACTGGGAAGGGCATAAATTGCAGAACTTATGAACCTTTAGGTTAATCTCATATCATGCACTCCAATCACCCAACATGTCAGAAGACCATAAACAGAGAAGGAATACAGAAGTAAGAGAATTGTACGCATTTACAATTAACAACAACAATATCAGAACAAAAGTTTTCTCACGTATCAAATTTTGACGTCAGCAATCATTTGTTCTTTGTATAACAGATGAAGTATACATTTGTACGACACATTCACATCAACAGTAGAAGCGGCAGTTCTTGCGAGATGCATAAAACCGTTGAAGTGATAGTTCCTCGAGATGAATAAGAACTCTTCTACAACTATATTTTGGCATGGGAGGCACAATACTATTGGCGTGAGTAATCTTTAGGGAAATAGGAATGTAAATATAGTGTAAATATTATAGTCCTTTATTAGGAAGGATATTTCTTTGTCCTTTTTTGTTCCCTTGGAGAACAAGGACTGTATGTACTTATATATCAAATTATGCAATACATGAGAATTAAGCCGTTAAATTCTATTTGGTATCAGATGGTTCGATCAACTTATAGCTGTGGGTGAATTTTTCTCTATGCCCATGTATTGAGTAGTGGCTGCTGTGAAGCCTATACCGTGTTGCTGTGGGTGAATTTTATCTATGTCATATGTTGAGTAATGGTTGTTGTGCAGCCTGTACCCTGTTGCTGCTGTTGTGCAATGGATTCTTTTTGGGTAATTGCAGTTGCTGCCTAGTGCATTGTATATTATTGGGCAAAAATTGAGTGCTCAAATGTTAAGCAAAACAATTGTATTGTTTTGAGAATTCCCAAACAAATTGGGATATTTTCTTACGTGTTAGTTTTTCATCACTGCTTGGATTGCTGTTTATTGTGTGAGGTCTTTTTTTGCTGCTGGTTTGTGCCGTGTATACTTATTGCTACAGTCCGTGCAAAAAGTCTACAATCCACTGTTTTTGTGTCGATCCAACAACCTGAATAACAGCGTGACACTTTGCTGATGCTTGTGTTCCTTGTAGTGTGTGGTTCTGTAATTAGTGTGGTGTTGTGATTGTCGTGTATTACTGTCCCGTGAGTTATGGAGAATACAGGTCGGATTTTAGATTCCGATGCAATGACTCATATGACGTATGATAGAACTTTGTTTCAGTTCATGAAATGGTACTACTGCTGCTACTGTTGGAGTGGGAATAGTGTCTCTTACACCCTCTCTTCCTTTACATAATTGTTTATTGGTTCCGTCATTTTAGTCCTTTATGCTTCTTTTGTGTGTTTTCAGGTTCTAAGGGCAAAGTATGCAAAAGGATGCCTTTTGGAGCCTTTTGGAGCAAATTAGAGATTGGAATGGATATCATATGCTTGGAGCCAAGAGGATGGACGAAATTGAAGACTTGAAGTAGGAAAGTTAAATCCTAAAAGACCTCATGTTTGAGCATCATTGAAGACTCCTACGCATTTTAGAACACAAAAACAACATTCCTTGCAACCTTAGGACAATGCCGTGTGTTTCCTTGTGTCTCCCTTCCTTGCCATGCAAGGAAGGGCTTTGTTTCCTGTTTTAAACCATTTAAACACATACAATGATCACCAATTCAACACATGCACCCATCACCTAACACAAACATCTCATTGCCGTGCATTTCATATCCCATTTCCAGCTTTCCCCCTTGCAATTGCACATGCACTCCCATTCTTGAATCCTTTGCATCCACATGCACTCCCATTCTTTAATTCAGCCACTTAATCATTCAACCACATTCACATTCATCACCACTTCATCACATGCAGCCACACATCCATTCTAGCACCATGCCGTACATTCCCCTTGCATTTCAGCCATTCCACATGCATTTCCAACCCACATGCACCCTTTAATTCATTTTCAGCACAATCACTTCAAAGCCGTGCATTACCCCTTCATTTCCAGTCATTGCACATGCATTCATCATCATCACCCTAGCTTTAATTCACATGCACATTCAACATTCCAGAAATGAAGCCAACCCGTGCATTACTCATTCAATCCAGCCATTCCACATGCTATTGCAGCCACATGCATTCCCCTTTTGCAATTGCAGCTTTCCACCAAGTTCCTAGCTGTCATATTCCCTCTTCTTCACCTATAAATAAGCATCCATTGCAGCCACAATTCATTCATTCTTCCATATTCAGAAATTCACCACAAAAACAATCCCTTGGTGCCGTGCCTTGAGGCACCATTCCCTACTAATCCAAACACCATCACTTCCTTCACCATTCCCTCCAAAACACTTCACACCTCCCCAAAACTCACCTTAGACCTTGTGCCACAACAAAGAGGAAGAGAAGAGTGCCTAAACGTTCATACAATTCAAGTTTGAGTTGTTGGAATGTTTAGGTGTTTCTTTGATTTCAAAGTTTAAATTCAATTCTCTTTGTTTTGTACGAATGAGGAATGGAAGAGAAGAGGGCCTAAACGTTCATACAATTCAAGTTTGAGTTGTTAGAATGTTTAGGTGTTTCTTTGATTCTCTTTGTTTTGTACGTATGAGGAACTAAACCCCCTTTAGCTAGGGGGTGATTCGAAACTATGTTTATGCTTGCAATATGAATTGATTACCTTTGGTTGGAATTTCATAAGTTGTGAATTCAATTTGTTTAACCGTTTGATTGATAACTGTTTGAACCCGATTTTACATTATCGGCCTGAGCAATCGAGACCGTAGAATGAGTAAAATTCTAAGCCATTGGATTGGAAGAAGGTTGAGATAATTGATTAATAATTTGTCTAGATAATATTATGATTTTAATAATCACAATGTTATCTGGGGAATTATTAAGAAGATTATTTCTAAAAAATGTGGAGATAATTAAGGAGTCCAAAAGTGACTTAAATGTCTAAAAATTTGAATTGAAATCAAATTCTACTAGTAAAGCCGCACCACACATCTGCTTCTATAAATACAAGGCTACGAACACCATTCAAAGGATCTCCAATTTAACACACAACTGCCCTGCGCAAAACCTCTCAAACATCTTGAGATTTTTTATCTTATTTTTTCCGCCGACACATCTTCAGTTTGGATAAACAGCACTGTGAAGGCAACCGGCGAACATCTTCAGTTTGGATAAACAGCACTGTTGCCATAGAATCAGCCGTTCCCGAAGCACCTTCAGTTTGGATAAACAGCACTGCGTCGAGGCCGACTGGTTATCTATCCAAGTCTCGGTCGAGAAGGATTTTCAAATCCTTATTGGCAGAGGTCATCTCATTAGCCTTCTCGGCGAAGTGAGGTGTTACCAGGTTACTACATTCGGCACCTTGAGAGCCGAATTTGATATTGAACTTCGTAGAACTAGCAGCCTTGCCTTCAGGCTCGAGAATCCAAAGGCCGAGATTTGTTCCTTCCTCGGCCGCAGTCGCAAGATAAAGAAGTCAGCAACGCGTTCAACGCAACATCAACAAATTTTACTCCTCGGCCGAGCTCGGCCGACGAGTTGGCACGCCCCGCATTCAACCGAAGGACGTAGTTAGCTTATTAGTTACTCGGCCTGCGCGCCACGTAGGCTTTGTAATTTTTAGGATCAACATTTTGGCACGCCCGGTGGGACCCAGTGCTAAAACTACGAAGTTCATATGATATATCAAGATTCCAATCTGGCTCAACGTAGCCGATTGTACGAGCGCCTAGATGAATTGAAAAAACACAATGAAGAACGAAAAAGATCTTTGGAAGTGGAAAAAGTTCTTCGTGGCCATAAAGAGTTGCAAAAGTCATTCGCTTACATGTTGAGAATAAAAGCTCATGTTGCCCTGCAAAAGCAATGGGTAAATGAAGACAGGGCTCGATTTAATGCCTGGTTAGATGGAAAATATTTTCCTTACGTTTTCAACTACAAATCAATTCCATTTGAGGAATGGTTGGTTGAAAAGACTGGGGGGCAATTTTCCGCTTCGGCCGTAATCAGACATCGGCCTAAGAAAATTGTTAATTTGGTCGAGGAACAAAGGCCACCTGTTTTTTCGGTCGAGACTGAAAGTGTGGTAGGTCTAGAAGAAAGTGTTCAAGTTTCTGAGCCAAAAATTGACTCAGAAAATGATTCTTTAGAGTGTTCCAAAGACGAACAATACCGATACACGACTTCGGACCATAAAACCACATCAATTGATATGGTAATTGGAGACATGGTTTTAGATGCCGAAACTACGCCAATCAATATGATTATTGGTGATAACACCGATATAGAGAAATCTCATTCGGCTAAGTTGTTTGAATTAAAAGCCGAAATTATGCTTGTGGGGCATAAAAATTGTTCAACACATTCGGCGGCCGAAAATGAAAAAATTTTCACCAAGTTACAAATATTTGGAGAAAATTCTTTATTTGGCCTAGAGAGAAATCAATTTGAAAATTTTGATATTAAACGATCTCGGCTTGGAATAAAACATCGTTGGCCTCCTCCTATTTATGGTTCGACCACTTTTATTTCCGTATGCTAAAAATATATATTTTGGGCCCGATTGTACATAATCGGTTCGGCATATGTCCCATTCTACACCCAATTCTTCTTGGCCTCGGCCTCGGCCCACTTTACAAAACTATATGGCCGAATACAATTCTTTGGCCGAATAAAAGAAAGTTTGGCCGAATACAATGGGATATATATATATATATATATATATATAGGTTCTACACCCAATTCTTCTTGGCCTCGGCCTCGGCCCACTTTACAAAACTATATGGCCGAATACAATTCTTTGGCCGAATAAAAGAAAGTTTGGCCGAATACAATGAGGCATATATATATATATATGTATATGTATATGCCATTTAATGTTCAGCAGAAGTAGGGGCATTTTAAGTATTCTATTTGGTAGAATTATGAAGTGCTGTTACGCTTAGTTTCCTTAACCATTCGGCTTATGGGCCGAAACTCGAGGAAACTGGGGGGCAATGTGTGGGCCCGACTGTACATAATCGGTTCGGCATTGGATAAAAAAAAAAAGTGTTGTTCTTTAATACATTGGCCGAGCCACATTAAGTGTAAAGTTTGTCAGCAATGTGTTTCCCAATGTTAGCGTATATATGTCGGCCATGCTGCAACGACATAAGCATATATATATATATATATATATATAGCCTGTAACGTCACATCAAAATAGGCCAAAGGAGAGATGGCATGCAAAAGCAAACGGCAAGTTCAAAAGTTTAATGAAAAGCCACTCACTTTAAATTGTAGGCTTCCATGTGGGCACACCCTCTCATTCGGTGGGAAAGTTATTCGGTGGAGGTTTAGATATAAGTCCATCTGTGGGCTTTTAACATCATATGTTATTCTTTTGCCGAGAAGGAAAATATTTGCAGCATATATTTATTTCTGGCTTCTGTCGAGAAGTTCCCACGCCCTTCAGACTTTTCTCTTCAGTATCTGTGACTGATCTCGGCGTCGCCTTCGTAGAGAAGATGCAGATCATTTCCAGTTCGACGATAGCAGACGTACCCGTTGCCATTTTGAGCAACCTAATGGTTCCGTTGACTGCACAACCGCAGGCTTCAAACAAGACCGAAACGGGATGTGGCCTTGAGAATCAGGGACGACAAAGCGTACATGCCTCGTTGAATGAATGGTTACAGATCAATTCATGCATGCGGGTACATCTTTCTTTGAAGGAGTAAGCGGTGGGCGAGAGTCCCCGAGCCTTCGGTCCCGTGTGTTTTTTTCGACCTTCGACCCTCTTTGATTTTTCTCGGCCATCGACCCCATTTGGTTTTTCTCGGCCCTCGACCGTGTTTGGTTTTTCTCGGCCCTCGACCGTATTTGGTTTTTCTCTGCCCTCGACCGTATTTGGTTTTCCTCGGTCCTTTGATAGTACTAGGCGAAGACACATCTGGAATCATGGCCTGTCTTATTTCTTGCAATTGACTTGCACATGCTTATTGCAGCTCATGACAATGGATCTGTAAAGGTGTTCTGTTTACCCGTGTCATTACTTGATCCGGGCTGGATTTATGTTAGGCCGAGCTCGGCCAACTCGTCGAGGCTTCTTTCAAGACATAGCAGGCTATGAAGTGGATATACCACAGGAAATAAATTCAGTTCAACTTTTGCCAAGTGATCAGGGCCGTTTGAGTATTATTTTTCTTCGGCAGTGGATGCTAGTTATTTTTTTTCTTGATCATATATTTCTCGTTGTCACGCGGTTGTCACGCGGAGGTACTCAGCCGTCGAGGAACGTACGATTATTGGTTTGCGTCGAATCACTTCATTTTCGACGATACAGGGGTTCTTCGACTGCGCTAATTTCCTTAACCATTCGGCTTATGAGCCGAAGCTCAAGGAAATTGGGGGGCAATGTTTGAACCCGATTTTACATTATCGGCCTGAGCAATCGAGACCGTAGAATGAGTAAAATTCTAAGCCATTGGATTGGAAGAAGGTTGAGATAATTGATTAATAATTTGTCTAGATAATATTATGATTTTAATAATCACAATGTTATCTGGGGAATTATTAAGAAGATTATTTCTAAAAAATGTGGAGATAATTAAGGAGTCCAAAAGTGACTTAAATGTCTAAAAATTTGAATTGAAATCAAATTCTACTAGTAAAGCCGCACCACACATCTGCTTCTATAAATACAAGGCTACGAACACCATTCAAAGGATCTCCAATTCAACACACAACTGCCCTGCGCAAAACCTCTCAAACATCTTGAGATTTTTTATTTTATTTTTTCCGCCGACACATCTTCAGTTTGGATAAACAGCACTGTTGCCGTAGAATCAGCCGTTCCCGAAGCACCTTCAGTTTGGATAAACAGCACTGCGTCGAGGCCGACTGGTTATCTATCCAAGTCTCGGTCGAGAAGGATTTTCAAATCCTTATTGGCAGAGGTCATCTCATTAGCCTTCTCGGCGAAGTGAGGTGTTACCAGGTTACTACATTCGGCACCTTGAGAGCCGAATTTGATATTGAACTTCGTAGAACTAGCAGCCTTGCCTTCAGGCTCGAGAATCCAAAGGCCGAGATTTGTTCCTTCCTCGGCCGCAGTCGCAAGATAAAGAAGTCAGCAACGCGTTCAACGCAACATCAACAAATTTTACTCCTCGGCCGAGCTCGGCCGACGAGTTGGCACGCCCCGCATTCAACCGAAGGACGTAGTTAGCTTATTAGTTACTCGGCCTGCGCGCCACGTAGGTTTTGTAATTTTTAGGGTCAACAATAACTTATTTATGTATGTTTATTGAGAATGCGCGCTTAATTTTCATGCATGAATATGACGCTAGAATATAAGTGAGTTTCACCTAATCGTTATGAACTTATATTCACAAGTAGTGGAGGTTGCTTATAAACAATCGCGTTAAATGAATTCTTGGCACGAGTTTCATGCTCATCATAGTAACGAATGCCTCGTCAACACTTATAGTTTTCATAATGCTTAATGATCTTTGATTGTATCTTTATTGTGCTTTTCACGTAAAGGACTTTTGGAGAATGTTGTGAATTGCGTTGCGCAAACCCATCCAATTCATTAACTTAAGGAAAACTTGACGGTTAATTTAAGCGGACCTAATTGACCCGGGGCGTTGAGTTTCATAACTTATCGAAAGACCAACTGAAAATCAATTTTATTATGCAAGTATAACATGTGTGGAGATGAACCCCTTAGCTAGCCTTCATTCCATTCATTCTATCACAAATTCATATTTACATTCTGTCTAGTTTATTAACTTGTTTCTGTTTTCATGTTTAATTTAACTTGTTGTTCAATTATGTTAAACATGTGGAACTAATTTCTTTTTAGTTAGAGGCGAATTTGAAGCCATGGACATATGTTGGTTATGATTTGATTTACTCCAGTTATGAATTCATGAACTTTAGATGTGGTTTACTTTTCTGTTTTGATTAAGAACTTGTTTATGTATGTGGGTTGAGGGTCGACACTTAATTTGCATGCCTAAACTTGATGCTAGGATATAAGGGAATTTCACCTAATCGTTATGAACTTATATTCATGAGTAGTAAAAATCGCTAGTCACGATTGTGTTTAGTAAACCCTAGGCTGGATTAACATGCGTATTCCATAGTTATGAATGCCTAGTCGATGTTTATGATTTCCGTTGAACTTAATGATCTTTGTTGAATGTCTCTATCATGCGTATTCCATAGTTAGGGACTTTGATTAGGAATAATTTGGTTGTAATGCGTATTCCATTCAATCCAATGAATCTAGGGAAATCTGAGAGTTAATTTAAGCGGACCTAATTAACTTGGAGCATTGTCATTCATCGTTTGTTGAAGTCATAACTGGGAATCAAATTATATGCATATGTTCATGTGTGGATAAGGAACTCTCTCATCATTCTATTTCATCAATTTCGTTTTTACAATCTGTTTTAATTAGAATCTGTGCATTTAGTTTAATTTCGTCCAAAACTCAATCCCCCTTTACCTTATTGTTCAATTTAGTTAGAAATCAATTTAGTTTGTGTTTTTAAAGCATTTTGAGTCTTTGGTTTGTCTTAGTGTTTTAAAGTTTAGTTTTGCATTCTTTGAGTCTAGTATAGTGTTTTATATTGTGTTTTTACGTTTTTGAGTCAAATCCAAGTGATTAACAATCCCTCCTAATCCCCTGTCCAGAACGATCCCTACTTACATACTTACTACAATTGATAAAAAGAGGGTTTAATTTGTGTGCGTATAATTCTCGCATCATTGATTGGGCAGGTGATGTGACTGATAAGCGTTATACATCTGGATACTTTACGTTCATTGGAGGAAATTTAGTTACTTGGAGGAGAAAGAAACAAAAGGTGGTGTCTAGGTCTTCTGCGGAGGCCGAGTTTAGAGGCATGGCGCATGGAGTGTGTGAAGTCCTTTGGTTGCATAAGTTTCTTTGGGGTCTTGGTTTCAAACCAAAAGAGGCAACGAATCTGTAATGTGACAATAGGTCGACAAGAGAGATCGCAGAGAATCCGGCATGACAGAACGAAGCATGTGGAGGTTGATCAACACTTCATTAAGGAAATTTTGGAGAAGAAGATTGTGTCACTACCGTTTGTGAACTCGGAAGAACAACTTGTAGATATTCTCATTCATGCCATGTGTAATAGGGTTTTTGGTAACTCACTTATCAAGTTGGGCATGTGTGACATCTATGCTCCAACTTGACAGGGAGTATTGTCGTGAGTAATCTTTAGGGAAATAGGAATGTAAATATTGCATAAATATTAGAGTCCTTTATTAGGAAGGATATTTCTTTGTGTCCTTTTTTGTTTCCTTTGAGAAGCAAGGACTATATGTACTTATATATCAAATTATGCAATACATGAGAATTAAACCGTAAAATTCTGTTAGTACTGCTCGGGATAAAAGGTGATCTCACTGATGCCTCAGGCTGACTAACTCAATATCGAACACGAGAGTCCCCAATGTTGATCCTTCTCCATTAGCAAGACGAGTTGGATTAAAAATGGTAGTAAACAGTCTCTGTCTGTCAAAAAACTGAGGAAAGACACAAAAAACAAACCCTCAGAGTTGAGTAACAAGGGCGGAATTAGGTTGGAATCGTTGGATTTTAATCGCAGTACAAAGTTGCAAGTCGTTGTTTATCTATCCATCTACTCATTCAAAGTAACACGTATATATGATGCGTCAAGTATATCACACACACAGAGATAGCAGACTATTAAAACAAACAAGCATAAGGTCTTCTGAGTAAGTAGTCTGTATTTTGTTTGACTAAGATGTGTATACACCTGTTTAAGAATAAATTTACCAAGAGAACAGACTAAAGGAAATAATCTTGAAGATGCAGAGGAATTACATTAGGTGGTATAGGTTCTTGCGACGTGCTCAGATACCCTTGGGATGGCGGTATAACAACCCGACGAACACCACCCACTTTCATAGATTTAACTGCTGTTTCAATCCCCGAAATGACCTGAACATGCTTTTCAAAGATCAACACATTTATCTGCACAAGTCTATAGTAGAAACTGAAGCACAGTACAATATCCAATAGATGTAGACCGATAACAACTACTAACAAAATAGAATATGTCAACGAAACTTCCCTTCGGGCTTCCTGATTTACAGGATTTCCCAAATTCAAGAGACCTACTTATTTTAATCTTATATGAAATATCAAATTACATGAATGAATATAAGAAGCTGCAGCACTGAAATAACTCTATTAATTGTCAAGATCACAGTGAGATTAATCTTACAGATAAATATAATCCAAAGGTGGTAGTAATACTAACACAAGGATATCATATTGACATGACGAGGACTTACTTTGCCGGACCCAATCACGAACACAAAAGGAATCGGTTCACCATTTTCATCTTTATGATCATATGTCGAATCAAATCGCCATCCTTGTTTTGCTGCCAATCTTCCATAGTAATGAACAGAAACCTTCACAATCAAATTGTAAACATTTAGATATCCTAGTATCCAATCCAAAACTGGTGAAAAGGACCACAAGTGCAGTACAGAACATAATTCGAGGACAAGAGCAACTATTATTAGACTACATTGACTAAAGCTAAATTTGTGGTATAGGGAAATATTGCTACGATTATAGCCCAAATAAGAAATATTTAAAGACAAAATGTGCAGGTTGTCATTGCCATACAGCCACATACGCAACATCCCCTTATCTCAGTGTTATAACCTTATAAGTATAATATACACACATATTCACACATACACATATTATGGATAAGGGAGAGAAAAATAACCTGGTCGCCATCGGCGGGTACTTGACCATCACCAAGGCGAAGGTCCAGAGCCTTGACCCCGCCGGAGTTTGGAAGCTCTGAGAATTCGGTTCTGGTGGCGGACTTTGAAGGAGGTGTCAGCGTGAATAATGTGGTGGAGATTAAAATAGTGGATAATGCTCCCCTTCTAGTTGTGATTAACGAGGATGGGGTTGGAGAGGTGACGTTGGGATGAACTAAACGAACGGTTGGATGGTGGGGAACATGGAAGCATTGTAGTGGCGCGAAGCACTTGAGAATCATATTTCTTGTTCAGATTTCAGATGTATGGTATGGGGATCGTCTTTATTTTATGGTTTTGTTTGCCAAGTGTTGGTGTTTTTGTGAATGATACAAATACATTTATGCCCTCAGCCATTTTTTTATTTTTAATAAATGGTATTATCTACACCAAGGGTATTAGAGTGAGCTTAATCTCAAAATAGATTAGTAATAATATGATTCAAATTTACCTTTGGTGCGACTCGAACTTAAGATCTCTTATAAATGAAGAGGAATACCACTAAACCGTATTACTAAGTGACAATTTATATATAACTTTTCTTTCAATATAGCGATTTATTTATAACCAACTTTAATGGTAACTACGGGGCACGGCCGAGTCGGATTCAAATTTAAAGGGACTAGGCCGGCCCGTTTTAAAGTTTCGTCAACCAAATTCCTGGTCAGACTAGGAACAAATCAACTAGGAAGTTGAGAGTTCAAATTGAATTGCTAAATTAATCAGAGGAAACATAATATATTAAGAAAATCATCCATCCTTCATATTATTAGACCTGACAATTTTTTACACGATCCGTTTACACGATACGAAAATAATGGATTTTGAGTCAATACGATAACTAAATGGGTTGTTATCGGGTCACTCGATAAGAACCCATTAATGACAAGAGCTAAACAGGTTTACACGAACGTGACACGCGGATAACCCGTTTTGATGCATTAAGAAAAAAGTTATTTTGATGATTTTAATTTTTCAAACTACTAAAAAAACTTACTATAAAATACAATAGCTATAGTGTATATGTATATATTGTATATTTAATATATATTATTGTATTATTATCCTATACAAATTAAAAAATTTAATTTTTATTTATTTATTTTTATAAGTATACTATAGACAAAGAGGGAGATTAAAAAATTATAAAGTACATTAGAAATAAAAACATACATGCTGTCATGAATAGTATTTTGAAGGAAGTTCAAAATAAATAAAATTCATAATCATTAACAAGTTTGAAAAATGTGAAATGTGACGACCCATCCCGAATTAAATATTTTATCCTCGAATGTGTGAAAATGACGATTATACCCTTGAGTCGTAGTGACGTGAATGTACGTATATGGTTTTAAATTATTTTCCCGTTGACATAATTAAATCATACTCAATGTCACGAGAGTGTAGACGTGATTTAGGGCCGAGTTGGGTTCGTAACAAAAATGTTACGAATAAACGATTGTGTAATTGGGCTAAGGAAATGGACCAATCACCACACCTCCTACTTTCTTGGGTCCAATTAGAATTTTATGTTTGTTTTGGGGTCAATTGTTAGCCCTAAACATGCAGCCCAATAAGGGCTTAAGATCCCTTTTATCTATGCCCAATTCGGACCACACACACACACTCACACACACGTACATACCCTCATCCTTTCTCTTGATCTTTCCTTCGTCCGTACAGTCCATACACACACACCCAACCATCTTCATCTTGCACAGATCAAACTAGTTGAGGTTACTTTCGAGTTCCTTGCAAGGTTAGGAACCTAATCATACCCTTAGTTTTGTGAAAGAACCTCGGAAATCCGGGAACTCGCGAGCTCCGGCAAGGTGCTCTGCTACTCCATTGTGATCGTGGACGTTCACGGAGTTTCAGGACTCAAGGGAGTTTTAAAACAACTTCACATAGATCATAGAGAAGTTTTGGAAGGTTTTGGACGTCGGGATAGGTCAGTTCCTCGAGTTGCAGTTTTGACCGTGAATATCGAAGGATTTTCTGACTATTTCCTGTCGGTTTTAGGACTTTAAAGTAGTAAGAAATGTTATACTTGTTCAGGGCTTCAAATCCATGTAAAGTTTGTGAAGTTTGGTTGAGATTTGAGTGAGATATTTAAATTTGAAATTTATCCGGTTTTCGACGACGCAACGACGATCAGCGCCGGAATCTGGCGAACCACCGGAAAAGGAAGGGGATTTCGTCAACTTTGACGGAATATACTAACGGCGTCAGGTAAAGTTAACGGAATATTCTATTATTTAGCGGAATATTCCCTAACGGCGTTTTAAATTCCGTCCGTGTCCCAGGCACGTGCTTGGCCGGCGGGTGAGGGTGCGTGGGACATCGGAAAATTATTCTAAAAATATGGGGATGCTCGTGGTGTTGAGTAGGCCACGATGGTATATTCAAACACCCCAATTGAGTAACATATGAGAAGTTATTACATGATTTTGGTTATGTACTTAAAATTAATGTTAAAATAGTGATTTCACATATAGGTGAGATGTTTTCGGAGGACAAGCGCTGTTAGGCAAGACTCGGGGGTTGATAGGAGCATATTCATGCGACTTAAATGGCTTGTTCTCGTGCATTTACGTTATGTTTCTCTCGTTATTTTAGTCCTTTATGCTTCTTTTGTGTGTTTTTAGGTTCTAAGGGCCTAGGGAGCAAGAAAGTGCATTTTGAGGCCATTTGGAGCATTTTTGGGCATGGATTGGATAGCTTATCCATGGAGCCAAGAGGATGGACGAATTTGAAGGCCTTGTATGCACTTGAAGACACAAAACAATGGCCCTAACCCAATTACATTCACCTTGCCTTGGGCTTAACACAAACACCATTCCTTGCCATGCAAGGGGGAGCAATTTTGGTCCATTTCATGTACTTAAACTCTAGCCCAATCCACAATCACTTCAAAGCCATGCAAAACCTTTCAACACCCTTTAATCATCCCCCTTTAAGTTATGATTTTATTTCCTAACCCTACATGCATTATTTATTAGTATCTTTACAAGACATTATCATTGCATAACATTCCATTTCCACCTCTTTCCCACCTAATTCACATGCCTTCATTCATTCTTTATTCCACTTACACTCATCATCACACACCTTAGCAATCAACACATGCAATCACATGCATCACAACCACAAAGAACCATCCCCAAAACACTTTGCCGTGAGTTCCCACTCCCATTTCCAGCTTTTCATAACTTTTCCTAGTTGTTTTATTACATACATTCCCCCTTCATTATTCCAAACACATGCACCCATAATCATTCATCCCCTCCTAGCTGCAATATTCCCTCTTTTGTTCCCCCATTTCACCTATAAATAAGCATCCAACACTCCTCAAAATTCACTTACTCTTCCATACACATTTTCAGTTACAAACACCAAGCAACAAACCCATTCCATTGCCGTGAGTCCCACTTCATTCTCTGCATATTTTCTCTTCATTCTTCCATCTCCAACCACTCCCTACTCCATTCCACATACACCTAAAGCCCTTAAGCTCACCTTAGACCTTGTGCTACAACAACGAGGAAGAAAAGAGTGCTTAAACGTTCATACAATTCAAGTTTGAGTTGTTGGAATGTTTAGGTGTTTCTTTGATTTCAAAGTTTAAATTTAATTCTCTTTGTTTTGTACGTATGAGAAGGGAAGAGAAGAGTGCCTAAACGTTCATACAATTCACGTTTGAGTTGTTGGAATGTTTAGGTGTTTCTTTGATTTCAAAGTTATGAGGAACTAAACCCCCTTTAGCTAGGGGGTGATTCGAAACTATGTTTATATTTGCAATTTGAATTGATTACGTTTGGTTGGAATTTCATAAGTTGTGGATTCAATTCGTTTAACTGTTTGATTGATAACTTATTTATGTATGTTCATTGAGATTGCAAGCTTAATTTTCATGCATAAATATGACGCTAGAATATAAGTGAATTTCACCTAATCGCTATGAACTTATATTCACAAGTAGTGGAGGTTGCTTATAAACAATCGCGTTAAACGAATTCTTGGCATAAGTTTCATGCGTATTCCATAGTAACGAATGCCTCGTCAATGTTTATGATTTCCGTTGAACTTAATGATCTTTGTTGAATGTCTCTATCATGCGTATTCCATAGTTAGGGACTTTGATTAAGAATAATTTGGTTGTAATGCGTATTCCATTCAATCCAACGAATTTAGGGAAATCTGAAAGTTAATCTAAGCGGATCTAATTAACTTGGAGCATTGAGTTTCACAACTTATCGAAAGACCAACTGAGAATCAATTTTGTTTTGCAAGTGTAACATGTGTGGAGAAGAACCCCTTGGCTATTCCATCATCCATATTTTTATCGCATTCATATTTACATTTTGCCTTTAATTATATTCTGTCTTTTTAATTTAATATCGTCCAACCACATTTCCCCCCCCCCTATTTTGTTAAGTCTTAATCATTCGTATTTGTTTTATTTTTGTATCTTTAAGCTTTTGGAGTCATAAACAATTGCAAATTCGTCTAAATCAAGTTCTAGCTTCTATTTGAGTCAATTTGATTGTTTTAGACAATTTGAGTTTTTCAAAGCCTTTCTGAGTCATAGTAGTCTTGTTAAGAGTATTTTAATTTAGTTTTTATGTTTTTAAGTCAATTTAGAAGGTTGTAGCAAGCCCTCCTAATCCCCGGTCTAGAACGATCCCTCACTTATCCATTCTACTACAATTGTCAAACGAGGGTTTAATTTGAGTGTCAAGTAAAATCTCGCATCAAATTTTGGCGCCGTTGCCGGGGATTAGCAACTTTGCTAATCCTTTGTCTTTATTTTTATATTTTGTTTTTCGTGCATTCTTATTTCAAATTCTTAGTTTGTTTGTTTCCTTGTTTTTTAGGTACTGTGTATGACTCGTCGCTCTCGGCCTATTATAGAGAACATCTCCGACTTTGACGGTGATTTTGAACGCACTTTGAGGAGAACGAGGAGTCAACAAGAGCCACCACAACCTGGGCTTGAAGAAGACGAAGTAGGTGTAGAAGAAAAGCCCACAGATCAGATTTTTGAAGAAGAACAAGCCATGGCAGCAGATAATAGAACCATCAAGGAGCTTTCGGCCTCGGGTTTGGATAATGCATTGCCTCTTTGTATCCAATACCCCACGGCTGCAGAGGGGAAGACTGAGGAATTTGAACTCAAATCCAGTTTGTTACACCATATTCCGAAGTTCCATGGCTTGTCTATGGAAGACCCCAACAAACACTTGAAGGAGTTCGAGGTGGTTTGTTCGAGCATGACCCCCGTCAATGTGGATGGGAGTATATTGAAGATGAAGGCCTTTCCATTTTCACTTATGGACAAGGCCAAAGATTGGCTCTACGAACTAGCCCCGGGAACTGTGACTTCGTGGGAGAGTATGAAGCGTGCTTTCTTGGAGAAATTTTTCCCTACTTCGAGAGTGATTCTCCTACGGAAGAAAATTAGTGGTATTCAACAGAATCATGGTGAGACATTCCCGGCTTATTATGAGCGCTTCAAGGGCCTTGTAGCTTCATGTCCTCAACATCAAATGAAGGAGGAACTTCTCCTTCAATATTTCTATGAGGGCCTCCTTCCTATCGAACGTCAAATGGTTGATGCATCAGCGGGAGGAGCATTGGTGGACAAAACACCAAGGGATGCCAAGATTCTCATAGCCAACCGAGCGCTTAACGCTCAACAATATGAAGGAGTGGGCCAAAGGGAAGCCCCACGGCAACAAAGTGTAAATGAGGTGAGTGCTATTTCTGAAATTCAATCACAACTTGCTAATCTTACTTCTCTTGTTTCTCAGGTTGTGATTGGTCCAAAAGCACAAGAACACCAAGTTTGTGGCGTGTGCTCAATTCAAGGGCATCCATCCGACAAGTGCCCTCAACTAATCGAGAATGGTGGGTGGGAATCTGCCAATGCAATTGGTTTCCAAGGACAAAATCAAAACAACCCATACTCGAACACTTACAATGCCGGATGGAGGGACCATCCAAACTTCAAATGGAGGGAGCCACAACAAGCTGCCCAACAAGGAGGATTTAGGCCAAACCCCCCTGGTTTTTATTCCAAGCCGTATGCACCCCAACAACCTTCGACATCATCTCATTCAGGTACGTCCTTGGAAAGTGATCAAGCTATGCAATTACTAACCTCTATTTCGCAGGGGTTGCAAAATCAAAACAACCGGATAGCAAATAACGAGAAGGAGATGACGGATATGAAGAAACAAATAGGGCAGATTTCTGAGTTCCTTGGACAGATTAGAGAGCAAGGAAAGCTTCCTAGCTCAACCACAGTCAATCCAAAGGGAGGATTCGAATCCACCAAGGGGTGGAAAAGAAGTTGGGACCGAGCCAAACAATCCCAAATCTGCCCAGAAAGTAGATGAAGAGACGACACAACCTGAGGCAGATCACCCTAACTCGGCCAAATCAGGTAATTTAAGTTCAAATTCATGTACTTCACGTCCTAATCTGCCCAATGTACCTTTTCCTCGCAGGTTCATGCAAGAAAAAAAGGAAGAAAGCGAGAAGGACATTCTTGAAACGTTCCGGAAAGTGCAAGTGAACATACCGCTTCTTGATGCAATCAAACAGGTTCCAAAGTATGCTAAATTCCTCAAGGACCTATGCAATACAAAGAGAAGAAGGGCAAACAAAGAGGTAGTGAAGGTAAGCGAGAATGTGTCCGCTGTTTTGCAACGTAAACTGCCTACCAAGTGCAAAGACCCCGGTAGTTTCACGATTCCTTGTGTAATTGGACATAATCGTTTTGAACATGCCATGCTTGATTTAGGTGCATCCATAAATGTCATGCCTTATTCTATTTATGCATCTATGAATTTGGGTGAATTAAAACAAGATGGTGTAATTATACAATTGGCTGATCGTTCTAACGCGTATCCAAAAGGAGTTTTGGAGGATGTGCTTGTGCAGGTGAACCATTTAATTTTTCCGGCTGATTTCTACGTCCTAGACATGGAGGATTCAGCCCATTCTACATCTTTGCCGATTCTCCTTGGTAGGCCATTCATGAAGACGGCCCGAACGAAGATTGATGTATACAAAGGCACCTTGACAATGGAATTCGATGGGGAAGTGATTGATTTTAATATTTCTGAAACTATGAGATATCCCGTTGATGACCATTCTTGTTTTTCCATTGATGTTATCGATTCTTTGGCGCAGGTATACCTTGAAGAATTGAACGAGGACGCCCTAGAAACAACCATCACTAAGGCCATAGAGCGCAAAAATGAAGGATTTGGGCCAATGCAAGGCCACGGCAAGGAGGAGGAATTCTTTGCAATGGGTTCTAGTGAAGAAATAATTGAGGTTGTGGCAGACCTTGAGTCATTGCCACAACAATATGGTAAGGTTCCACTCTCACTTTCAAATTCAGTTTCCACTAAGATGCTACCTTCTGTTGTTCAGGCACCATCGCTTGAACTTAAGCCGTTGCCGGACCATTTGAAGTATGTGTTTTTGGGAAAAGGCGAAACATTGCCCGTCATCATTTCATCAAGTCTCACGGCAATGGAGGAGGAGAAGCTTGTGAGGGTGCTGCGAGAGCACAAAACGGCCATAGGGTGGACTTTGGCCGACATTAAAGGAATAAGCCCTACCACATGCATGCATCGTATACTTTTTGAGGAGGGGGCTAAACCAACTCGAGAGGCTCAACGCCGTCTCAACCCTCCGATGATGGAAGTGGTAAAGAAGGAAATAATCAAGCTTTTGGATTGTGGAGTGATCTACCCTATCTCCGATAGCCGTTGGGTCTCTCCAGTTCAAGTCGTTCCCAAGAAGTCCGGAGTAACTGTTATCAAGAATGATGAGAATGAGCTCGTGCCTACACGCATTCAGACTGGATGGCGGGTATGTATCGATTACCGGAAGCTAAATGCCATGACTAGGAAAGATCACTTTCCTTTGCCATTCATCGACCAGATGCTCGAAAGGTTAGCCGGTCATGCTTTTTACTGTTTTCTTGATGGATACTCTGGATATAACCAAATTGTGATAGCCCCGGATGATCAAGAGAATACCACATTCACATGTCCCTTTGGAACATTTGCTTATCGTCGCATGCCATTTGGCTTATGCAACGCACCGGCCACTTTCCAAAGGTGTATGGTAAGTATATTTTCCGATTTTGTTGAAAAGATCATTGAGGTTTTCATGGATGATTTCAGTGTATTTGGGAGTTCATTTGATAATTGCTTGGATAATCTGACCTTAATTTTGAAACGATGTGTTGAAACTAACCTTGTCTTGAATTGGGAGAAATGTCACTTTATGGTGAAACAAGGTATAGTTTTAGGACATATTGTTTCAGAAAAAGGAATTGCAGTAGATAAATCGAAAATAGACCTTGTACGTCACTTACCCTCTCCTACTTCGGTTAGAGAGGTACGTTCGTTTCTTGGCCATGCAGGGTTCTATAGGCGTTTTATCAAGGACTTCTCCAAGATGTCCAACCCTCTTTGCCGATTGCTTCAAAAAGATGTGCCATTCAAGTTTGATGAAGAGTGTAATTCGGCATTTAACCAACTCAAGGAGAAGCTAGTCTCGGCCCCCATTATTGTACCTCCAGATTGGAGCCTTCCGTTCGAGCTCATGTGCGATGCATCCGACTATGCATTAGGAGCTGTTCTAGGACAAAGAAGAGACAAGCGGCCGCATGTCATATACTATGCCTCTCGGACTCTCAATGATGCCCAATTGAACTACTCCACGACGGAAAAAGAACTTCTAGCTGTGGTTTTTGCTTTAGATAAATTCCGTTCATATTTAATTGGTACTAAAGTAATCGTTTATTCTGATCATGCAGCTTTGAGGTACTTGCTCACGAAAAAGGAAGCAAAGCCGAGGCTTATCCGTTGGATTCTTCTTCTTCAAGAATTTGATATTGAAATCCGGGATAAGAAAGGAAGCGAGAATGTAGTGGCTGACCATTTAAGCCGAATGATCCACGAGGAGCATGAACATGCCGTGCCTATCCCTGAAACTTTTCCCGATGAGCAGCTGCTATCCATTGAGGTAAGTGAACCATGGTATGCAGATTTAGTGAATTACTTGGTAACTAAACAAATTCCAAATGAACTAAACAAGCACCAACGTGATAAGCTTAAAAATGATGCACGTTTCTATGTTTGGGATGACCCTTATTTGTGGAAGTATTGCTCAGATCAAATTGTACGTAGATGTGTGCATGATTCTGAATTTCACTCAATTCTAAGCTTTTGTCACACATATGCATGTGGTGGTCATTTTGGCACACAACGCACTGCCCTCAAGGTTCTAGAGTGTGGTTTTTATTGGCCGACTATATTTAGGGATGCTAGAACCTTTTGTATGTCTTGTGATCGTTGCCAACGAATGGGTAACATAGGTACCAAGGACCAAATGCCGCAAACCCCTGTCTTTAATGTTGAAATTTTTGATGTTTGGGGCATTGATTTCATGGGCCCTTTCCCTCCATCTTATGGTTTCACTTATATCTTGCTAGCCGTTGATTATGTTTCTAAATGGGTGGAAGCAAAAGCCACCCGTACTAACGATTCTAAGGTGGTTGCAGATTTCGTGAAAACTAACATTTTTGCTAGGTTTGGAATGCCGAGAGTAATCATAAGTGATGGAGGGTCTCACTTTTGCAATCGGACCATTGAGGCGTTGCTAAGAAAGTACCATGTCAACCATAAGGTCTCCACACCTTACCATCCTCAAACAAATGGCCAAGCCGAGGTGTCTAACCGAGAAATAAAACAAATTTTGGAGAAGACCGTTGGACCAACAAGGAGGGATTGGAGCTTACGTTTAGATGATGCACTGTGGGCATATCGTACGGCGTACAAAACACCCATTGGGATGTCACCTTTTCGGCTCGTCTATGGTAAGCCATGTCATTTGCCCGTAGAGTTAGAGCACAAGGCACATTGGGCCGTGAAGATTTTCAACATGGACATAGATGCAGCGGGAGTTCATAGGAAGCTCCAATTGAATGAACTTGAGGAGATTCGGAATGAAGCCTATGAGAATGCCCGGATGTACAAAGCCAAGACCAAAGCATTCCATGATAAAATGATTCGAACCAAGACCTTCACAGTTGGGCAGAAAGTGTTACTTTTTAACTCTCGCCTACGTTTGTTTCCTGGTAAGTTGCGTTCTAAATGGATTGGCCCGTTTGTTGTTACTAATGTTTTCCCTCATGGTGCAGTGCAAATCAAAAGTTCAAGGACGCAGCAAGAATTCAAAGTGAATGGGCATCGATTGAAGCCCTATTACGAGATGTTTGAGGAGCATGTCGTGGAGGAGGTACCCCTCCATGCCGTGGAACCTAGTCAAGCTTAAACGGAGGTACCGTCCGGCTGCAAGACGTAAAAGAAAGCGCTTCGTGGGAGGCAACCCATGCATCCGAATAGAGAAGAACTTGGAAACCCCTTTAAGAGACTTATTTTTATTCCTTTCTTTTTCTTTACTGCCTTTACTTTGCTTTCTTTCTCGAATTTGTTTATTTGCTTGCTCTGTTGTGACTTTCTGCTTAAAACATTGAGGACAAAGTTTGATTTAAGTGTGGGGGGGTAAACAATTTGTATTTGCATGAATTTCGTGGGATTTATTCACCTTTCACTTAGAATGTTGTTTCTTGCTGTTTTAAGCGTTTTTAGAGTGTTTTAGTGTGTTTTATAGTGTCTTGGTATAAAACTCCGAAAATTTGATTAAAAAAAAAAAAAAAAAAAAAAAAAATTTCTTTTCTTTGTTGCTATTTCGTTTCTGCCTTGTTAGGTTGTTTAGTTGTTATTGTTTGTTTGTTTATTAATTGTGTGAGTCTATGATTGTAACATTGAGAAAATGTTTGATTTATTGATAGGCACTGCTAAACAAAGAAAGATGGTGCTTCACAAAGGGTGTTTGCTTGAGGCCCCACTACGTGGCTTTACTCTTGAAGCGGAAGACGTAGGAACAGAAGGCGTAGGAGCGGAAGGCGTAGGAACAGAAGGCATCGGAGCGGAAGGCATAGGAGCAGAAGGCATCGAAGATAGAGCATTCCAGGCCTCAATACTTGGCCAAGCGCTGGATGAGCCAGGAAAAAGGTGCCTCTGGAGGAAAGACGAGAACCTTTGACGGTCACTGTGAATCCGACCTTCAGACTCTTGCAGCTCATCAAGCTTCCTCTTCATGCCCGTCGAATAGTTGTTTGCAAGCACGTGCAAACTTCTATTCTCATACTTCAGCTGCTGGATCTCCTGCTTGAGACTTTCCACCTCTGCCATCAATGATTCCACCTGACGGGAGCGGGCAAGCAAGCGTTGGCCCATGTTGGACACAGAACTCGCACACTGAACACTAAGTGCGAGGGACTCTTGAACGGCCAACTCATCGGACCGTCCTGACAGCAGCCTACTATCTTTTGGAGTGAGGAGGTTCCTAGCTACTATTGTAGCTGTTGTGGCATCCTGCATCACGGAGTCTTCACCTGTGAGAGGACCGTTAGAAGAAAAGAAAGAAGGGCGCCATACGTTACCTTGACGCGGCGCGCCCGTATCACTGCTAAGGCTCAATTCCAAGCTAAGGTTCGATGAGTTTGCCATTTTTTTTAAAAGTGTTCAAAGAGAAGGGATGGAGTTAAATTTCAAAGGGCCGGAGTCGATTTTCAAGAATGGGAAATCTGCAGAGTGTGTTTGTTGTGGTGATCGATAGCTCAATAAAAAAGCCAAGGCGACGCGTCCACCAATTAAAAAAAAAAAAAAAAAAAAGCCGGAATCTCCTGCGTAATTTAGGCGACGCTTTCTCGGCTTTTCAGAAGGCGCGTTCAACTTTGTCAAAAGCTTTCTTCTTTTCAGACAACACGTGGAGGCCATCATCACAACTACACATCTTTAGCCGACAAGCGCAAAGTTCGGCGACGCTTTCTCTGCTTTTCAGAAGACGCGTGCAGCTTTGTCAAAAGGAGCCGCATCTGCACTACCACGTGTCGTTCAGAAAGCGAAGGGGTGTCGTTCAGAAATCGAAGGGGTGTCGTTCAGAAATCGAAGGGGCGCCTGCTCAGAAATCGAAGAGGCGTGCTCAGAAATCGAAGAGGCGTGTTCAGAGATCGAAGAGGCGCCACTATTTCAAAAAGCCAGATTTGCGGGATCAAAACGTTTGTCGACAAAGGTAAAAAGTACCACCACTTGATATTATCTCTATATATGTCGACCTTCGTCTTTTATGGCAGGGCAAACCTGAAGAAAAATGCCCAACTCTCCCTCACCTCTGAGGGCGTACTCCCAGCAAAGCCTTTCGAAAGACTCAATTCTTTCTTCTTCCCCAAAGATGATACCAGATGCCTGGAGTACATATGACCCAGGAGGAAAAAGCACAACAAATACATGTGCTGATTCATTCACCGCTTCTTCAAAAGCAAAGGTATCTCATATCATCAAGGTCAAAAGCAAAAGTATCTCATATCATGCTCTTTCCCTGTCTTTTTCTTTGTCCTTGTTCTTACTCGCATGGCAAAGTAAAACAAGCAATCAGCCGACACTTGGAGTCAGTCTTCCGTTCTGGAGCCAACTGCCTGGAATCTATTCCCGATTCCTTACCTAGCGTTGCTCTCGAGTAGTCATCTTCAACGGTTGATACACTTCCGGAGAAGGGACCACTTCTGCAAAGGGGAGCGAGTAAGGCAAGTGCAAATGATACATTGAAGCATGTGGAGACAAACATAGGCTGAGTTATCCTCCAACCCTTTTCAATACGAATTGGAAAGATTGAACAAAGAAACAGATAAAAGGGATAAGCTCAGACCTTCGGGGGAGACCAAAAGAACCATCCTGCTGCCCAGTTCAAGAAGTAGCACAAAGGAAAATCAACGATGGGCAGAAACCAGTTCAAGAGTAAGCCTGTGGAATCACAAAGATCAAAAGCCTCAATGCAATTACCAAGGAGAAGATGGAATTTACACTCTATAACCAGATTTGCGTCTCTAAACTCTTCTCTTTGTTAATTACATTATGCCATGTTTAGTATGTTTAAGTGCTTTTTGTGTATTTACTTATGCTTTGTGTGAATCTATGCTTAAAACATTGAAGACAATGTTTGATTTAAGTGTGGGGGGGTAACTAAGTATATTTGATGCAAATTCGTGGGATTTATTCACCTTTCACTTCACATGTTGTTTCTCACTGTTTTAAAACTGTTTTAGTGTGTTTTATCTTAAAAATTCGAAAATCCCATAAAAATTTGAAAAATTGTTTTGAAAAACCCAAAAAGAGTTGTTTTAAAGTTGTTTTTGTGTGTGTGTTTGTGTCTTAGGATACCTTCCAACACAATAATAAGGATTTGGTTTGTAATTGCATGACTGTTAAAAAGAGTTATTAACATAGAGAAAAGTTTGATTTACTCTTGGTATATGCTTGGTTATGGTTATAATGTATGACTTCACATGCAATCATAAAAGAAAATTTAGTTTTTGTAACATGCCTGAAGGAAAGAACTCAAACAAATGCTACAACCCTGAGAGACTTGAGCCTATAACGTTCTTTGGAGAGTATAATCTGTGATTTCTTATTTTCTAAAGTCGTTGCATGATCTCATTATTCTTTGCTTGGTTACTACTTAGAAGGCGTTTCATCATATAGTTCCAAATGCTAGAACTCATGCCCATTTCATTCAAAACATGTTATTGATTTGCATAACACATATTCAAGATGAAGTTGTGTAGTTGCCACCATAGCCAAATAGCCTCACTTCCCATATTTCGTATATGTTGTAAGTTGTACCCCCGTTGAGCCGTGTTAGCCCATGTTCTTTGTTAACCCACTTTTTCCTCACCTAGCCTAGTTTAGGACAATCCCCACCCTTGTTCTTAAAAGATAGTGAGCATGACTTAATTGAATTCCTTTTGAGTTACATTATGAAAGAAAATAAGTGTGGGGGAGAGAATGTTTAAGTGTTTATGTTTTGAGATTCAAAAAAAAAAAAAAAAAAAAAAAAAAAAAAAAAAAAATGTGATTGAAGAAAGGTTCCAAAACACCAATTCTGGGCGTAAATTGTCTAAATTCTCCCTTTTTGTTCAAAAGTTGAGTTTTCATTCAAAAGTGAATTCTAAGTTGATTCAAATGCTTTGCTCACTATTTCTTTAAGAACCTTTGTTTTCCATATCCCTTCTTTGTTATCCACATACCCCAAGCCCCGTTACAACCCTTGACTTCTATCTTGAGTGTTGTGTATTTCAATTTGTGGAGTTTGAACTTGGTATGAGCTTATGGTGTCACTGGTTCTCGCATCTAAGTAGTAGCATTCCATTCATGAGATCATATCTAAACATGCTTATTAACTCCAGAAATTGCTTCCTTTGAAATACATATATGTGAGTGTTCGTTTTTATGTTTACATCAATCTTCTCACATATAACTAGTTTAGGGTGTGTAGTCAGAAAATCTGAGTGAGAATCGAGTTCATATCTTGTAAGGAATTGAGCAAATTCTCTAAGGCATGTTACTACATTCAAAACATGGTTTTAAATGCTTAATTGTGAACTAGTATATGGTGACTATGATTAAGAATGTACTTAAGTGTGAAGATGACTAAAATCTGTGAGAATGATGATTTTTAACTTGTCATGTGCATTGGAAATCCCTAAGACGGTTGTTGGAAGGTTTAGGTTGTGTTTTACGTGTTTAGTGTTGTTTTGTTTATTTGTTTTTATTCTGTTTTGCTCGAGGACTAGCAAAAGCTAAGTGTGGGGGTATTTGATAGGAGCATATTCATGCGACTTAAATGGCTTGTTCTCGTGCATTTATGTTATGTTTCTCTCGTTATTTTAGTCCTTTATGCTTCTTTTGTGTGTTTTTAGGTTCTAAGGGCCTAGGGAGCAAGAAAGTGCATTTTGAGGCCATTTGGAGCATTTTTGGGCATGGATTGGATAGCTTATCCATGGAGCCAAGAGGATGGACGAATTTGAAGGCCTTGTATGCACTTGAAGACACAAAACAATGGCCCTAACCCAATTACATTCACCTTGCCTTGGGCTTAACACAAACACCATTCCTTGCCATGCAAGGGGGAGCAATTTTGGTCCATTTCATGTACTTAAACTCTAGCCCAATCCACAATCACTTCAAAGCCATGCAAAACCTTTCAACACCCTTTAATCATCCCCCTTTAAGTTATGATTTTATTTCCTAACCCTACATGCATTATTTATTAGTATCTTTACAAGACATTATCATTGCATAACATTCCATTTCCACCTCTTTCCCACCTAATTCACATGCCTTCATTCATTCTTTATTCCACTTACACTCATCATCACACACCTTAGCAATCAACACATGCAATCACATGCATCACAACCACAAAGAACCATCCCCAAAACACTTTGCCGTGAGTTCCCACTCCCATTTCCAGCTTTTCATAACTTTTCCTAGTTGTTTTATTACATACATTCCCCCTTCATTATTCCAAACACATGCACCCATAATCATTCATCCCCTCCTAGCTGCAATATTCCCTCTTTTGTTCCCCCATTTCACCTATAAATAAGCATCCAACACTCCTCAAAATTCACTTACTCTTCCATACACATTTTCAGTTACAAACACCAAGCAACAAACCCATTCCATTGCCGTGAGTCCCACTTCATTCTCTGCATATTTTCTCTTCATTCTTCCATCTCCAACCACTCCCTACTCCATTCCACATACACCTAAAGCCCTTAAGCTCACCTTAGACCTTGTGCTACAACAACGAGGAAGAAAAGAGTGCTTAAACGTTCATACAATTCAAGTTTGAGTTGTTGGAATGTTTAGGTGTTTCTTTGATTTCAAAGTTTAAATTTAATTCTCTTTGTTTTGTACGTATGAGAAGGGAAGAGAAGAGTGCCTAAACGTTCATACAATTCACGTTTGAGTTGTTGGAATGTTTAGGTGTTTCTTTGATTTCAAAGTTATGAGGAACTAAACCCCCTTTAGCTAGGGGGTGATTCGAAACTATGTTTATATTTGCAATTTGAATTGATTACGTTTGGTTGGAATTTCATAAGTTGTGGATTCAATTCGTTTAACTGTTTGATTGATAACTTATTTATGTATGTTCATTGAGATTGCAAGCTTAATTTTCATGCATAAATATGACGCTAGAATATAAGTGAATTTCACCTAATCGCTATGAACTTATATTCACAAGTAGTGGAGGTTGCTTATAAACAATCGCGTTAAACGAATTCTTGGCATAAGTTTCATGCGTATTCCATAGTAACGAATGCCTCGTCAATGTTTATGATTTCCGTTGAACTTAATGATCTTTGTTGAATGTCTCTATCATGCGTATTCCATAGTTAGGGACTTTGATTAAGAATAATTTGGTTGTAATGCGTATTCCATTCAATCCAACGAATTTAGGGAAATCTGAAAGTTAATCTAAGCGGATCTAATTAACTTGGAGCATTGAGTTTCACAACTTATCGAAAGACCAACTGAGAATCAATTTTGTTTTGCAAGTGTAACATGTGTGGAGAAGAACCCCTTGGCTATTCCATCATCCATATTTTTATCGCATTCATATTTACATTTTGCCTTTAATTATATTCTGTCTTTTTAATTTAATATCGTCCAACCACATTTCCCCCCCTATTTTGTTAAGTCTTAATCATTCGTATTTGTTTTATTTTTGTATCTTTAAGCTTTTGGAGTCATAAACAATTGCAAATTCGTCTAAATCAAGTTCTAGCTTCTATTTGAGTCAATTTGATTGTTTTAGACAATTTGAGTTTTTCAAAGCCTTTCTGAGTCATAGTAGTCTTGTTAAGAGTATTTTAATTTAGTTTTTATGTTTTTAAGTCAATTTAGAAGGTTGTAGCAAGCCCTCCTAATCCCCGGTCTAGAACGATCCCTCACTTATCCATTCTACTACAATTGTCAAACGAGGGTTTAATTTGAGTGTCAAGTAAAATCTCGCATCAGGGGTTACGATCCAGCTACATACCAGTGAGTGGGCTTTTGGTTTTCTATATATACATATATATGCTTTGCGTTTTCCCAGAAATTTGTTTTAAATGAAATTACGTTTTAAATGTCATGTCAATTCCATTATGCTTTAGAGTATGCATTAGTATAGATATGCATATTGTTGCTTGATGCTGCGAACACCAAGGTAAGTTTTAGGTGAGTATATATTGATGATAGTGGATGCATTGTTTGTGGTTATACGTAGATGCATTTAGAGCTCATTATCCTGCACCTCAGTCCTAGTGCTCCTGCATGTGGTCAGGGCACAGTCCTTCACGTGATGTTCACCTCCCGCACCGCATGCTTACTTTGGATCTAAGTTTGGTGCACAACCCTGTCTTACACACCACATTAGGTGGTTCCGACTCGTAGGTGACCTACGATTATTTACACAGCCGTCACGTGATTGTATCACTTGAGCGTACTTATTTGCATCTAGCCCTGTCGTACAGACTACAATAGGTGGTTCCGACTCGTGTGCAGGCATATCTGATGAACTATAGGTTCAGCTATACAGGTCACATTAGGTGACTCCGACTGACATATCATTTTACATTGATTTATTTCACCTGGCTACTTATTTCCATACTGGGATACTTGATATGGCATATATTTGATTGTCACTACTTTCGAGCATGATTTTTATATACATATGTATTTTTATTTTCTGGGAAGCTATATGGGTTTTACAGTGATGGGTTATTACTTTTGGAAAGAGAAATGGTTTTGAAAAGCTTTGTTTTTGCCCACTCACGTTTTTTGTTTTCCACCCCTCCAGGTTCTAGATAGAAGTGCGTGTTAGTGGCTCAAGAGGACTCTATGACGGTTCTAACAGACATTCATCAATGTAGGGTTTTCTTTCATACCCTGTATAATTAGTATTTAGCTTGCTGGACTGCACCTTGATACCTACGCTCTGACTATGTGTATCTACACTCTAACATTTCTTCCCACACTTATTACTTGTCTTGTGTGCATTAGTTAATTGGTTTTTGATTTATCACATCTTCATATCACTGTCACTTCCGCACTGCGCACATGGCTACGTCACCATCACATGACGGCCAACATGCCTCGATTTAGGTCAGGGTGTGTCATGAAATCATATATAAATGCTCGTGAATGCATCCTTTACGCTTAGACTGTGGTTAGATGGTCATTTAGATTTTGAAAACCCTCCAAATTTCATGAATAGTATTTTTTTTATTTGAGTGTAAAATTAATAATAATTATTGTAGGAGCATGAATGTAAAAAAAAAAAAAAAAGAAAAAAAAAAAGAAAAAAATACAATACAATTGAAGTCTCCTTGATCACTTTGATTGGTGTTGATGGTGAAGCTAGGCAGTGAATTTTTTTTTAATTTTTTATTTTTATTTTATTTTTTTATACTTTTAATTATGTAAACTTATGTTACTATATTTTGATTCTTTGTAATATTTATTCTTTGAAAGTAGGAGAAATTTTCGAAGGCATTGTTTAGGGGATGACATTCGGGATTGTTTTGTAAATTGTCTTTATCTTTTAGCTATATATATACTTTGTCATTATAGTTTTTGTTCATGTTTTGGAGAAATTTGTAAATTTGGATATAAGGTAGATTATCAATGTAATTACAACCTTAATTATTTTCACAAATTGGAGCTCAGATGAATTTATCTTGCAGAAAGTGTTTTGATTAATTAATCTGAAACCATTACTGGACAGGTCGATACTAATTTAACTGAAAAATTCAACATCCAAGAAACTGAAAAAACCACGGACTCTTTGCTAAACATAAGCCCCACTAGAAAAGATCAATTAAGTACACAGTACAATTGGGGGAATTCTTTGAAAAAAAATAAAAATAGATCCTCATGCTATTTAATTTATATTTTGTATTATTTCGTTGAAATGTGATCGTCGTTATTATTCATAAAATATTCAAGGTACTATTTTTCAATTTTTCTTCGTTAGTGGAGTTCATCGTTTGTTTCTCCAGAAAATAAATTTGAGATATGCATGTTATTCAATAATAATGACGGGTCACTGTTTCTGGACTATAAAAATAAACTATTTCTGGAATCTAAGTCACTGTTTCTGGATTCAAATGAAATAGACACACTGTTTCTTAAATATAAGCTACAAAAGAAATAGTGAAATTCATTGTATTTGGATTCAAAGCAAAATAAGCATCCTGTTTCTTAAATATAATCAACTGATGTGGGAAAGAAAAGAAACAATCGAAGGTTAAAACATAACAGTGACTTAGATTCCAGATACAGTGTTTGTTTGTGCATAGAAAAAACAAACACTGTATCTGATTTTTTTTTCCAGAAACAGTGTTATGTTTTGGGTTCTCTAGAAACAGTTTTATGTTTTGGTTCTTTTTTTTTTTTTTTCCTATTTACAGACGTCTAATATGTATGTACATCACCGGGACCATAGGTCCTTATTGGATCTGATTGGAATAAGATACTTACATTATAAATTGTTCGTGGTGCAGATAAGAGAGGATGAGGATGAGGACAATTATGAGGAAGATGAGGATAAGGCCACGAAAAAGGTAGACAATAATTTTGGATGATTTTTTATTAAACTTTGAGCCCTTTTGGCTAAATAACATTTTACGATGGTTTTTGATTTAATATTTGTTGACTCAAACCCTTTTCATGAAAGCTCCCTTATTAATATTGGCTGCTATCACTACAAACACTGTGTTGCACCAAGTCTTAAATCGCGCTTAATGGGATTGATTGGGATTGGGAGTGAATACGGCTGCTGCAGAAGTGGTGGCAGTGCCGCTGTCAAAGCGACTACCGTGCCCCTGTGTGAACCTGAGATTACTGCACACGTGATCCGCGACACGCTTAAAAGAATCATGCTTTTGCTTGGGTCCTTGCAAGTCAAGATCCTTTATAGGAGCTTTCCACCAGACTTTCTGTTCGCCCCTTCCCCTTTGTCCTTCCGATTGTCGGAGTGCCTTGCAGCACTCTTTCACTACCTCAAGGTGCTCCACCTGATGAAATTGAGGTTCTACCATAAAACCAATTGGCAATATGGGGAGTAGCCCAAGACCATATAAGCACATAGCAAACTTTGTCCCTCACCGATGTGGGACAACTCTCAACACGCTCCCGCACGTGTGGCGGATTTTCAAGCCTACACGTGGACAACAACTGGGTGACGTGGAGCGCGTGTGGCCGTTTGGCTTCACACGAGGACAACCCACTCTGATACCATGATGAAATTGAGGTTCTACCATAAAACCAATTGGCAATATGGGGAGCAGCCCAAGACCATATAAGTACATAGCAAACCTTGTCCCTCACCGATGTGGGACAACTCTCAACACCACCAACTCATTATAGTTCTCGATGGCCTGGAGGATTTTTTCCCGCCGGTAAGCCTCCAGAATAGGTTCCTGCTGGTTATGTAAAAACCGGTTCAATACATAATCAATAGAGGGATTACCGAAGGAATGAGGTTTTCCCGTTGGCGAAAACACTAGAATTGCTACTTGTGCACCGCATAACTTCCCTAACTCAGTAGCCTTTCTTGTATATTCCTGATCGGCGTTTTGAAAAGACAACTAGACAATCATCTTCCTTTTCTATCCCCTTTATCTCAGTCTTTTGCCTGCCTCTGGTCTTCTTGGCTTCCATAGTCTCCCAAGGTTTTCAACTGATGGACAAAAGTCGAGGAAGAGCAAAACGAAAGCTACATGCAAGTAACTGGGCCATTTCCTTGGCTTTCTTTACCTTGGTTGGAGATTTTTTTGTAGAGAAAGAAATTGAATCCGTAGCTAATACATTGTATTAGTTGACTAAATTAGGTAATATATTTTGTCTTTTTAAGTTGTCATTTCCATTTTACACGGACTACCAAATCTAAGAAGAACAAACCATTTATGTTTGGCACTTCGCATTTGAAGTGCATGCATATCGTATAGTGTGATGTAGGTTTGCGTTGCAGTAAACTTCAAAACAAACGACTGCAGCCGAGTAAGGAACCTCTCACCCTTGAGTTCTATGGCCTGAAGACAAGGCTGTCCAAATTACTGTGAAGCTCTCGATCTTGGTTTTTGGGTTTGGCGTTAGAGATAATATTGGTAAAGACGTAAGTTTGCCTAACTAAACACAAGCTTATCGGACAGAGATCTTGACTCTTCCAACTAAAGTTCTATCCCTCATGGATTCTGTCCTGCCGACACTTTCTCTGAGAGTGGGGCTCTCGATTAAAATCCTATTGGAGCGAGGATTCGAACTTTGGCGTCATTAATTAGCCACGCATTTGACTCATTTTTAGGGCATGAACACTTCACCAAAACTATTATCCCTAGCTTTTATTTCTTTAGCTCTTCACAATAGTCCCAAAGAGATGCAATATGATCTCAATGCTCCTTTTAGTTAGAAAGAAAAGTTTTCCTAAAAATTGAGTTACTTGCCATTCTCATGACGTCACTTGACGACAAGTTGGATGAAGTTATTTCAAATCTTCGTAATTGTTTATGAAATCAAAAAGTGAGGCTTATTAGTCTACGTCGAATAAGTGCTCTCCCTCCGAAGTGAGGTAAATAGGACTAGCCAGAGTAGGAGCTCCAAATCGAGTTGTGTACAATGTCTACTCCTGTTCTTCTTGACTTGAGGTTGTTTGATGGCTCAAAGTCGCTTCCCCCATGAAAAATGAAGAATTGATTTCAAGGAAAATATAACTAAAAAAAAATTAGAAAACTAGTTAAAGGAAAAAAAAAAAATACAAAAACAATTTCAACACTTTGTGTATGTGTTTGAACCTGATTTTACACCATCGGCTCAAGCGATCGAGGCCGTTGAGTAAGCATGGTTCTTAATCATAATAATTATATTTTAATAAATTATCTTAATTTTCTTATACAAAATAAATTATACAGATTCTTGAACACCATGTGGCCTAACATGGATCTGCAAGCCGAAGATAATGGCGAATAGGCAACCTAATAAGGTTAGGTGATGGATGTGAGCTTGGTATCTAGTATGTTGCATGGGGTCTATGGTTGAATGGGCTTGCGTACAAAGCCACGTGGAACAATGGGAAAAGATTTTACACGTGGTGGTGATAAGGTGGCAATACAATTTGATCAGAATTGGGATACGTGGTCTTCATGTATGCATGGGTAACTTGCAGATGGGATGAATTGGAATTGCAAATTGGATAGGCATTTGCAACATGTGGGGGATACGGATTCTTACAAAATGTAAGGTGATTGTTTTGGGAAGTAAACTGTCTTTCCAATTAATATGTTAAGCTAATAATACAAATTGGAGCACAGCATTGACACTTTGACTAAGGCGAAGTGATATTATCAAAGGGTTTTTATCACAATATCCGGATGTAGAAGAGTTAGAGTGGAACTGGGAAAATCTATTTCAGCAACGGAGCACTACGAATTCTATAAATACAAGGCTTTGAACGCTGAGAAGGCCACCTCCAATTTAACACACAATGGCCCTGCGCAAACCTCTTAAACATCGTCAGATTTTTTATTTTCTTTTTCCGCCAAGACATCTTTAGTTTGGATAAATAGCACTGTGAAGGCAACGGGCGAACGTCTTCAGTTTGGATAAACAACATTGTTATCGTAGAATCAGCCGACCGAGGAGAACCTTCGGTTTGGATAAACAGCACTGCGTCGAGGCCAACTGGTTACCTATCTAAGTCTCGGTAGAGAAGGGTTTCCGAATCCTTATTGGCAAAGGTCATCTTATTAGCCTTCCCGGCGAAGTAAGGTGTTACAACTTACTACATTCGGCACATTGAACGTCGAGTGATTTTATGATTGGATACTCACAAGTGAGTT